>NC_141544.1:83372774-83727774 GCF_021556685.1 Rattus norvegicus
GTCATTCTGAAAATTCTGAAAGCACTTGGAGCTCTGAAAGAATTTCTGTGGTGAAGCATCAGTGCTGGGTACCGTAACACCTGGGCGAAGCGGTTCTGAGGAATGAGATTTTTTTCTTCTCTCTACTCAAAGCTGTGCTTTGACCGGCAGGACTGAGTAGTGCTGACTGGAACTCAATACATCCATTGTTTATGTTCCCAAGTCTTCCCAGTGGAAACTCTTGGCTGGGCTCTGGCAGTGCTGCTGTCCTCAGCTGGCGTGGAGAGAGAGGAGTTTGCATCGCCGTTGGGCTGTCTCCCAAAGTCTGAAGAATTGAAATTGGTTTTTTTTCTGTAGTGAGGAAAAGCAAGTTATTTTTGAGGCTTGTAGAATTGGCTTAAAACTGGCTTCAAGTTCGTTGTCACTTTGTTTCCTGGTTGTCAATAAGAAACAAGGTGTCATCGGAATAGGGGTGTTGGCTTGGCGATGTGGTTTTTACCTTCCATTTCCTCTCTAACATTCACTGTTGTGTTTTACTTTATAGATTCTGTTTGACCAAACTCAGAGATCAATTAAGGCCCAGCTTCAGAACTTTGTCAAAGAGTAAGTCAGCTGTCATTAAGAGGTGCTGTGGTTGGTGGGTGGGGAATAACGAGCCGGCTGCTGTGGGGGGCGTGGATGGGGGGCGTGGATGGGGCGGGGATGGGGCAGGGTGGGGGCGTGGCCCGGCTATGGCTAAAGATGCTAAAAGAAAATTATGGGTCTCAAATTTCTGAAATACTGGCATGTTTGCTTCGTAAAACGTGTTTCATTTCTGCGTCTGTAAGGGAATCGGATCCACCTTGAGCATATGGGAGTCCAGAAAGTTTTCTCAGTGCAGATAAAAATGTAATTTGAAAGCCCCAGGGCTGGGGATTTAGCTCAGTGGCAGAGCGCTTACCTAGGAAGCGCAAGGCCCTGGGTTCGGTCCCCAGCTCCGAAAAAAAAAGAACCAAAAAAAAAAAAAAAAAGAAAGCCCCAAGGGTGGTTGAAATACTTAGTGTATTTGAAGCTTGGTTGTCTAGTCTCGATGTGGTGTTTTCTTTGAAGGAAGATAGTATAATAGATAAGAGAGTGTGTTCCTACCTGCGATGCTTTGGAAGAGATGCCTCCTGTTTACATATGAAATAAAATTGAAAAAAAAAATTAAGTTCAAACCTGACAAGTTAAGGAAAACTTCTTTTCCACGTTAGTAATCTAGCCTTTCTCCTACAGGTTGCAGCTGAGAGTTTATGCAAGTATCAGGTTACTTCAGACACAATATTAAAGATAAATGAGGGCATTAGACTACCAGGAGCAGGGTCACACATTATCTGTTGCTGTGGGTAGTTTTTTGGGTTTGGGGTTTTTCAGACAGCACTGTGGGTGGATCCCCCTCCCCGCCCCTCCCATCCTTCCGTGTTAAGCAAGGGCTCTGCTTCGGATCCGCAGTCCTGCCCATATGTTAGACTGCCCCACAAGATGTGTCCCAGCAGCTTTTACAAGGTACTTCACAATGCTTCAACTCTTAGATACACACATTAAAAACTTTGGAATGTTTTAGAAATTATAGTTTTTAAAGATGTATCTGTTATAATTAAAACCTTCTGTCTTGAGCTTATTTCGTGAGCTTCCTGTAGAAGGAGTGGCAGAGAGGTGTCACATGATCGGGGATGCGAGAGCCAGGGCTCCATCTTCTCAGACAAGGCCTGTCTCTGCCTCCACTGGGCTCAAAGACTTCATTTTTATTCTTTGTGTTTTGACAAATTCCTTTTAACAAGAGATCATTTCTCCTTCCTTCTTTTATCTCCTCTCCTCTCCTCTCTTCTCTTCCCATTTCTTTCTCTCTCTCTCTCTCTCTCTCTCTTTCTTTCTTTCTTTCTTTCTTTCTTTCTTTCTTTCTTTCTTTCTATCTGTGTTTTGAGACAGAATCCTGCTCTATAGCCCAGCTGGCCTGGCGCTAACAGCCCTCCCTCCTAGAGTTATGGTGTAGGTGTGCTGCCCCTGAGGTGGGCTGAGTTTTTAAAATCAAAAGTATGTTTTAAAATACCTCTCAGGGCCGTAGGATTTATTTGGAAGGTAAATGAATTTTAATCTTCGGGAAAGGCCATTCAAATCTGTATTTCTCTGTAGGAAGTCACACACACACATACCCACTGGTGTTAAAAAAAAAACAGTATCATGGTTAAACCATGTGCATGTTTTGAATCTATCTTTAGAAAATTATCTTTCTGTTAGATTAATTTTATCATTATTTCCATTTTGAGTCATACAGATTTACATAATGAAACATTAACTCACTTTATAAGGATTTATATACACAGAATGATCAGTCCTATAAGCCAAAAATTAGAAATCTAAAACATCCTGGCTCTAGTGGTGTACACCTCTAATCCTAGTGCCTGAGAGGCAGAAGCAGGAGGATGGATCTCTGTGAGTTCAAGGCCAACCTGGTCCACAGAGTAAGTTCCAGGACAGCCTAGGCTAAACAGGGAGACCCTGTCTCAAAAAAAAAAAAAAAAAAAAAAAAAGGGTCTAAAATAGTCCAAATCTGAAAGCTTTTGAGCTTTTATCTTTGAGTTTTGGATTAAGGTGGAAACTCAAAGTCTATATAAATATTCCCAAGTCACAATCCTAGCTCTGAACTTCCTTTGCCCAGACTTTTCAGGTAAGTGACACCTAGGACTTTCGGAAGGATGGGTTAGCGGTGACTGCCAGTGTCTGATGGAGCACGGAAGGGGAAGCGGCCGTGGTTAAATTCTAAGATTATTTTGAAAAAAATTTCACTAAATTTTTATATTTTAGAGATCTTAGAAAATTCAAAGATGCCAAGAAACAATTTGAAAAAGTCAGTGAAGAAAAGGAAAACGCTCTAGTAAAAAACGCCCAAGTTCAAAGAAACAAGCAGCACGAGGTTGAAGAGGCTGCAAACATTCTCACGGCCACGCGGAAGTGCTTCCGGCACATAGCGCTCGACTATGTCCTGCAGGTACCCCGTCTCCTCACAGCTTCCAGCGGCTGCTTTCTGGCAGGCTCCTTTGGGTGGTCGTACTAGAACGAGTAAAGTATGCTTTTTCTTTGATTTAATGTTTTTTTGAGGTAGCTTAGGCTGGCCTTTAAACTCATTGGGTAGTCTTTGCTGGTCTTCAGTATGTATGTAGCCCAGGTTAGCCTCAGACTCACTGTGTAGCCCAGGGTAGCCTCAGACTCACTGTGTAGCCCAGGGTAGCCTCAGACTCACTGTGTAGCCCAGGGTAGCCTCAGACTCACTGTGTAGCCCAGGGTAGCCTCAGACTCACTGTGTAGCCCAGGGTAGCCTCAGACTCACTGTGTAGCCCAGGGAGCCTCAGACTCACTGTGTGACCCAGGGTAGCTTCAGACTCACTGTGTAGCCTGTCCTACTCTCAACTTGATACCATCTTCCTGCCTCAATCTTCAGAGTGCTGGGTATATGTTTTTACCTCCAGTGGGAAACATGACATTTTATGGAACACTTTCACCTGTCTGTTTTTGTGGGTGCCATGCGAGCGCACATATGCAGTACACATGCGCGCGCGTGCGCACACACACACACACACACACACACACACACGCACACACACTGTGTATATTTAGATGTCTTATCTTCCCATATCTTACTCTGAAGCGTTGTTCCTGTTTCTCTTTAGTTGCTATCTGAGCATCAGGTTTACATGGTGCTAGTTTTTCCTGGCAATGTGAACGTGTGTGCTCCACTTGTCTTTAGTGGTATCTGCCTCACTAACTGTCCAAGTTAGTGAGTTTCTGGAGTTTGTCGGCTGCTTTTGAAGGTGAAATTCAGAGTCCCTTGGAGGGGTGACTGCCTTTGGAGGCTGGAGACAAAAGCACAGTGACAAGGCTGTGCTGGTTCCACTGACACCACTGCTCCCAGTGCTGGATTGTCCTCTGAGGGCCCTGGTCCTTGTTAGAAGGACCTAGCTATTGAGTCAGAAGCCACAGCTAAAACTGCACAGAAATTTGTCATGAAGATCCCTAAGCCTAACATTCATTCCGTCTTTCTTCAGAGTCCATTGCCAGCATTTCAGCTGTCAACCAACGACCAGAGCCTCCCATGAGTGCTGTGGGACAGGGGTCTCATGGCTTAGACACATGTGGTAGACCTACAGAAAAAGTGAGAGTGGGACTTTTAAGAGATGCAAATAATAATAGTATTACTTATCTGCTCTTTGTGTAAGAGTGCGTGTGCGTGTGTGTGTGTGTGCGGGTGTGTGTGGGTGTGTGGATGTCCAAGGACAGCTTTCGGGAACTTGTTCTTTTACCATGTCATCCCCAGGGAGGCAGGTGCCTTGTCCCACTGAGCGTCGTGCAGGCCCTGTAAGGTATCTTTGCCACACTTCTGATTCTTCACTGAGTGGATTCCGACAGCCATTAAAGCTTACTCTACAGCTTAGGCTTCCGAGGGCCTCGGACATATGCAGAACGTGAGCGCATGCTCAGTATGCTTTTAGTGTCGTGCAGGTCAAAGGTTAGACGTTTTAAGGTACAGAGCACCATCTGTTCTTTATAAAATCACAGTAGTGTCCTCAAGGATTATTGACTTCATGATAATGCATATGGAATGCGTATATTAGTGATTAAAAATGATCCGAGCAGAACAGGAAGTTAATTTGAAGTCTTGGTTTTAAGTACATTCATGTTGTAAGTAAAAAGTTTCTTTCTTTCTTTCTTTTTTCCTTTTCTATAGAAGTAATGCTCCCTCTGCCCCTCTTCAGGCTTCCATGATGGTGTCCTCTGTTTCCTGCACCCTGCTGTTCCCGTTCCTGCCCCCTCCTACTGCAGTGAGCCCACAGCCCTCTGTGAGCCGCACTGGAGTGGCTCACACACAGCTCTGTGGTTTAGGTGTTAGCCTGCACGCCTTTCCCGTCCCACGCCTTTCCCGTCCCCCTGGGATGCCCGCCG
This sequence comes from Rattus norvegicus, assembly GCF_021556685.1. NCBI lineage: Eukaryota > Metazoa > Chordata > Mammalia > Rodentia > Muridae > Rattus > Rattus norvegicus. The sequence continues at coordinate 83,377,710 of NC_141544.1, forward strand.
CCATGGCTCCCCCTTGGTTGTCTTGTCCCTCCACCTTTGCTCCTCTCTGACTCCCTCACAGGCTGTGCTCGGCTCGGTTCCCTTCATGTCCTTTGACAGAACCTGTTTTCCACAGAAATTCCTCACTGTCGCGTGTCACACATAGGCACACATCATTCTCCAAAATGGTTTCTGTCTTTTTGCCCCTTGTCTGTGTGACCTCATCTCTTCACGTCTGTGGCAGCTTAAAATGTGAGTTCTGTTGAGATAGTCTCCTCGTTTTAAGTGGTTGTGTTTAGCCAACAGGACATCTGGGGAATCCCTCTTGACCTGTGTCTGAAGTCTGTCCTCCCTACACCGCCTCTCCCGTCCTTACCTCTATCCAAGGTGTTCAACACTGTCTGTTCTTGACCCCAATACCAGGTCATTTTCTGTCTCCAGACAGACAGACGGACGGATCATCATCTCCTCTCCCATGTCTGTGCTGCCATCGCTTACTTCTGAACACCACACTCATTTCCTGTAAATGTGTTACTTAGCTGTTGGTGTGCATGTGTGTGAGGCTGGCTGGGGACCTCAGATGTCATCCTCAGGGATGCTCTTCACCTGCTTCTGACAGGGTCCCCATTGTCCTGCAGCTCACCAGCTGGTCCAGCCTGGCTGTCCAGCAGGGTCCTGTGATCTTATTTCTGTCTGTCTTTGGGATTGCAAACACTCCTTACCATGCATTTCTGGTGTAAGATCTCGGATTGAGCTCTGCTGCTTGTGCCTAGAAGGACAGCACAGGTGCACATATGAAGGCAGAAAGAGGTCAAACTTGGTTGCCATGGAGATGTCCGTATCTATCTATCTTTTCTTTTTTCTTTGACACGTGCCTGGAGCTAGGGTAGGTCTGCTAACTGGCAAGCCCAGGGACCTTGCTCTCTTTCCTCCTCCAGGGCAGAGATTTTAATCACGTGCCAACATACTAGCTTTTTCCACCAGGGTTCTGGGGATTGAACTCAAGTCCTCATGCTTGCACGCCACACGCTCGTAATCTGAGTCCTCTATTTCTACAACAGAATATGTCTCTAGCTTTTATCCGGTGGTTGGACAATAGGTGGTACACGATTTTTGTTTTTTTGAAGAGTGAATGATGTAATGCTATGGATTTTATGTGTAATGGTGTTTAGCTAAAATATCCATTATTTTCAAACTTAAACATAGTAATTATGTATTTCCTGAGAGGTCATCTGACAGTACTAAGATGGCTTCTGTGCTCACTCCCTTCTAACTATGAGTTTGTATGTCTCATGGGAATTCTTGGATCATTTTATTTATTTTTTTTTGCAAACGTGGCTGTGTTAGAGAATAATAGGTAACAGCTACCCAAAAGCATAAGGCATTTCGGCTCCTGTGTGTATTTGGATTTACCCTTCTCCTTGAATGTGAACTTTTATTTTCTTTAAATTTCCAAATACAGAAGGCAGCATGAGCCTAAGTCTGAGCGTGAGTGGGGGAGGGGAAGAGGGAGGGACAAGGGTGGGGTTCCCAGTGCTCTTCAGAGCTGAGCGGACAGCAGAAGAAACCAGAGAGTTGGATTTAGATTTTTCTGGGTCTGTTCTTGATTTTAAGACTGCGTTTTAAAATTCCCTTACAGTAGACCAAGAGTTCAGTGAGGAAGACATTTGGAAAATGTTCTGTAATCTTTTGGCAATCTTAACGAGTCATGAAGAGACTCTTTTGCATCACCATTTTATGCAAATAAGCTGTTTTTAAGAACCGATGAAAATACTTGTCAGGAATTTCTACAGTTGCAAAAGATACAGTTAAGGGCCTGCCCTCCTACCTCCAACTCACTGCGTGGCCAAGGATAACTTTACACCCCATCCTCCTGCCTCTGTTGACCCCTGGTTTGGGCAATGGGAGGAACCGAATGCAGGGCTCTGAGCTTGCAGACAAACACTGCTCACTGAGCTTCAACCCTACTCCTGGGAAATCTCAGAATGCGCTGCTGTTTTGATAAGTCAATCATAATTAAACTACTTAAATGCTTTACTTTACATACACTTATGGTTTGCTGTCTGTGTTCTGCTTTGGGGCGGGGACTGAGAATAAGCTCCCAGTCTCACAGGGCCTACGCTTCAGCTGGGGGAAAGGCAGAGGAAGAAAACACAAAGTAAGTGCTGGGAGGCAGAGGCAGGGGGATCTGGTGAGTTCCAGGGAGCCTGGTCTACAAAGTGAGTTCCAGGACACCCAGGCTACATGGTGAAACCCTGTCTAAACGAATAAACAAACCAAGAGAAGTAGTTATAAATACTATCAGTAGGTAGGACTGATACACTGGATAGTGAGTCAGGTAAAAGAAGGTGTTCGTCAGTGGAAGACCTAAGTACTGAAGGGTAGTCTTAAGCCGTGAGGGCAGAGCCCTCGCATGGAGGTGGACCAGCCATACAGAGACATCTGCGGGGTAGTGATGGGTGCTGTTGGGAAAACGTTCAGGGCAGAGCAGCAGAAGACTAGACTTCTGCCGGAGGGCGGCACAGTGGGCCTGTGTTGGAAATGGTAGGAGGTTGCAGAATTTAACCCTAGCCATAAATCACTCTGGTACCTGTGTGGAGAAGGGACTGTAGGAAGCCAGGAAGGGAAGCAGAGGCAGTCCAGAGAAGATGGAAAGTGGCAAATGGTGAGGATTCGCACCAACGCTGTGGTTGACCTTGATCTTCAAGTAGCTGAGGAGGGTGGAGGAAGAGGCCGTGTCGCACACTCAGGTGTCAGAGCCGCTCCGTGAGGATGCTGTAATCTGAGCGCTCAGTGTTTATTCACTGAGCGTGAGTGTGGCTGAGTGCTCACTGCTTTGCTTGTCCTAGCTCCTTTAAGCCAGAAGACAAACACCAGCTCTGATTTCCTTTGTATTGGGATCGCTAGGACAAGCGTGTTTAGAATCTCGTATTCTGCATTAGTGTAATCCGTGAATGACTAACCAAGTGTATTTTCCCTCAGATTAACGTGCTTCAATCAAAAAGGAGATCGGAAATCCTGAAATCAGTAAGAAGTTAATGAATGCTGCTACCTGTGACTGTCTGTGTGCGCGTGTAGCCCCCATAGTATAACACCCTGTCCAGGGGCTCTTGTTCTTAGCATTTCTCTTTCCTGTGCCATCTGCTTCAAGGTACAGCCCTTTCTGTGTCTGTTCTGCTAACCTATGGCCTGCTTCCCAAAGATATGCCCACTGTGTGCTCCCCACTCTCTGTTATTCCAATGTAATATTTCATCGATACCTACTGGATACCTACTAGATACCTCTAGATACCTACTGCTTTTTGAAAGTAGGTGGAAGTGGTGGCTGGAACCAGTAAGAATATTTCAGGATTATTTTGAAACTTAGGAAATATGATTACCAGTTTGAATTTTCTCTTTAATTGTATTTGCTTTTTGAAAGTTTCTTCTTTAAAGATTTATTTACTTATTTAATGTATATGGGTACTTTGCTTGCATATACATCTGTACACCAGAAGATGGCATCAAACGGTTGTGAGCTGCCATGTAGGTGCTGGGATTTGAACTCAGGACCTTCAGAAGAGCAGTGATGCTTTTAACCACTGAGCCATCTGTCTGGCCCCAAGTTTCTTTTATAAAAATATTTTTTTAAGATTTATTTATTATATACATGAACCTTTTACACACATGCATATGTATAATGTGTATGCCTGGTGCCCACGGAGGTCAGACGAGGGCGTCAGATCCTCTGGAACTGAAGGTGCTGTTGGACACTTGTGAGTAACAGGTGGGTGCTGAGAGCTAAGCCAAGTCCTCTGCTCTAAACTGTGCAGCCATCTTTCCAGCCCTTCCTCGGACCTTTTGATCTACGGTGACAGTGAGATTTTGCTTGCTCTCTGAGGAGGGTAGGCTGTACTTTGTGCCCTTTCTCAGTGAGAAGCTTCAGGGGGATTTCTCTTCATTTGGCTGGAGCAGTTTTGTTCTCAGTTGCTGTTCAAGCTGCCCAGGCCTTGTCTCCACCTTGCCCTGTCCTAACACTGCATTCTACTCTGTGGTATCATGCACCCGTTTTATAGCAGAGGGCACCTCTCCCCAGCCATGTTTTCCAGACAGCCAGTAATGGAGACTTCTGGTATGGCTTACCATGGCCTCTGTGGGCAGCCAGAACTCTGCCGTTTGCATAGACAAGAAAGAAAGGGCGCTGCTGGTGAATGCGGGGGGTCTGCAGCCCTGTGGCCTGTCATACTCACCGTGTCTTTGTACTGAACCTGCCCGCCTGCCTGTAAGCAAATGACTGGGCTTGATGTGCGAGCACAGAAGTTTGAATTTCATATAATTTTTACTTTTTTGTTTTAAAATTTTTATTCCATCATCTAAAAGATTAAAAACAATTCTTTAAAAAGTTGAAAGCGATTCTTGGCTCATGAGCCATCTATAAAGAGGTGTAAAATTTGCAGGTCCAAGCTGGCTGGCCTTGAATATACTATAGTTTATCATCCTTAATGGATATTTAAGCAGTTCTTCATGTTTTTCACATTAAAAACATCTCCTTGTAGTGATGATTGTCCTAATGACCTGATTATTGCTTTATTTGCGTTTATAGACAAGATACTACTTAGTTAAAGAGGTATTATTTACTTTTTTGTGTGTGTGTGTGTGTCCCCTATGGTGGACATGTAGGGGTCAGAGGACAACTTGTGGAAGTAGGTTCTCCTTTCCACTGTGGGAGAAGAGGCTTGAACTCAGCATGTCAGGACTAGTGGCCATCTTTACTGAGCTGTCTTGCCATCCCCATCAAAGTTCTCAAATGTGGAAAAGGCTTTTTAAAAACAATACCACGTTTCAAGGCCTATCGACCGTTCTCATCGACAGTGTGTGAGAATAGCCGTTCTCTACAGATGTGAGCCCTACTGTCCGGTCTCCTCACTTGCCCAGTGGTCTGATAGGCAAAAATGGGATTTCTTCGTTGAATTTGCATTTTGTTAGTGAGGAGTTTGATCATTTCCCCATGAATTTTCCGGGCCACTTCGGGAGCCTTCATTTTTATACTGGTTTGTGGTATCGTTTACAGGTTCAGATCACTGACCCTTTACTGTTTATCACTTGGTCCTTGATAAGCCAGATGTGCATTTGATGTGTCCATATGTTTTACATTTTTATATAATCACTATTTCTTCCTTCTTATAATTCAGTGGTTTAAAATCTTTGCCACAGTTGTATAACTACTACCGTTTTCTAATGCTGTAGTAATTTTTATCTGAGTGAGTTTTTAATCATTAATCTTTGAATTTTATTTAACTGGTTTCTATTTTGATAACAATTTTTTTAGAGGATTCTTTGGTGTTAACAGTCTTATGGCCTACTTTAGTTTTCAGAATATTAAACAGATGTCTGTTCTTGCTAAAAATAAAACAGGTCTTAGGAGAGTCTTTGCACGCACTTAATTATATAATTCCTTCTCATGTAAAATGTAACTAATAAAAAAGGCAAGGGTGCCTTTTCTTTTGGGAATTAATAAAATATAGTTGGGGACCCACCCCAGTCCTTATGTCAGCTTTGGATTGTGGAATAGATGTGAAGAATTTCCAGGGCCGGCGAGGTGTCTCGGCGGATGAAGACCCTGGCTGAGCCTGGTGTCCTGAGTCCAGTCTCAGAGAACGGATCCTTCCCGCAGGCCGCCCTCCCACCTCCACCTGCCCCCAGGCGTCTGCAAATATGTGCACACACAGCACATAAACCAGCAAATAAATATGTTTTTAACAAGAGGAAAGTCTATGTTGACCACACTGGTTTATATTTCTTAGGAAAATGAACAACTGAGAGTTCCCGCAGCTCACTGGGGCCTGGGGACCCCAGCAGGCTGTGTTTGCTACTGTTGGGGACTCCACATTTTCTCTTTTCACCTCTTTTTATGCTTAGGGAAGACCACACTGACATTTCCTAAGGGACTTAAGGATTTCTCGTAAGACAGTGATACCCCTGAGAATATTACTTAAATTCCCTGTGTAATCTTAAGTTAGGTGTAAATGTGAGACCACTGGGCATTTCTCTTACAGACACTGTTTTCTCTTTGTCTTTGCAAATATTAGTGAAGGCCTCAAGAAACTCAGTTTTAAGTAGGTTTGATGCTTTGGGTTCTTGTGGAGTGGCCTTTAAAGGCGTGGATGCAAGCTTTCTGAAGCTTCTTGCAGTGGATCTGAAGCCCCTCTCTCCCCTAGATGCTGTCCTTCATGTATGCACATCTGGCCTTCTTCCATCAAGGGTATGACCTGTTCAGTGAGCTTGGGCCCTACATGAAAGATCTTGGCGCACAGGTAATCTCTCGACCTGGGTCTCTCAGTTCTGTACTGTTTGCTGACATTTGTGTCTTGGAGGATGTTTAACATATCGGGAATCCAGCTTCTCACTTACTTCATAAGGACCTCGACACTGCAGGACATTTACATGTGGATTGAATGTTCAACCAAAAATGAACTTAAAGGTAAAAATGCTGCTCGCAGTGAGCGTGAGGGAGCTGAGAAAGAGGCTTAAAACAGCTCTCCTGTCAGGAGCGGTGCGCACCTGAGATCCTGGCACTGGGGTCGGGGAGGGCACTGAGGCACACTGAGATACACGCATCTGCTTTTTATAGTCCAAGTAGCAGGACTTAGTCCTTTACTTTTTAAACTTGAGTAATGGAGTCACTGTCCTCCTTTTATTTAGGACTTTGCTCTTTTTTATTTTCAAAAAATTTATGGGGCTGGGGATTTAGCTCAGTGGTAGAGCGCTTACCTAGGAAGTGCAAGGCCTTGGGTTCGGTCCCCAGCTCCGGAAAAAAGAACCAAAAAAAAAAATTTTTTTTTATTGACTCCTAGGGTGATGAAAGTCTAGTGTCTTAGGATCCTGGAGCCCCCAAGACCATTTGGTATCATTATTTCACAAAGGCGTCTTCCCCGCCCCCCTCTCTTTGTGGAACTGTGTCTCAGACCCAGAGACCTGTACATGCTGTGCCATGTGCCTTACCATAACGTGGTCTGGGTTCCTCCAGACTGCTTTTTACTGAGTGATGAACCACCTCACTTTAGAAACAATAGGATTAATCTGGAAGTTTTTCTTGGCCAGTAATTGTTTTGAGGTGAGGGATAAAGAAAAAACAGACTTTAGGGGATGGAAAGGGTAAGAGTGGATTGGGAATACCATCCAGTGATCAAAGTGTCTGGGGAGGGCAGGAGAGGGATGGAAGGTGGGGTTCTGTGCAGCATGCTCTAGGGATGACACGCACAGTGATTTCCTGTCCCTTGCACTGGGCCGCTGTTCATCTCTGTGCCAGATGGCTCTGTGTGTATGTCAGTTGAGGTTGGATCTGTGTGCAACTCACACTGAGGACACATACGTAAGGTCGGAAGCGTGGTCTTAGGCCATTTGCACCTCGTGCCTGGGCCCGCTGTGTCCTCCCAGGTGACTTTCCATCATCTCAGACCCCAGCCAGCAGAAGGAAGAGAGGGAGGAGAAGGACACAGCTTGTCCACTGCACGACAGTCCCTAGGAATGGCAGGCACATCCCGTGTCCGTCTGAGCTGCTCACTCATGGCAAGGCTGGGTGTCAGAAAGTGATCTGGTAGAACTAGGTGTCAGGGAAGAGGAGGAAATAGATAATGGGAGGAGCCAAGTTTTTGTACCCCAGGAGGGCAGGATGGTGTGGAAACATGCAGCCAAGACCTGCGACCCAGGCCTGATGGGAGGGTCAGACCCTCTTTACTCTCTTACGAGTCTGTGGCCAAGTAGGATGATCTTAGTAGCTGAGTTAGTAGGTAAACACTCCAGAACCGTGGGATTGATATTCTTTTATTATTTTTCTTAATTTAACCTTTATAAGCAGGGCCTCACTGTGTTGACCTGTCTGGTCTTAATTCCTGGGCTCAAACAAGCTTGCTACCTCCCTCGCTCCCGCTGTGTTTTACTTATTTGGCCAGTTTCTCAGTCTACCTCTTAGATTAGATTATAACACAGGGAAGGCAAGTTGGAAACATGATGTGTGGCTACTGGTGGGTGCCGCTGTTGATGTGCACTTGTGACCCTCGCCTTGTTTAGTGTAGCCAGCCGCACTGCCTTTTGGTATTGTTGAGAAGGGGGAAGTCCTGTTTTTATGTGTGTGTTCTTCTGTTTTGTTTTTGCCTTGTCCGCAGCAGCCAGCATCTTGTGAGTAGATCATAGTCTCTGTAGGCTCAAGTCCTTCAAGGATGGCACACGCACCCTTGGAATGCTCAAGGCGAGCCTTTTGCTTGGAAGCCTTTTCTCCCTAAGATACGGGCTTTCTCAAAAAAGAGTTAGTATAGAAAACTGTGAACTTCTACTAGAAGGTTTAGTTAAAATGCTGTTTTAGGTTAGCTTTAATCAAGTGATTTATGCTTATCTCTAAAATGCCTTGGAATATGGTTTAAAAAAAAATCCCTTGTTTTTTTTTTTTTAAATTTTAAGCCTATAATTTTTTTCTTCCCTTAGTTGGATCGACTGGTTGTGGATGCAGCAAAGGAGAAAAGAGAAATGGAGCAAAAACATTCTACGATCCAGCAGAAGGTACGTGAGAGCAATAGATTGATTTCCACTCGCAGGGACAGCAGTGTGGGCCAGCCAGCCTTGTTACCCAGCACCCTCCCTCCCGTGAAGTGGTTCAGATGTTAATGTGTGCACTCCATTATGTCTTCAGACCAAAACATTAGCAGGCTGCGGTCCTGAACCAGTTTATAAGTATTCTTAACCTGTCAGGAGCTTAACTAAAGGTTGCGCCATTAACATTTTAAATATTATTCCTGGTTTCACTTAGGATACTGACAGCCTCCTGCCAAAGTGTTTGCACATGTATGCGTGTGTGTGAGTAAGAGGGAGAGACAGAGAGATGTAGAGAATGCGTGCATATCCTTCTCCTTCCTCTTCTTTCTCCCTCCCTCTGTCTCTCTTTCTGTCTGTCTCTGTCTGTCTGTCTCTCTCTCTCTCACTGACCCCCTGCTGCAGCCACTCCAGGGCTGCTCAGCACTTACTTTTGAACCCTCATTGCTTGTTGAATTGCCTAAGCCTAGCTAGACTATTTTTTGACAAATGTTTTTAAAATGAGAATTCAATAGTGAATTTGTATTCATTTCTTCATGCAGGAGTTGAGCTTGTATGTCCAGAGCATAGCCTGATAATAGTATTTTATCTTAGATAGTCTGAGGTGTATCCGTGCTGTAATCGAGCATGAAAGGCGCATTAGGAACGGAATATACTCATATAAAACTTGTGCGTGCTGCGAGAATCTGCCCCCCTGATGATAAGGAATCCAGGCATCTTTGATTACAGATTACTCAGATTGGATCTGACATAGAAGATGGGGAAAAAAATGAAAGCAAAATCAGTTGCAAGTATATAAAACCATAATTAATGGATTATTCATTCTCAAAGAGAAATAACATTTAGAAAAGGAAAGAGTTGCTCTTCAGCCATCTTTAAATCAGTTACTTTTAGTTATTATAGGATGAAGCCACTGCCATGCGTTCTTTCAAGCCCGCAGTGGTGGCACAGGCATTTAGTCCCAGCACTCAGGAGGCAGAGGCAGACAGGTCTATGAGTTCGAGGCCAGCCTGATCTTCAGAGGAGTTCTAAGACATCCAGGGCTACACAGAGAGACCCTGTCTAAAACAAAGACATGCTCTTTGTACTGCCCAGCCTAGCTTCCAGCCCATGGCCCTTCCACCCCTGCCTCTGTGTGCCTAGGATTACCCCTGTGGGCCACCTTCCCAGCTTCAGGTCTTCATGACCTGCTTCTTTTCTCCTGCTGTCCCTCTCTCTCCCCAAGAGTCTTGCTTTGTGTCAGCTAGCCCTTTCTGTTTAGGGTCTACAGCACAGTATTTTGATGACGAGCTTGTTTTAATGGCATTACTATCGAATGATAAAAGTAGATTCAATCATTTTTTGGTAAAATGACAAATTATACTTAAAGAAATATGTTGTTGGTTAAATTCAATATATATTTAGCCTCAGACTGCTAAATTATTAAATCTGAGATTATTTGACTTTAAATAATATACAACTGTTTTTCTTTAAGAAAATAATGCTGTTTTTGCTTATTGTAAATACTTTCTCTGCCCCTAAATGCTGACCCAGGCTGCATTACAGGTAAAAAAAAAAAAAAAAAAAAAAAAAATCTAGTCAACTAAAGTTTAAGGGAAAGCTTTTCTGTTATATGTTTTAAGGTGTTCTAACAATTACATTGATCAATGTGAGGAACAGTGCTGCTGTGAGCACCCCTCTATGTCCTGCCTGTGCCTTCACATATCTTGTCTTTAGATATATGTACACGCTAATGGGGTCGAGCTTCGGTACCAGAGTGTGTGTGTGTGTGTGTGTGTGTGTGTGTGTGTGTGTGTGTGTGTGTGTGTGTGTGTGCGCGCGTGCCCTGCGAGGCGAGCATGCTGGTGGGCAGCAGTAAGGGTTCTTGTTGTCCTCACTGTTACACTGTGGACATGGACATCTCACTGGTTTAAATTATGCACCACTAGTGACTAGTGAATCGTGTCTATACATGACTTGTTTAATGTTTATTTGCTTTTCATGTTCCTACTGCCAGGCCTTCTAATTGGTAACCAAGTTCTTCATATATCGTAGATATGTGTGGTTTAGATTTTCATGGTTTTCAGCCCTGTGTCTGGTGCTTTTTTCCCCCAGTACAAGATCACAACTACCTCTCCCACGTACGTTTGCTTCTCACGCTTGTCTTTGCTGGAGACTGAGCTCAGGCATCCTGTCTGACAGGCAGGCCTTAGCCCTTTAATTCATGTGTAGCTGGGTTCCTGTGAGGTACTAGGTAGAGAGTTACTTTCCTTGTGTCAGTATCGTGTTATCTTTAAGTTAATATAGGCCTCTTCCTCTGATGTCGTATGACACCTTCTGTCCCAGCCTCTGGGCTGTCTTTTCTACCCCACTGTCCTCTTGGCTTAATTATGTCACACATTGTTGTCTAATTGTCCCCAGCTTTCCAGCTCCACGTGCCTGGGAAGCGAGGCTTCCATCTCTGTTTTCTCCTTTCGCAGACTGAGCTTTGTAGACGTACAAACGTCAGGAGCAAGTTTGTTTGTAACGAGCTTTTGAGGCACTGGGAAGATGGCCCAGTAGGTAAAGTGCTCAGTACATAAACCTGGAGCCTGGTTCAGTCACCGAAACAAGCCTATCCTTGGACCTCAATGAGTACCATGGGGTTTGCTAATCTTCCCCTCAGATACACACAGTAGTAATTTTTTTTTTTAATTTCGAGGTTATGTTGGACCTGTGAGAAAGCAGGTGCTTGGTTTATAATACTGTGTACAACATCGCACTCTCATCCTACCTGCTGTTTGTATTTCCTTTAATGATCTGCATAAGATTTTGTGATTTTCTTACATATCCGTGTTTGGGTTTATTCCTAGACACTTATATGGCAAATGCTTCTGTAAATGCTCCCTTTAGAAAGTCATTGCCTGTCTCTGGTACATTAGGGTTGATTTTATCCTAACAGTCTTGTTAGTGCTCTTGATAGTGATTTCTTTCTGAGTTCTTCAGAACATTCTGTGTACAGAGTCCTCTCCACGATTAACAGCATGGCAGTGTGCTTTTTCCTCCAGCCCCTCACCTTTTTAGATTATCTCGTCCACGGGGACCTTTAGAGCAGTCTTGAATGGTGGTAGTGATAACGGTTCTGGTCTCACTTGCAGTTTCAGTGGGGAGGCCTTTCCTTAGCTCCTGCCACTCACCAAGCTTAGCTGAGTGGTCTGGGGTCGGCAGTAAAGCACAGGTTTTCCTGAGCACCACATGCCCTGGCTCTGTCCACCTTTCAGTTCCAGTTTTCTTCTTCTCCAGTGTCCTTTGAGTGTCCTTCCTAATTGACAGACAGGTCATGAAGATGCTCACATAGATTCTAGCAACAGTGCTGTACCCAGTATTACCAGCTGCTCTGTGTGTGTGTGTGTCTGTGTGTCTGTGTGTGTCTATGTGTCTGTGTGTGTCTGTGTGTGTGTGGGGGGGGTCTTTTCTTACAGTCTCTCTCCTGCGCCATGTTTTATGTAAGTGTGTCTCTGTCATCGTCTTAGCCGCTCTACCGCAGTGGCTGAACCGTTAAGGTGCCGAGGCATGTCTCCATTATCACACCTCCTTCCCTTTCTTACGGAAGGCTTAGTCCAAACTTTTTTAAAAGTTCTTTTCCTTAGATAAATTTCTCTTTCTGGGAACACAGTCATCTGAACTCCTGTGCTATTTTTGTCTAGGATTTCTCCAGTGATGATTCCAAGTTAGAGTATAACGTAGACGCTGCAAACGGCATTGTCATGGAAGGGTATCTGTTCAAACGAGCCAGCAACGCCTTCAAAACGTGGAACAGGTAATGGATTTCCAACACTAGTCTTGATGCTAACATGTTGGCCACTTTTGGCCTCTCCCTGTAATTACCCATGGTTTTCTCCTTCAGAACTATCTAAACTCTACAAAATGGCCAGGTGAAAAATGAAAACACAAATTTTTAGATTTGAAACTTAAGGCTTAAAGGAGAAAGCCAGCCCTTATAATGCTTGGGCTATAACGACTGAAGTCTGTCCCATCTTTTATTAAGAATTTCCTTGTGGCCAGGTCGGTGTGGTGGCAGCAATGCCACCTCCCAGCACTGGGGAGGCAGAGGCGGGTGGGTCTCTGTGAGCTCCAGGACAGCCAGGGCTACACAGAAAACAAAGAAAAACAAAGAAAGAAATAAAGGAAGGAAGGAGGGAAGGAAGAACAGACTTTACGTGTGAGTCTTAAACCCACTGACTACTCTGACTGTATAGCACACTTAACGTAGAACGTGGTAAGTCACAGCCACCATTATTTCATTTTTGTAAATGCGAGGGCTAGAAAAGTTTTGAATTTTTGCTGAATTAATTTTTATAAACTATAAAGCCATTGGATGTCTTAGAAGACTGGAATTATAGCCAGGTGTCATGGAGACACCTGTGATCCTTTCAGAGGTGAAGCAGGAGAAATTTGAGTTCATAGCCACCCTGGGTTGCATAGTAAAAAAGAATATCTAAAACATTTTACCATATAAATATGAGAGGCAAAGCAACTTCATAGCAAATGGCATTGAAGGGCTGCTTGGCGCAGGGTTCCTTCTGCACCTTAGTGATTGATCTGTTCAAGGAAGCCTTTTCTTTTTTCCCCTTTTTTAGTAAAAAAAGGATAATTTTGTAATAATGGAAGGGGCTGTTCTTTAAGATGGATGTTACCAACTTGAAGAGGGTCTTCTCTTAAGTCCATCTGGTGCCCACTTCGTTCACTTAAGTGGGACCTTAGCGTCGTGGGAAGTGGGCCTGGTCCTTCCTGCTTAGGTCTCTTGGTGTTGAAGTTCAAAAAAATCCCCTGACATTTCTGAATGTCAGCGGTTTGTTGAGCATTTCTCTAGTATTTGATATTGTAGTTTTATTTGAAATATTTTATCTTTCTCTGAGAGTCAGTATACACTGGAAGCAATAATGATGTTTATCATTACGCTCTGAGTTATGTAGAACTTTTGACTAAGACATAACTACTAGAAGACCAGCTATAGCGATCAGGTTATCAATAATGCTTCCAGTTATCATACTGTGAAAATGAAAACTCAAAATTGTGTTTATGAGCTAAAATGTAAACTAATCGCCCCTTTACGTCCGTCCTTACAAACTCTGTCGTTAGCATAGGAAAGTGGAAATGGCTAGTATGCAGTGGATTTTATAAGGTTATTTAGCCAACATAGGTTTATAGTATAATGTTAGAATTGAGACTTAACCTTCAGACTTACAAACTACCTCCTGAAAGTCTAAGAAAATGAAAATGCAGTGAATCCCTAGGAGTGTGAGATGTACTGAAGCACGCGAGTCTTAGTGGAGAATTCCATTGCTCCTCAGAGCACTGGAGTAAAATCAGTAGCTGATCAGATGAGGAACTTCGGATTTTTATTATTTGTCTTTGGAGCCGTATTAACTGGCATGGATGCTACAACAAAGGGAAAATCAAGAAGGGAGGAGCTGTAAATCCAGCTGCAGATCCTGTGGTAGGTGTGCCAGGGTCTGCAGCGTGAAAGGCATCCCCTCAGAAAGGAGGCTGCTGTTCAGAGGAGCCGCCTGGACCAGTACAATCACCTACCGTAGGTCACGCTTCCTCTTCAGCAGGGAGGGAGAGGCTTACCAAGACGACTGAAAGAAAGAGGTTTACTTTTCTCATCATTTATAGTCTGGAGATTACAGACTGGGAGACTCCATTGAGGGAGCTTGGGTTGAGGGACAGTGTTTCAGTAGGAGAGGTATGTGGCTGAGGCCTTGAGACAGGAAGCCAAAGATCAGGAGAGGGTCTCTTCTCCTTTTTAAATGACCAGTTCATGGGATAGACTTACTGCAGGACACTGGCACCTTGCACAGGCCATGGCCTCAATGATGTTGTCACCCAGCATAAGGGCTGCCTCCTAAGGGTCCCACCACCCTGAGTGCCACCACGCCCACACTGAGCCGGATCTAGCGTGAAGCCTTTGGGGGACAGATCATATACAAAATATAGCAGAAGGGAATCGTGTAAATGGGAGAAGAAAGAACAGTAGTTCTTTATTAGTGAGAGCTTTCCTGTGGTGGTGTTAATGTTAAAAATTGCAAATATGGGACTAGAGAGATGGCTCAGAGGTTAAGAGCACTGACTGCTCCTCCAGAGGTCCTGAGTTCAATTCCCAGCAACCACATGGTGGCTCACAACCATCTGTAATGAGATCTGATGCCCTCTTCTGGTGTCTGAAGACAGTGACCATGTATGCACATGCATTAAATCAATCAATCAATCAATCAATCAATCAATCAATCAAGCGTCTCAGAAGCTGCCTCTGCAGACGCTAAGCTTTTCTGCTCACAACTTAAGGATTTTTCAAAAATAGTGTTTGATTGTTTTCAAGAAAAGTTCCCTTTTTTGTAGCTACCCTAAGGCACAATCACAGCACTGTGCATTTGATCTTACCTGTAATTTCATGAGGTTGTGTCATATTTTCACCATCAGCTATTAAGGGTCGCCATCCTGAGGGATGAGTGACTAGGAATTCCTAAATAGTAAAAAATCCTCCCTTGTGCTTCGTAACTCACAGTCCGGCTTTAGAAGCAGTGCCTGGTATTGCGCAGTGTAGCATGAAGCTTTTGTTTTCTGTGTGAGAGCAGGTGGCAAGAGGGTGGGAAGTTCACGTCCCTTTCCGTCCTGCTCAGTCACCCTGTCCCCTCTGAGGCATCTGTACACACACGTGCGCTCTAGTGCCGGCCTCTGTCCTATACCTCGGACGCACCCGACTGAGAATCAGAATTGGGGTAAAGCAACTCTGTAGGTAACACATAGAGATTTTTTTTTATTGTAATGATTAAACAATGCAATGATACTATTTACTTAGCACTTACATTATAATAGCAATTGTAAGGTGATGGAGCTGGATGTAGGCTTATTGTCTCAGTTAATTCAAGAGGCCTAGGGGGGGAAACCGCCTGAGCCCAGAGGAGGGTAGCACGGGAAGAGTCTTTCTGTTACATGCACATATGCACCCGCACATGTGCGTATACACACACACACACACACACACACACACACACACACACACAGTCTCTCCTCTTCTGCCTTTCCCCTCTCTCCTCCTTCCCCCTCCCCCCTTTCCCTTTCCCTTTCTTCCTTTCGTCTGTGTCTTCCTAGCACACTCACACACTCACACATTATGATTCTGTGCAAACGCTGCATTTTATCTTAGAGAACTTGAGCACCTACAGATCTGAATATGTGTGATTGGGTCCAAGAACCAAGTGCTACACTAACACGAAGGGCTGGCTTAAGTTTTCTTTGGGTGCATTAAGGTCTGCCACCATGAAGAATTTCGAGATAGGATTTCTCTGTGTAGTCTTTGCTGGCCTGGAACTCACTCTAGACCGGGAGACCAGGATGGCCTTAAATTCAGAAATCCTCCTGCCTCTGCCTTCTGAATACTGGGATTAAAGTCAGGAACCACAGTGTCTGGCACACTGAGCTTTTTATTAAGTAATTTTTTCTGGTAGTGCCGATTCAGGTTTTAAACAGTGGAATCTATGTTTCTCTTTTTGCTTTTCATAATGAATTTGGAAAAGAATAACAAGGAAAATAATTTAAAAATAGTTGAGCACTAAGGTAGAAAGGCTAATAAAGAAGCAGACTCCTTTGCTGGCCCAGAAAATATAGTTCAGTGCAAAAAATGCATCACATAGAGTTTAAAGCAGAATGTTCTGGATAGTGCCGGCGTGGGTAAGAGTGTGAAGAGTGTGCATGCACCAAAGGTGAGTGGCCCCAGCTCCTGGGGTGGGGAGGTAGGAGAATTGTGGGGGGCAAGGTTAGCCTGGACTGTGTAGCCCAGGCCTGCCTCCATCTTCCTGCTCCCCACCCTCCCCTAAAAGCTATCAGAGAATCATATTTATCTGTGGCCTTAGAGTCTCTGTTATCATTTGATGAAGATGGGTGGGCATTGAAATTCTTAATTAATAACCCTGCTTTCCTTCCAAAATGTCTGTCTTCGCCTAGGGCTTCTGTGATAAGCGTGTAGAGATCTTCCTCTTACCCCAAGCACAGCTTGCTCAGGTGTGGCATATGCCATCTGTGTTTTCTAGTCAGGACCGTAGAGGTAGAGAACCAAATAGATGTATAAGGTAATAGTAATATAATAATTCAGATATTTTCAAAGTATTTCCATTTCTTAAGAATCAAAGCACTACAAACTGCATATTTTTATGTTAGTAAATCGAACGCGTGGGTCCTTGTGACCGCATTCTGAGTATTAGCTGAGCTGGTTTCTTTAAGTTTTGTCTTATTTTTGTACCATGCTGGTCCTTTGCTTATTTGCACATTTGCGTTTTCTTTCTTTTACGCCTTTCCCTTTTGTTTTAACCCTGCCCCATTTTTTCACATGACAGGAAAAAGCCCGATCACATCAGGTACCAAATGGCTTCCTGCCCTTCCTCTTCTTACCCAGTCTCTTCTGTAAGCACGAGAAAGTGCCTAATTAACCTGCGTTCAGTTGGATTACTTGCAATGGATAAAACCATCTCTTCATACTCTAAATTGGAAAGGAAGTATGAGTATTTATTTGAGGAAGAGAATTGCACCTTTTAATGGCCCATGTCCTTAGTTGATTGAACTGGGAACAGACAGTTGATATGCTTACATTTACCCCCATAGATGCAGCCTCAGTGGTCGGAACACACTATGGCTGGCTTCTGTTTTTTATGAGGAACACAGAGTAGCAAACTGTGAGGAGTCCTGAGGTAGCCACTGATTGTGTTGAAAGAGTTTGTTGTCACGGCCTGGGTCTTCTTTGTTCTATCACGTTCTTCCTGTGAAAGCAGCAAATTGAGTTGAAGATGAAGCAGTGCATTGGCCTGTGCACTGATTACATGTTTTCTGTCAGGCACCTGAGTATATACATGAACCCGGGATTCATGTCAGGTCATTTATAAAGCTGCTTTCAAACTGTGACTTTTACTGATATTTTTGATATTGAGATCAAACATGGTAAAATATATTTGACTTTTACAAATATATTTTTCCCTTTGATGCAGATTTTGTCACCTAGAGGTTTTCCTTGGTAGGTGATAGTATTTAATTTTTTAAAAATAAATGTAACATGTTGGTCTAAATTATACAAAATTAGTTCAGTTTGATATAGATCCACAATGTGTCTGTCTTTCTTACAGAGGAAGTCAGAGACTGTCTTACACTTTATGCTTCCCGTTTTGGTCTTGAGGACGGTGCACTATGATAGCAAGGTGATTCCCATAACTGGTCTCTGAGCGCTGGTCGCACGTTTTGTAGTAAGATTTTCTATACTAAGTGCTTTGGGTGCTAAGTGTTCGTGTGTGTATAATTCATAGGCTATGAGCTTTTTACCACACTTTTTCTTTCTTAGCAATATCAGAGTCACTAGGATTATTTTATAGAACAATTAAAACCTCTATTCCAGGGGTTAGAGAGAAGCTCAGTCAGTAAAATACTTGCTTTGTAAATGTGACACCTGAATTTGATCTCCTATAACTCACGTGCGGCTGCCACGTTTGGCCTGTGCTCATAATCCCAGCACTGAAAGGGAGAGATGTATAGATCCCCGGGCTTGATGGCCAGCAGGTGTAGCCCAGTTTGTGAACATGAGAGACACTGTCTCAAAGAAGTTAGGCAGTCTCCCAGGGTTGTCCTCTGGACTCCATGTGCATGTGCATACATGTGCATGCACACCAGAGCACATGCCTACACTGCCCAGATACCTATATTACATGCATGTCACATAAACTGAATGCCCTTTATGTACCTAACTAGAGTTCTGGTTGATGTCAGATGTGTGTTTTTAGTGGTGGTCGAAGGAGGATTGTGTCAGACAGATACAGCTTTGTAATTCCATTCTTCCCTACCTAGGGTATAGTATGTTTTCTTTAAGGAGGTCACAAATGAAGAGAACTTTGTATTGCCTTTTCTTTCTTTTTTTTTTTTTTTTTGGTTCTTTTTTTCGGAGCTGGGGACCGAACCCAGGGCCTTGCGCTTCCTAGTCAAGCGCTCTACCACTGAGCTAAATCCCCAACCCCTTCCTTTTCTAAGTATGTTACAAAACCCGATGCTATAAGAATGTTACCCAGAAGCACATAAATGTCAGGGAAACTGAACTTCAGAAATACACATGTTCCACAAGGTTAATAATTGAAGGGATAGTTCCTGATGGAACAGAGACAGTTTAATCTAGATTATTATTATTATTATTATTATTATTATTATTATTATTATTATTCCTATTTCTAGGAAATACTGCCCTAATATGGACAAGGTTAAAAGAAAAAATAATTTTGTGGCCCTCAGAAGCATGAAAAGTTTACAATGATGATGTGACATCATCCCATTGTTCAATAAAAATAGTTTTCCCCAAACTGTGTAAGAGGACTCCTGTGATGTACAGATGTTATTGATGTAGGTCACCTTCCTCAGTGGGCTCTAAGAACAAGACTGGATCCGATGGAGAGATTGTTTCCATTGCACGTTATCCATGTGCCAGGCTGCGCCATCCGCTCTGTATGTAGGAGTTTTCTCTAACGTCTCTAACCCCTGCCTACCCCTGAGCAAGACCCTGGAAGTTCTCCCTTTTCTGGTCTGTTGATTTGCGTTCAGCAGCACCCTACCTTGTTTTATTTAGATGCTTATTTAACAAAACTCTCATTCGATGAAAAAGGTTTGTTGTGTCTTCAAGTGGCAAGAAAACCTACCCCCGCCCCGTACAAGGCCGAAAAACCGCCGAGGCGTCTTCTGGTCTCTCAGCTTTGGAGAAATGACCAAAAGTTTTAAAATAGAAAATCAAAACACCAAAATACAATTTCTAGTAATTTGTATTAGTATCAATGAAAAGGTAGAATCTCTGTCTGCTAATAGATTAATAACTAATTAAAAATCATCTCATATGAAACTAATTTAAAAATAACTGCTCAGATATTGTTCACTCTTCGTGCTTGGTGAGAAGTTCGCTTCCTTTGTGAATGGCTTTTGACTGGTTTTATCTGGTATGTCTTTAGTTCCCTTTATTACTTTACTGAGTTAGTGGCTGTGGCTTACGTTGCCTAGCTTTTTTTCTAAAGAACATAGTGAGCAAATTGTTTTCCAAATAACTTTATAGCAATGAGGAGAGGCATTTAGGCAGTTGGGAGGATTGTATGTGGTGACATTATTTTCCTGAGAAGTATTTTGAAATGAAGTTTGTGATCATCTCCTCTTTGATAAAGTTCAAAGTATTAGTCTCTTGTTTTGCTGATCAAGTCAAACATTTGCTGAACTTCTGAAGGTTTGAAAGTAAATTACCATTTATCTTAATGTTTTACTTTTATAATTGGTCATTTTATTCACAGTGCTGTTTTCTATATCATCAGTGTTGATACTTGAGGAAAAAGATTGTAATTATTTTGAACACCTCAAAAATAAAACTATCATGTTTGAACCTTAAAGACAGTTTTATGGTCTTAGCAGGGAAAAATAGAAGCTTTTGTGATGATATAAAGTTATGACATAAAATGAACCCAAACAGCGAGTCCGCCTCCCTAACCCGTGAGGTTAAGATGTGTATTCCGAGCTTTCGGTAGTTAGACACCTCAGTCGTGACAGCAAAGTGGTTCTCCAAACGTCCCCAGCTCAGAGTAACCAACCGCACGTGTGTGATTGTGTGATCGTCACTGTCTCCTCTCTGTCTAGACGCTGGTTCTCCATACAGAACAATCAGCTGGTTTACCAGAAAAAGTTTAAGGTAGGTGCTTTGTTAAGCAGTAAAGCAGAAAGCCGGTGAGTTCTGGTTTTAGCTCTTTGTTTCTGTGAACACTGAAGTCCATAAATATCCACATGCAAAACTCTTGAAGTGACTGCTTTTTGGTTTTATGTTTGGGTTTATATTACAAGTGGAGTGGGAGCTGGTAACCCTCGAACTTTCATAGTGATTTGAATTCTAAATTCTTTTTGAAAATAGATTCATTTTCATCTGTGTGTACATGTATGTCTGACTGCAGGTTTGTACGTGCGGCTGCAGTTTCCCCCAGAGGCACCAGATTATTTTTTTTTTCCTTTTCTTTTTTTCAGGGCTGGGGATTAAACCCAGGACCTTGCGCTTCCTAGGCAAGCGCTCTACCACTGAGCCAAATCCCCAACCCCCAGATTATTATTTTAAGGCACAGTCTGCCTCTGCACCCCTGGCAGGCCTGGAACTCACTGATTACGCTGGCCCGGCCTCACTCAGAGATCTGGCAGCCTCTGCCTCCAGAATGCAGGATTAAGGCCTTCGTCACTGAGCCCTGTGTGTGTCATTGTCATGTTTTAATTATGTGTACGTATGTATCTCAGCATGTGCGTGCAGGTGCTCACAGAGACCTGACTGGGCGTCACAGATGGTTGTAGGGCGCCTGATGTGAGTGCCGTGAGCCGGCTCTGGTCCTCAGTGCACTAAGTGCCCTTCCAGGTTGAGCCATCTTTTTAGTTCTCCAATCATGAATTCTTTTCAAACATTTTTTTCTTTTTACTTCTTTGAATGTGTAGGAGTATTTTGCCTTCATGTATGTCTTTGTATCATGTATACAGTGTCCACAAAGGCCAGAAGTGGCCCTCTGATCCCCCAAAACTAGATTTACAGATGCTGGGAATCAAACCTGGGTCCTCTGAAGGAGCAGCTCGTGCCCCTAACTGCTGCGATATCTCTCCACCCCTTTTCATTAGGATTTTATTTTTATTCTGAATTATGACATGTATTTGTGTGTCTTGAGTGTAGATTTGTACACTCGAGTGCAGTTCCTGTGGAGGTGAGAAGAGGGCAGGCATCAGGTCTGCTGGAATCGAATAGGTAGCTGTGAGCTGCCTGAACCAAACCTGTGTCTGCTGCAAGGGCTGTGCGCACCCTTAACCACTGAGCCATCTTTCCCGCTCCAACTGTGAAATTTTAATTCCTAGACTTGAGATGTTTTGTGTAGCTCGATAATTCCCTTTATTTTACTAATTCCATTACACAGTTAGCCTTGGAGCTGTGGTCTGAGCCAGAGATGGCAGCAGGGGTAACCTGATGTCCTATGGTACTATTCTGAGGCTGCAGACAGTAAGTCTTTCATACACATTATCTAAGGTCAGGTGGTGACAGTATAGAACACCTTAAAGTGACATAAATCAAAATACATATGTTAATAAGGTAAACGGGAACCCTGCACTCTGTTACTGCTGTGCTTGTGTGTGTGTTTGCTGGAGCCTTACTCCGAGGAAGGGATTTTATGTACTGGAGAGCTGTACTGGGACGGCTTGTGAGAATGCTGGACACTGTGAGTAATGGCACATTTGCTATTGCTAGCTTGCTTTGCACAGTTAGCCTTGGAGCGGTGGTCTGAGCCAGCACTTGTGAGACGGCAGGGACCCAGCACTTGTGAGACGGCAGGGACCCAGCACTTGTGAGACGGCAGGCACCCAGCACTTGTGAGACGGCAGGCACCCAGCACTTGTGAGACGGCAGGCACCCAGCACTTGTGAGACGGCAGGCACCCAGCACTTGTGAGACGGCAGGCACCCAGCACTTGTGAGACGGCAGGGACCCACCACTTGTGAGACGGCAGGGACCCAGCACTTGTGAGACGGCTGCAGTAAGCACAGGCTCAAGTTGCCCTGGGTGCTTTCTTCTGATTTTTGTACTAGTATTTTAATTAGAAAACGATAAAATCTTTTCTCTTTCTTGTAAGGATTTTAAGAAGAATGTATCAATATCTTGTTTCTCTCCAGGCCGTTAAACACAGGATTCATGAAAGGTTTCTCCCTGGGGGAGAAAGTAGCTTGCGGTGTAGTGGGCATGGGTGGGCAGAGGACCTACAAGGAGAGGCCTGAGTACTTACACGTGCCCGCTGCAGGCCAGTCCCTTCTGTGAATGATTGCACGCAACTTACATGTAGATTTTGATAAGACAGATTAACTGAATGATGTGGAGTCGCCTCCCTTAGCTGCATAATAACCTCTGCACAGCAACTGTAGGATAAAATGGAGATCCATTAGAGACCGTCTCCGGGACTGTGCTTGAAGTTTGTGGTTGCTGCTGGTGGTGCAGAAGGCTGAGCCGGTGACCCTGGGTCTGTCTCTTTGCTGCAGGACAGCCCCACTGTGGTGGTGGAAGACCTCAGGCTCTGCACAGTGAAGCACTGTGAAGACATCGAGCGACGGTTCTGCTTTGAGGTCGTCTCTCCCACAAAGTACGATGTTGGCAAGAATTTGAGAACTGTTTTTATGTTTCTGTGAGAAATCTGATTTACAGTTTCAGTGCAATAGAATTAATGTTTTGAACATGACTTCCAGTAGCAAATACAGATGTTCTATCCGTGTTTATCCGGCTTTTCTTCATGAGTCGTCTTCTTTGAAACCTGCAGGGTTTACTTATTTACTCAGTGGGCTGTGAGCTGTTAGGCAAGCACCGAGTACTGAGCTCTGCCCCTCTGTAAGCATCATTTATATGCCCTTTTAAACTGGTAAGTTTTACTGTTTATATCTTGATGATAGCAAGACCTGAACTTGTCATTCTCCTGCGTCAGCCTCTTGAGTAGCTGAGATTACAAGTCTGTAGCACCAAGCCTGGTCCATGGGAAACTTTTGTGATATTATGTTGAATTGAGAGCATATGACAAATGGGATTTATACCCATTTTTTAAAAGGAATGTTCTGCTTACGTTGTGGGGAGAGACGGGGAGAAAATGTGAGAGAACACACACACTTACACATACACATACACATTCACACGCGTAGCACATGTGTATGCACACACACCCTTTGTGAGCGTTTCCTTATACAGTCCAGTCTGCTCTGTCATAGCCCAGGCAGGCCTGGAACTCAGCACTTCCAGCCCTGAGACGCGGAGGTCCAGGTGTGCCACTGCATTTGGATTATTTATAATGTTTTAAGTTTTGGGATAGGTAATTTGTTTTTAAGAGGTAATGTTTTTATTTATATCTTGATTTTGTCACAATCATACTTGCCTAAAAGATAGATGAACGTTGAAACCCTTCTTTCAACTAAAGTGACTTTTTGCTAAAAATTATTACGGGGCAGCTCGAGAGCTGGCTCATGGGTTAAGAGCACGAGCCGCTCTTCCCAAGGACCAGGGTTCACGTCCAGAACACACGGTGGTGGCACACCTGTCCGTAACTACAGGCCTGGGGTCTACACCGTCTTCTGGCCTTCAGGGATGTCACATACACAGTGGTACACAGACTTACATTCAGGAAGACACCAGTACACAGACATTCTGCCTTTAAAATGTGCTGAACAGTGAGGAGAAGTGTGCGGATTTCCCCTTGTTATTTATTGTCTGACAAAATGATGCTGTTTCCTTTTAGAAGTTGCATGCTCCAAGCAGATTCCGAAAAGCTTCGCCAGGCCTGGATTAAGGCTGTTCAGACCAGTATTGCAACTGCTTACAGAGAGAAAGGCGATGAATCAGAGGTTAGTAGAGGCATCGTGAGTGTTTTAGATCTCACTTGTAATGTATGGCTATGGCATCCCTTTTAAGAGAACATGATTTTATAAATGGAGATGTTTTTAGATTTCAGTTCTGTTTGTTTATCTTTCTGTGTGCCCCTCCTTTCCCTACTCACTTTTCCCATTTCTTACATCCTCTCTTTAATTCTTCCTTTCTTGATGGTTCATGTAGCACAGGCTGACGTGGGACTCACTGTGTAGTGAAGGTGACATTGAATTTGTGATCCTCCTGTTTGTGCTTCCTGAAGGCTGGGATTACAGGCGTTCACTTCCACACTGGATTTCAGGCTGTTTGAGATCAAGCTGTGGGCTTGATGCATGATAGACAAGCACTCTTCTACCTGAACTGCATCTCCAGCCCTTACCTACTGTTCTCTTTTGGTATCTAGATATATCTTTATTTTAATATTTGAGTGTGTATTCCAGATTGAAATAAAGTGTTCCCATGCTAGCGGTTTTTCTCCTGAATATTTTGATTTTTTTTTTTTTTTTGGTCAATAGTGAGTACTTTGTGAGTTTAGTTTTTTAGTTTTAAATCAATACTAAATAAAAAGTTAAAAAAAAAAAAAAAAGGAAAGCCCCTGTTGTCCATGAAGAAAAGCCTTGAGGAATGGACCCATTCTTGGGTCATTAGGTTTGGGCTGAGGCATATGCTTAGTGACAGATAGCTAACAGGAGTGTTTAAAGGTTATTGTGGGCAAACCTGGGGCTCCCAGTAGATCAAACTAGAAACTTCCTAAGCAGGCATTGATGGAACAATTTGTTCTAAGCTAGTGGTTCTCAACTTTCCTAATGCTGTGACCCTTTAATACAGTTCCTTGTGTAGTTGTGACCCCTAACCATAAAATTGTCTTTGCTGCTACTTTATTTAACTGTAATTTTGCTACTGTTATGGATCATAATGTAAATATCCATGTTTTTTGATAGTCTCAGGTGACCTGTGAAAGGGTCATTCAACTCCCAAAGAGGTTGTGACCCACAGGTTGAAAACCACTGTTCTGATCATTCTCAGAGAAGAGATTTCTTCAGTCTACAGCTTACCTGGACAGATGATGAGACAAAAAGACACGTTAGTGAAGAGGCCCTCAGTGTTTTCTATTACCTGAATCATCTCTGGGCCAGGTACCCCCAAACTTTCAGCGTAGTATAGCTATTACCCTGCAGCTTTCTTACACAGTCATTTTTTTAATGTTCCTTTCTTTCTGTTGACCCACATGTTTCTCCTTATTGAATTAAAAGCTTGAGGACTTCCTTCAGTAGTTTCCAGAAAGTGAGGCATTTGTGATTTCACATTCTCCAGAGCAGAGAGTTTTCATCTTTACATTTGTTTGGTAGTTTGGCTAGGTATAAAATTCTTAGGTTGGAAACAGTTCTTAAGAAACAGCTTTATGGTGGTGCTCCTTTAGTCCCAACTCTCGGAAGACAAGGCTAGCCTGGTCTACACAGAGAGAGAGAGGGTTCCAGAACAGCCTGCTCTACATAGAGAAACCCTGTGGTTACCAGGGGTGGAGCCGAGGGAGACAGCGTTACGTTGTTTCTTCTGCTCTTTTGGTTTTTAGTTTTCAGGGCCACTTTTCTTATTACCCATCTTTCCTATTTCTTTCCTCCAACTCTCTCTCTGGAACTTCTGAACTGGTGTCATTGTTTTTCCTTGCATGTTGCCATTCTGCTGGAACCTATTTAATTTTCAAGAATTCCTTTTTGATCATTGTTTCTTGACTCTGTTATTTTCTCATGGTGGTAGTACTGAACCTTCACTTCTCATTTGCTAAGTGCCATCCATGCCTAAAATTATTTACTTTGTCTTTGAAAGTGATCGTTTTCATGTTCTTTAGAAATCCTGTACATTTTTATAATGTACATTGATCACATTCACCTGCCGGGACTTCCTCAAGCCCTCCATAGTGTCCCTGCTCCCACCTCTCTCATCTTTTCACGTTTTTGTTGTTCATCATTCTGAGTTCATTTAGTACTGTCCGTGAGTATGTGGGTGTGCGGCTGACTCCTGAGGCATGAGCAACAACATACCATGAGCCACATCCTCACAGGAGGGAAGTTCCCTTAGCAACCGTCACCTGCCAGTAGGTCCTCTGGAAGGGGTGGGACCTCGTGGTCTCACCTGTCATCCATGGGAGGACTTTGATTGGCTTGACCTTGTGATGCTTTCAATGACCATGTGCCGTCCAAATCTGAGGGTTTCGCAGCTCTCCTCCCCGTCTGCCAGCTCTGATATTATCTCAGCCCTCTCTTCTCCCCTGAACCTTGGATGGTGGGAGGTTGAATCAGATGAGCCATCCACAGTTGAGTGCTCAAAGTTGTTTATATTCTGCACCTGATCAGTTGTGAGTCTCTGCATTAACCCCTGCTCTGTGCAAAAAGAAACTTAGCGAACCAAGTTGAGAGTAGCACAAAACATGAGTCCAAGCATAAACCTTTAGAGTAGTTTGACGGTCGGCCATTTAGCAGTACAGTAAGGATGGTCTCCCCCTACGGCCTATGATCTCCCATGTTATAGGCTCCTGACCAAGCACAAAATCCCTTCTGTGGAACAGCCCTGAGATTCCTACAGAAAGCAGTTGGTGAACACCAAACCATGACAGCACTACTGTACCTGAGGGTTCATCTTTCTAGCAGGTCGGTGTTGTTAGCATGTAGGGTCCAGGGCTGGATGAGGCTAGTGAAGTCTTCTCTCTCCTCAGCAGCTTCTGGATTTCTGTAAGGCGGCCCGCAAGGAGAGAGGTTCCTGGTCAGTTTGAGGCTAATCTCTCTGTTCTGCATCCAAAGCGAGTGATGTCTTCAGCAACCCTCTAGTTACCGTGGGTAAACAAGAGCAGTGGCCACAGCCTGTGGGATTTGGGCCTCCAGGCCACCCTGACTCGTAGGGAGGTATCCTGAGTCATGAATTAAAAAACAAACAAACGAACAAACAAAAAACCTTTTTCTTAGGTAATCCTGTAAACAACTAGATTAAGAATTGTTTTATAAGAGGTTTTTCTTGGCTTTCTTGTAATGTGCTAATTGTTGTAAGTTGAGAGTGTACACTGAACACATAGCTAAGATTTTGTTGAATATAAGGTTTTTGTTTTTTTTTTTTTTTTTTTTTAAATTTGGACTATGTGTTGAGCAAAAGTGCCTTTCCCAAAGGAAAATTCCCTGATCTCTTCCACAGGCACAAGGAATGGGCTGGGAGAAGTGGATGCTGGGCTCTTAGCACTGAATGTGTGTGCATTTGTCTCCTGCCTTTGACCTCCCAGCTGATTTCTCCTTTAGAGAAAGAGCTTCCATTCGTTCTTAGTTATGTGAGAGTTAGTCCCTTACTGGCCTGGGGTTAGAGAGAGAACCCTGGGACGTCTCTGCTTCCAGAGCAAGCATGCCTTTTTTAGCTCTCAGCCTCTCTTATTGGGAACAGAAACATTAGCAAAGAAATTGGGAATGAACCAATATGCTTTAAATACTGGTACCTTTTCCATAGATGATAATTCTGTTTGTTAATTTTACATTTCAAACATCTTCTGATAACCAGATGTATTTTAAAAATTTTTGAAACCTCAAATGTGTAGAATTTCCGCATACAGTACAGATAACTCCTTCCCCTTCACTGCTCGAGAGTAAGTTGCTAGCACTTTGCACGAGCCTAGGATGAGATCTCTTGCACAGTTGTGGTACAGACATCACAGTGGAGACGTTGTCCTTGATACGTCTCCACTGTTCAGTCCCCAAAAGCATCGTGTTTAAGGATTGCCTCAGTAATGCTCTTTACAGCAAAACTGTGTGGTAGTCCTCACGACTCCCTCAGTTGGGTGTAGTTAGGGCTTCAGGGTTAGTCTGACCTTTGACCTCAAAAGTTTTGAAAAATCACAGACTCATTATTTAGCTGGGTTTTACATATTTGGGAAGAACATTGTATGTAAACACTGTGTTCTCAGGCCACCCTTTGAAGTGGCACATAGTTTTATCTGTCCCATCTTTCCATTGTGAGGCTCTTCTGACCTGTGGGGAATAGGTATTTTGTGGGGGAAGTACTTTGAAATTGTAAATATTCGGTTCCTTGCCCAGTTGAATTTGAATTTGTGACAAATTTTTAGCTGTGTTCCTGTGTTCTTTTCTTTTATTCAGCATGTCATAATCCTTTATTGCCATTGTTTTTGTGTCTGAAATCGACTCACGTGTGTCCCACGCAGGCAAGCAAGTGTGTGGACCCTGTGTAGGGTCCAGCGGCCTGCACAAGGCTGTGTTCTTGAAGTGGGTGCTCTCCTTTCTCTCCTCTCATGCCTCGGGAATTCCACATCCCCATATTACATGTTTGCTCAGCCTCCCTAATGCTGTGTTGTTTTCAGAAAAGACAATCAAATTCTGTCTCCAGTGATTCTGGCTAGCACACTGGCTTGTACACGGTGGGGCGGTTCTAAGCATGAAGTCTTCAGACTGTATCTTTAGGTGCTCAAAATCAAGAGCTACATCTTGACATCTGGCTGGTGATTATTGCGTGAAGCCCATTGCTTATTAAAGAGTCTTTATTATTGATGTGTACTTACAAAAATTAGTTTTCTGCATATCGTGTTTTGTTTTTGGTTCACTATGAAAATGATACATTTTATAGCATTTTACTGTGTCATAGCATAATTTTTCTATTTATTAACTGTGGTAATTAGAGTAACTTGCTTGTAGTTAACACTTTGGGGGACTGAGGCATAGAGTACTCTCTTCCTTTTGCTTGCTTCATTCTTTTGAGAGGGCTGCCCTGGGCAGCTACGGCTTAGCTTATGATCGTCCTGCCTCAGTCTGCAAGTGCCGGGATTATATCTTATTATTGGGTTTTAATAATAGCACGTCTCCCACCCTGCCTTTCCCTCTCTCTGCCCTCATGTCTTGTTCATGTGTTCACTGTCAGTCATCACCCAACTGTAAATGTGTGTATTTCCCCCTCATTGAGGAAGTCTGTTCATAAAACCTGTGTCTCTAGTGCCTAGAATAATGCCTGTGGAAATAGATGCTTAATTTATGGGCTAGAAGCTTTTGTTTGTAGTATTAAACATGCAGCAAGTTCTTATGGTCCTTTACAAAAAGCAATAAAAGATCAAATAACTGTTGATTCTTTTAGAAACTGGATAAGAAATCGTCTCCATCGACAGGAAGCCTAGATTCTGGAAGTGAGTCTAAAGAGAAATTACTGAAAGGAGAAAGTGCTCTGCAGCGTGTGCAGTGTATCCCTGGCAACACCAGCTGCTGCGACTGTGGTCTCGCAGACCCCCGCTGGGCCAGCATCAACCTGGGCATTACCTTGTGTATTGAGTGCTCTGGGATTCATCGGTGGGTATGATCGCTCAAAGTGGACCGTTCCTTTGGCTTAAATACTTGCTGCAAATTATTGTGGGTACTTTTGTTGTTGCTGTTTTTGTTAGTGGGCCTTTTTCCCAGTTCCCTAGTTTATTAGTTTATAGTTGCACATTTTATACAGTGGGTAATTTTAGTTTGTAACATGTTTTGATGACTTTGGTTCATTCATTAATGACCAGAGGGTCCATCCGTATTTATATGTGAGTGCCATCTGTGTGTGGGGGTAAATGCACAAAGAGTGGCTTAATCATTTCATATTAAGAATAATGCTGTCTTGGGCTGGAGAGATGGCTCAGCGGTTAAGAGCACTGACTGGTCTTCCAGAGGTCCTGAGTTCAAATCCCAGCAACCACATGGTGGCTCACAACCATCTGTAATGAGATCTGACGCCCTCTTCTGGTGTGTCTGAAGACAGTGTACTTATATATAATAAATAAATCTTTAAATAAAAAAAAGAATAATGCTATCTTGTTTCCTATGTAGGAGTCTCGGGGTTCATTTTTCGAAAGTGAGATCTTTAACTTTAGACACTTGGGAGCCTGAGCTCTTAAAGGTGAGATAAATATTTGCATGAAAACATTTCACGGGTGATGGTAGATCTCATGTCCCTGAGATGAGCTAACCGTGGGGAAGTCAAGACTGAAGTAGAGAAGGAGATGGCCCAGGGGGAAGAGTCTGAAGAGCTCTGTAGCAGTGCACAAGGAGTGAGTGGTTGCTGGGTGGTGGGACTCAAATACCCAGTGAGTCTGTAAGCAAGGTCAGCGAACTCCGTCAGGTAAATCTTAATATTCCTATAAAGTAGGAGTGAGGGACGTCTTAAAACCCGTCTCATTTTAATTCACCGTCCTTGAGTTGGCAGTAGCTAACCTTCACCTAACTGCGTGTGATGCTCTGCTGTCCGACATCCTGCCCGAGCATGGGCATAGCACAGTCAGTAGTCTGTGATATACAGTGACATATAGATAGACATGTGATAAATGTGGCTTTATTGAGAGGTTTACTGTTACTGTTTTTAATTATGTGTATGTGTTTGAGTCTCTGTGTGGATGTGCACACTAAGTGCAGGTGCCTCCAGAGGTGTGGGCTCTCTTGCTCGCTGGCTGGCTGGCTGGCTGGCTGACTGGCTGGCTGGCTGGCTGGCTGGCTGGCTGGCTGGCTGGCTAGATGGCTGGCTGGCTGGCTGGCTGGCTGGCTGGCTGGCTGGCTGGCTGGCTGGATAGATGGCTGGCTGGCTGGTGGCTGTATGGCTGGATAGATGGCTGTATGGCTGGTGGCTGTATGGCTGGATAGATGGCTGTATGGCTGGATAGATGGCTGGATGGCTGGTGGCTGGATGGCTGGATGTCTGGATGGATGGCTGGATGTCTGGCTGGATGGCTGGATGTCTGGATGGATGGATGGCTGGCTGGCTGGCTGGATGGATGGATGGATGTCTGGATGGATGGATGGATGAATGGATGAATGGCTGGCTGGCTGGCTGGCTGGCTGGATGGATGGATAGATGGCTGGATGGCTGGTGGCTGGATGGCTGGATGGCTGGATGTCTGGATGGATGGCTGGATGGATGGATGGATGAATGGCTGGATGGATGTCTGGATGTCTGGATGGATGGATGGATGAATGGCTGGATGGCTGGATGGCTGGATGGCTGGATGGCTGGATGCTATCTGTTATAGGAGTTACAGTATTCTGATGAAGAACTATTTAACCAACTTTGGCCTTTGGCTCATTTTAACTTTAACCTTCCTCTGTGGAATGCACAGTTGCAGTCTGTAAAGAGGAATTAGTCGTTCCCTCTTAAAGGAATTTAAAAGTTTAACTTATTTGTAGGAGTTTGAATATTTAGCTTGTGCTTTTGTTTTCCTGCCAAATAGCTTATGTGTGAACTGGGGAACGATGTTATAAATCGTGTTTATGAAGCTAAACTGGAAAAAATGGGAGTAAAGAAACCACAGCCAGGACAAAGGTATGATTATCTTAATGTGCTGTTTCCTCAATAGTCAGAAATCCAGTGTGACTTCAAACCTTGTGGCGGAGTGTTTAGAAGTCGTCACTTCTGTTTCCACGTGACTGTCTGTCTGCAGTGTGCTCATTCGATCCATGTGCCTTACGGGCAGTCAATCATTTGTAGTCTTCAGGTGACAACGAATCATAAAATCACTCTACACAGGAACCTCAAAGCTCTTTGCCATTCAGGTGGTTCCGAGTCCTGTCAGTGGTAGGCATTTAAGAGACAGCACTCCTCAGGCCCAGGCTTTGGTTTGGTTCCTTACTTAGCACTTATGTTAAAGGCATGGCGTGTGTCAGAGCTTGCCTGTAGCCCCAGTGCTGGGGAGGCAGAGCCCAGCTGCTGGGCTTGCCTGCCAGCTAATCTCAATGGCTTAGACAGTTCCAGGTTCAATGAAAGGCCATATCAAAAAAAAAAAAAAAAAAAAAGCTAGTGATTGAAGACGGTGCCTGGTGTTGAACTCTGGGCTCTTATGTGCCTGTGTGCGCGCCAGCTTACACACATGTGCACACACGAGCGTGCACACACCCCCACACAGAAGTAGTCTGTTCATTAATTTCTCAAAGATAAAGTTTCTACCATCTACTGTGAATTGTTTTGCATGATTTGACTTAGTTCAGCAAGTGTTAATCACACACTCTGTGCAGCTTCCGAAGACGAGAAAGGCAGACTGACTGTGAAATGAGACTTTTAGTCCTACATGTAGAAGTCTGCTAAGGGGCTAAATAGAACATTTTGTCTCTCTTCTGTTTCCCAGACAGGAGAAGGAGGCATATATCAGAGCAAAATATGTGGAGAGGAAATTCGTGGATAAATACTCTACATTGCTGTCACCTTCCGAGCAGGAGAAAAGGATCATCTCCAAGAGCTGTGAGGACCAGAGACTGAGCCACACCAGAGTGTCTGTCCACACCCCAGGTATTTTACCTGTGATATTACCCTGAGCTGAAACCACTTTTTAAATCTCATGGTTATGGCCATTGTAGGGTTTTTGTTTTTGTTTTTGTTTTGTTTTACAAATACTAGCGGCCTGTTTCCTTCTGTGCTTTCTAAGGGAAAACTGGATTTCTTTGTCTTTAAGACTGTCACCTGAGATAGTCCCGTGGTTTGAATTTCTAGGTACAGTCTGTGCTCTGCAGAGTACGGCTGCTTCGTAGCCAGGGGAGATGGGATTTTGGGTGATTACGCCTAAAGCCTGGGTATCTGGTTAACTACTGTTTTCCCTCCTATGTTCTCCCTACACTTCCCCAGTAACGTTTTTTCCTGCCTCCCCTTCTTACGGCCTGCTTTGTGCTTTGCTAACTTGCATGTCCCCAGTGGCTGCTGTAAATAGCGACGAGGCCAGGCGGGAGTCTCTGTTCTGTCCTGATGAGCTAGATTCACTCTTCTCCTACTTTGATACTTCTTCAAAACTGCGTAGTAGTAAGTACTGTCGTGGAGCATTCCCAGTCTGTGCCAGTGGTCATTGTGCGGTGTGGCCATTTCTCTAATGTTGCCATTGTCTCAGGACATCACCACAGTCATACAGTAAATTAAGCGCCTCGCTACTCCCAGCATTTGTGGGGTAATGAGATGTGTTAGAACTCTGAAAGTTAGTTTCTTTTCAGGCCTTGTGACTTCTTTATGTTCCAATTAGCTAAGTTACCAAAGGATTAGGCTTGTAGTAAGTTCGTTGCTGGTGGCGATAAGTCCATGTTTCCATTTACCAGCTCATTTTGTAACTTGCTGCTTGTGGGAGACGTTTTTCTAAGTGATGGGAACTTTAATCTCTAGCCTTTTTTTTCTTTTTTAAACACAGTCAAAAGTAATGACAGTGGGATCCAGCAATGCTCTGATGATGGACGGGAGTCTTTACCTTCCACCGTGTCAGCCAATAGCTTATACGAGCCCGGTGAGTCCTGATGAAAGCCTGTGTTGATTGGTGGAGTTTGTCATCAGATGCATGTGGCAAATGTCAGTTCTTCTGCGGGTGTGTTTGCCTCTGTGTGCTCACACGAGGGCCAGAGGTCGATATCCGGGGTCGTTCCTCTGTGCTGTCCACCTTCCTGTTGGGGAGGGGAGGAAGCGTAGTTGATATATTAGAACATGGCTGATGCATGAGTTGTGGCCCATGGGAGTGTTGGTGTTCCCATCACCCAGTCTCCTTACCTCTGTAACTGGCCTCTCCTGACCATCAGAATCTCAGTCCCTGACCACCACTCTGCCTCCCGTCAGATGACAAAAGGCAGCATTTGTTTAGTTGAGAGGACTGGGTTTGTCTTCTCTTGTATTCATTTGAAGAACAACTCTGCTATTATATTTTCCTACATCAACTTCTCCAGTGTTTTTATTGTCCTTTCCCAAACTTTTACTATAAGATTTAGACCTACTAAAGGAAAATTTCTGAGATATTAATGGCGCCGGGCAACATAAGAGTGAAACACAGGGGAAGGAATTACATGTGTAGAAATGTCACAACATTTCCTGCAGCATTGCAATTATAAGAGGAACTGTGTCTGGAATTATATTTCACAGCAGTCCCTAATAGAACACAGCAGGCATTAAGAATTTCTCAAATACTTAAAAATGTACTGGTGAGATGGCCCGGCAGGCAAAGGTCCCTGCTGCCAGTCCTTGTGACCTGAGTTCAAGCCAGAGACCCACTTGGTGGAAGGGGAGAACCAAGTCCCAATGGTTGTCTGATGACCTCCACACTCACATCTACCCACCCTGAAACAAGGATGCTAAATGTAATAAAATTTCTCCTACATGTCCAGTTTCAAGTCTAATTAATTGTGACTTCAGAGTGTAGATAACACTATAATGATTAGTCTGTAAGAAATAATGAATCTCTCATATGCTCATTGGTACAGATGAATAACCATTCATCATTTCTTATGTCACAATGTTGACATCATGAGCTGAAGAGTTCTCTTTCAAAATTGAGCATCACACGCACACACACACACACGCATACACGCGCACACACACACGTGTACACACACGCACACACAGGCACACACAGGCACACAGGCACACACACGCACGCACAGGCACACACAGGCACACACGCACACAGGCATGCACACACACACGCACACACTATACGGAATCCTAGTAGTCACTTACTGTCCCGAAGTTATCTCTAAGTTCATCTTCACTTTGCTTTTCCAGTCACTGTCGTTCACTCCGCAGAACCCTTCCTTCTCGCAAGCTCTTTCTATGCTTCTTACACTATTAGCATCCTGTGGTGTGAGCACATTCTTATTACTGTATTTGTGCTTTGCTTTCCAGAAGGAGAAAGGCAAGAATCTTCTGTGTTTCTCGACTCTAAACATCTTAATCCAGGACTTCAGCTTTATAGGGCTTCGTATGAAAAAAACCTTCCCAAAATGGCCGAGGCTTTGGCTCATGGTGCAGATGTGAACTGGGCTAATTCAGATGAAAACCAAGCAACACCACTCATTCAGGCTGTATTAGGGGTATGGATTAATGCATTCAGGCTGTATCAGGGGTGTGAATCAATGCATTCAGGCTGTATCAGGGGTGTGAATCAATGCATTCAGGCTGTATCAGGGGTGTGAATCAATGCATTCAGGCTGTATCAGGGGTGTGAATCAATGCATTCAGGCTGTATCAGGGGTGTGAATCAATACATTCAGGCTGTATCAGGGGTGTGAATCAATACATCCAGGCTGTATTAGGGGTATGGATTAATGCATTCAGGCTGTATTAGGGGTGTGAGTTAATGCATTCAGGCTGTATCAGGGGTGTGAATTAATGCATTCAGGCTGTATTAGGGGTGTGAATCAATACATTAAGGCTATATTAGGGGTATGAATTAATGCATTCAATCTATATCAGGGGTGTGAATTAATGTATTTAGTTTGCATGAGGGGTATGAATTAATGCATTGAAGTTTTCATTGATCTGGCAAAGTAGAAAATAGCATAAATTCTAAACCAAGCTTCATTAATGTTACTGTTCTAAAGGGGTTAGAAATAAAGAATTCTCTCACTAGCGAATCCCAAGCATCATGTGGTTGTTTCTGACCTGGGAGGGGAAGTTGGAAGAGAATTCTGATGATGCCGGGGAGTAGTGTGTTTTGCTGGACTTGAAACTGTAAACAATTTTGTATTACTTAGTTATTGGAAGAAACAAGTCTAACTTCTTTCTCTGTTTCTTACGTACAGATGTACTCTTTCCTGTTTGTATTTATACACTGTCATCTTCTTCCCTTCAAGGGCTCTTTGGTGACATGTGAGTTCCTGTTGCAGAATGGTGCTAATGTGAACCAAAGAGATGTCCAAGGGCGGGGACCGCTGCACCACGCCACCGTCTTAGGACACACAGGGTAGGCAGTAGCGCTTAGATAGGCAGGAAGCTCTCATCTTTAGGAACTACATCAAAATATGTTTTTATTTTTTCTCAGGTTAAGGTTATTATATGGAATTTGTAAAAAGAGTGCATTCTTATGTCATGGTGAAATCTGAAAGTTACAGGTTCTCATTCAAAAGGGAGACTACGATCTGCATTCTCGCTTGCTGTGGTGATAAACAGCATGACCATAAGTGCTGTGGGCAAGGAAAGGGTTCGTTTGGCTCATTCTTCCATTCAGTTCATTATGGAGGGAAATCAGGGAAGGAACTTGAGGAGGAATGTGGACGTAGGAACTGAAGCAGAGACCACTGAGGACTGCTGCTTACCGGCTTAATCAGCTAGTTTATTTTTAATTACTGTGTGTCTGTGTGTGGGTGTGTGTGCACCAGTGCAGTGTCTGAGGAGGCTGACAGTGTCAGGTCCCCTGGGGCTGGATGTACGAGCATTGTGCGTTCTTAAAGCAAGCCCTCAGCTGCTTTCTTCTCCTGTGGCCCAGGCCTACCTGCCTATGGTAATGTCATCCACAGGGGGCGGGCCTCCTCCATGTCAGTCAACAACCAGGGCCAGTCTGAGAGAGGTGATGTTTCAACCAAGGTTCCCACATTCCAGGACTCTAGTTTATGTCAAGTTGACAATAATAACTAACAACTGTAGTTAATGTACAGATACAACTAGCCAGTATAGTTAATGCATAGTTATAAACTAACCAGTATAGCTAGTGTATACATGTAACTAACTAGTATAGCTAGTATACAGATATAACTAACCAGTATAGCTAGTGTACAGATACAACTAACTAGTAGAGCTAGTATATAGTTATAACTAGCCAGTATAGCTAGTGTAGTTATAATCTAACCAGTTAGCTAGTGTACAGATGTAACTAACCAGTATAGCTAGTGTACAGTTATAAGCTAACCATAATAGCTAGTATATACTTATAACTAACCAGTATGGCTAGTGTACGAGATGAACTAAGCAGTTTATCTTGGGTTTGTAAAGACCTCACTCATTTTTTATTGAAGTCTTTCATTGACTGTTGTAGGACGCTTGAAGAATTTTCTAACAGCATTGTTTAAGTTAGGTAGAACGTTTTAGGTTCGGAGGTGAAAAGGATCTTTTTCATCTTCATACTGTCTGAGAAATGCTGTTTCTTTAAACAGGCAGGTATGTTTATTCCTAAAGCGAGGTGCCAATCAACATGCCACTGATGAAGAGGGGAAGGACCCTCTGAGTATAGCTGTGGAAGCAGCCAATGCTGACATAGTAACGCTGTAAGTGTCCCCTTCATACGTACTTCCTGTGCTACCTGTTGCTTGTTCATGTACATGCCAGGGTTGTCCTAGAGCTCAGTATGTTGGCTAAAGCTTGAAATACTGGCCTTGAAATACAGAGATCCTCCTGCCTCTGCCTCCCAAGTGCTTGAGATTAAAGGCGTGCACCATTACACCAAGCTCTGGGAGCTTTCAGCTCCCTGTTCTGTCTGTGCTGCTCTGCTGGGTACACTGGGTGTGTACGCCCTCTAAAACACACAGGCTCCTTTGTTCCTCACAGTAACTCTGACAGGCGGTTTTCTTAGCACCCTCACTCTCAAGACAAGGAGGCTCAGCTCCGACAGTTCGAGGAATTAATAACTGTTAAAGCTACAACTTTGCACCGGAGTGTTTGCTCTAATGCTGGACTCTCAGCCACTTCTGCTGCACTGCAGAGCAGCAGAAACAGAAGCCAGGATTGCCCCCACTGCTCTCTTTAGAGTACAGAGCTGGGCTTGGGACGGGTGGAGCAATGGGTTAGTAACCTCCAAAGAGTGTATGACCAGTATGGTAACCTTAGGAAAATTTTAGTAATCCTTAGCTATTCACTACAGTACTTGTATATCAAAATATATTCCCAATATTTAGAAGGAGCAGGTTTCCCATGTGCCGGAGACTCTCTCACTCAGGGTAAGCCAGTGAACCGTGCAGGCTTGTGCTCCCCACCGTAGAAGCAATATGCTCATCAGGTTGCTGTAGCAGCCAGGAATCCTGAAGCCCAGAGGAGGCAACCTAAGGTCTTGTAGGCACACGGCTGAAGTACGGGTCACTCACTATTCCCTCATGAGGGTCATAGGAGGGCAGGCGAGATGCAGTTGTTTTTGTTCTGCAGATGCTGGTCCAGCACCCTGAGTTCTCTGTCAGTAAAGACGCCAGTACAGGAATAGTTGAGCCAGTGCCTGCCCACATGTACTAATGCTTGTGTATCTGCTCATTTGTCCACGAGTACTTGTGTGACTGCCTCTAAGAGCTCTCTTCTTCCCTTCCAGGTTACGCTTAGCAAGAATGAATGAGGAAATGCGGGAATCCGAAGGACTTTATGGACAGCCAGGTCAATATTCTACTAACAATCATACTGAAATGCAGTATAAAAAGTGCATTCAGGAATTTATCAGTTTACAATTGGAAGACTCATAGTTCCTTAGCTAACTGGTGTGGTGTTCTAGAG
This sequence comes from Rattus norvegicus, assembly GCF_021556685.1. NCBI lineage: Eukaryota > Metazoa > Chordata > Mammalia > Rodentia > Muridae > Rattus > Rattus norvegicus. The sequence goes on from NC_141544.1 coordinate 83,415,880, forward strand.
CTTTTAAAATGTACTTGTAAATTGTGAGCTGTTAGCTTCTGTACTGTACTTACCGAATGCCTGGGTGGCTAATCCCGGGCCTTCCCACAGACTCCTGTTTCTATTTCAGTACACTTGTACTGTATTCAGTCAGCTCTGGCTGCAGAGCCCCTGGCTGCTGTACAGATAGATGTCTTCCACGAGCCTTCCACAGGGAGTGCGCTGACCAACAGGCTCTAATGTGCAGAGAGCAGCTTCCCGAAGGATTCTCGTTAGCTGTCCAGTGAAGATAACAAAATGCTTTTCTTTTTGTTATTCAGGGAATTTCTATACATTGTGTTCAGGGAACAAGAACAAATCACCATGTGTTTTGTACATAAAAAGTTAGTATAGAAAATGCCAAGAAAGGTTTATTGATGCGTTTTGCATTCCAGTCTGAGAATGAGTTGAAGATTTAAAGTAAAAACTTATGAGTAAGTTAAACGCCCACAGTGGGTATAGAATTAGTTTCAAAGGCAAAAGTTTATGGTAGCTTTGCCCCAGGCAATCGTGTCCTATTTTTTGGGGTCAGTAGATATATTTAGAGCAGTGTTTTGTAAACCTGATGGCGAGGTAGACTTACTAGAAAAATGTCAATTTATGGTCACCTCAGTGCTTATCACCTGTGGGTCCTGGCATAAGGAAAGGGAGAGGAGTTAATACAACTCTTCCGTCTGATGGACACATGCTGGCTAGCCATCTGCACAGGAAGTGACACGCATTCCAGTTCATGGATTTGAGTGTATGAGTTTCTAATTTGCTTTACAGTCAGACACAGAGTACTAACCATGTCAGGAACTCATGATTGAAGTACCCACAGAAAGACATTCACTTTGCAATGAGTCTATTTGTTTTATAAAAATATATTTGTTTTATGAAAATGAATATTTATATTATTATTTTTGAAGTGGCCTGCTGATAGCATCTCTTATCGCTGCTGAAGCATATTCTGAAATTTCTGTATTTTCTGTTATCTTCAGCCACTTAGTTTAACTACAGTAATCTCTAACTGTGTCAGTACCGATATAGGAATCTGTCAGTGTGAGGCCAGGTTTTTCTATTCAGAGACTGTATTTACTATTTATTTTTGGCCTGATATAATAAGGAACAAGAAGGGGCCTGGATCAGATAGATACTGCTTATCTAGGGTGTTTCACTTTAGTCCTATGGCTCAGTGTACCACCAGGTCAGGATACTCCGATATGTGGTGAGTGCGCTAATACGGGTCAGACTCAGCATTAACTCTGGATTTCACCCATTTGTTTCAGAGTTGAATGTTAGCTCTTAAATAAGTTCTAATTTTGTAACATATCTTTAAATGATAGTATTACAAGGTCACTTCTGAGGCCTTTGTAAGTTTAAGCACTTTGAATAAAAGTTGATCAAAGAGATGAGCTGACATTTGTGAGGTAGCAGTGAACTGCAGGTTGTAAGTTGTTACGTTTGTATTTTCCTGAGATTGTAAAGGTAACCGTTAAGCCAGCTGCACCTTCCTTAAGTTGCTTAACTATGCCTGCCCAGCTGGCGAGTCAGATGGCAGAGGCCAGCAGTCAGTGCGCCCTCGCTCTGCAGTTGGGGACTTGCCAGGACAGGACCTCCCTGTTGGCTTCACTTCTGGTTCTGCTTGAATTTCTTCTGTGTCACCCTGAAGTGCTCAGATGTCCCTTTCACTATTGTCCATGTGCAGTTGTGTGTAAGTGTAGGAACTTCCAGGAATCGGTAGGAAAAGATTGTTCTTTCAATTTAATGAAAACCTGAAAACAGGCCTCACTTTAAAACATTTTTGAACCATCTTTAAATTTTAATTTAGAAGTTGAAAAGTATTAACTCTGCCAACGATGCCAGGTAAAAAATAAGATTAAAAGAAACTATTTGAGAAGTATCTTGAAAATAATTAGATTTTTAAGCCCAGTTTTAGGGCCCAGTGTTTGAAGGCGAACACTTGGTGTGATGTGGCGAGCGCCTGCGCTCCTGGTGCTTTCCCTTCTCTGTCCTTCCTGGTGTGTCAGGTGTGCTTGGCTCCACCACAGCTCTTTGCCTGGCGGCTTCGGAGCCATGGGAAGGAAACATCAGAACTCTGTGCAGTTCGGAGGCACAGGAATTGTCCGTCCTTTGACAGTGCCGGGCCTACTGTTTAAAGGACCCAGTTACGATGCTTGGCACTCATGGACTTACCTCTAAGAAATTCCATCTCAACTTTAGTATTTACAGCCCCATGGACTCCCATTTTCATGGAAGGCAGTAGTAAGAGCACACGGCTTCTGAAAGGAAGGTGGCTTCTCTTTCAGCAGCCTTAGAACTCTTAGGAGGCCTGGCCAGGTGAGGGATAGCGCACATTGGTCTCAGTGGTGGGAATCAGTTAGGTGCTTCCTAGTTCCAGTTCTGGGCCTTCCCGAGGGTCAGGGTCAGCAGGTTCTCAACCAGTGGGGCATCACTGTATTAGGGAGCCATTTCTGGTCATGTGAACTTGGAGCTTCTGGAACCTGCCCAATCATTTGTAGAAGGAAAATACTCCCAACTGGTGGAGTAGGATGATGGCTGCGGTCACAGAGGGTGGGTGTCACATCACCTCAGGAATGAGGTCACTGAACCCTTTCAGTCATGCTAACTGCTGCTGAGATGAATATTCTGGATACGGGAAACAGAAGTGAGCTGACACTTGTCAGTGGGACATAGGAGTGTATACATTGAAACTTCAGAATTGTTCAGGCACATACAACACTCGAACGTTCTGAATAGGAAAAAATGTGGTTAAGTAACTTAGATAATATGCTTAGCTGATTTTTGTAGTGAACTGTTCAGTGTATTAATAGGAAGAGTCTAGGATAATGTATCCCAGAATCTTGTTTATGTATTCTAGTTCAGACAAATCAGATTTGCCTCGGGAAAATTTTCAAATGATTAAAATTCCCCTTAAAGTTTAGCTAATGAAGTTCACCTTGTGTTGGATATTTTAAGTGAGTCACAGTTGTTGCTTTTGACAACACAGTTTGAGGTCTAAGGAAGTTAGCATACTAATAGAGCATTAGTAACTTTAAAAACTGAATTTACCGAGTTTTGTGTGTGGAACTAGAAACTTCCTTTTGTATTGTATGAAACTCTTAAATGTTTGCAGTCTGTGAAACCAATGATTACAGCACCACACTCTCCTCCAAGGACGTGTTTACTCCAGTGAATGAAAGGTCTTAGAATTAGTTTTGCATGGTACAATGGTTTTACTAAAAACGTACTTGTATAATATATACTAGGTGATTTAAAATCAAACACTAGAAAATCATAAAGAAAAACAGCTCGTTATACAGAATATGCATCACTGAATGTAGAAGCCATATATTGCCATTGTACTGTTGTAATACTTGAGAATGCTCATCTGGTGCTATCTGTGAACGACTTGGCGTTAGCGTCTGCTAGATCCTTCTCCTGTTTCTTCCCGAATATGTAATGTGTGCCTTTTATGTTATTTCTGGTGTTGACTGGTAAAATCGATGTGGTATTTTTGTATTATAATCTGCACTTTACACTTTCTTGGAAAGTAAAATTCTAGACTATCTGAATAGTATTTTAAAATATTTATAATGTTTACAATAAATATTTTACATATTTTAATTCAACATCTAAAAAGAGAAAAAAATTAAAGTATTTTGTATGGTTTGTTAATTGTTATTTAATGTTGCGCTGCTCTCAGTTATTTTGTGTCCAGTAGGATGGCCAAGCACAGAAATGGGTGGTTAGTTTGTCCTGTGTATAACTGGGCAGTGGAGTACCCTTTAGTGTGTGTGCCTGAGTCCTGATGGTGTGAGCCATGACCACCTCCAGCCAGCCCTCGAGACTCTTCCCACTGTACTTCCCTTGTAAAGTAGATTGATTGGGTTCAGGCGATTGTTTCATGTAATGATTAAATTTCCAGGATTTTAATAAATTGCTTCATACAGAGACTAAATGTTAAAAAGCACTAAATGTTAAGAGCACTAACATCTTTTTATTAAAATCTTTGTTATGTTTTTAGACTTTTTTACTAGACTTCTATCTGCTCCTCAGTCATTTTCTAATTCTCTAGCTTTCAGTATGACGCCTGTGTCTCCCACAATCTTGCTTTCAAAGACTTGCAGAGTTTACTGTTAACAATAACTTAATAACAAGATTGTCATAAAATAGGACGCATGGTGTCATAGGGGAACACTAAAACAGCATGGTGACAAGAATCACACCAAACTGTACCTCATGCTCAAGTGACCAGAAGTGTGCCAGGAGTCTGTACCAAGGTAGTGCTGAGCAGGAAGTTATCATGAGTGCAGCGTCCCAGAATAAGATTTCTCCTTCAAGGGGTTAATCTGCACTTGTGTACATAGTTCCTCAGCAAAAGGACCGCGTCCAGCTCGCTATACTGTCTTTGTCTATATGCTCCACCTCCACAAGAGTATTGAGCACACACAGTGTGAGCAAATTCTTGTTTCCTTTTCCGTTCTGCATAGTATTCTTGCTCAGAAGTCAGGAGACGCTGTGGAGCTCTGATTTCATAGCAACTTTATGGCCTTCTGTTTACTGAGTTCAGTGAACAGGAGATGAGATACATTAGTTCTAAACCTCAAAATGTGTGTGAGCTACCTTTTACAAACTGTTTCAGCGCGGGTGCTTCTAGTTGGTGATAGTGTACGAAGCTTTCCCACCTGATGTCTAGCCAGCCTGTCAGCAGCCCGTCGTAATGGGTGCCATCAGAACCGTCACCAGTATCTGGCTTTACTCATTTCTTTTAACTTTTATCCAAGAAAGTATTTGCTTATAAAAATGTGCTGTTTACTTCATTTCAAGTATCCTCCCTTCTTTCGAGTGCTAACGACTGTGTTTCTTCACCTTGCTTTCAACCGCTTGCGTCTCGCTCCTCTCTAACTCTGAGCTTCCCTCTGCGGTGCGTCTGAGACCCTTCTCTCAGGTATAGCCTCCCCTTTCCTACACACTTTTCTGGTGTTATTGTTAGCTGGCCTTTTTCCTCCAAAAAAAAGAAAAAAAAAAAAACGATACTGGAAGTGTAATGAATCTTAAAGTAGTATGAGTAGAAGTGAATGTTGTTTTATTAATATCTAAACTGTATAGAATTTAAAAGTCTCTTTATTTTCCTTTTACACAGGTGATGAAACTTACCAGGATATCTTCCGTGATTTTTCTCAAATGGCATCCAATAATCCAGAGAAACTCAATCGTTTCCAGCAAGATTCACAGAAGTTCTGATCCTTTTAAAAGGGGGAAACTATGAAATTTGGTGAATTCTTAATGTGTGCAACCAGAAACTCACACATTTTTTACTACTTTAATTCCACTTAGTTTTGGTAGGCATTGAATCGTTTGGAAAAAAATGGTACCCATTCATTTTGGATTTTTGTAAATGAAAACACGATCTCTCATAACTGGGAAAGGGAGAAATCCACTGTAGTTCCTCTTTGATTTGAGAAGAGAAAAGCCTTTTTTTTTTTTTTAAACTGGGTTGCGCTTTTATATAAAGTTGTATCCAGATCTAAGCATCTCTAAGTTCTGAGGTGCTACACTGGAGACCCCTCCATCCTTTGCCATGCATGGTGGTACTCTGGTTCCCCTGGGAACATTCAGTCATTGTGTCTGCGTCAGGTGGAACCAGTTATCTCACCTGCTTGGAGGATGTGCTGTCCTCATAATCGTTGGTGGTTCAGAAGTAGGTCTGCGTGCTTTCTGGTAGCTTAGCCGTGGCACCCACAGTGTGCAGTGCAGTTGCCATGACCAGTGGGTTCGCACCGTGTTTGTTCAGAGGTGTCATTGTCCTCCAGGCCCCAGCAACACGGTTGCCGCGTGAGTAGACCACACTTCACTCTTTAGATTTATTTTGTCTCATAGTGAAGAGAAGCTTTTACTGTTTTCTTTCTTCCATCACCCAAAGAATCCTAGCTCAGCTTCTGTTGTCAGGTTGACTTCCTGAAACCTTGACAGATCATCAGTGCAACAAAACCGGATTTCAGAAATTGACTATTGCAAAATCGGGCTTTCATCCAAACACGGTGATGTCAAAGATAATATTTTAGGGCATTTTTATATTTGGAATTAATCCATTTTAAGATACATATTTTTTAGTGTTACTCTTGGTGAAAGAAAAATCTCCATGTAATGGAAGAGAAAGCTAATTTTTTTCCTGTTTATACTAAAACTTACCAGCAATAAAGTCCTTTTATTTTTTTCTACATTTATCTTGTGTACTATACAACAGTATACATTCTTTTAAATCGTATCTTGTATATAGCTTTAGAATTAAGTAAAATAAGTCCTTTAGAGTTCCAAAATTATGCACATGTGAGTTTGTCCGGTCCCAGCTCTGCTCGATGTGTCTTGTCGAAGGACGGGATGGAGTAACCGCCTTGTAGCTCATTGCCAGCACTGTTGACTGCGCTTAACCCTTTACAAGGTATTTGTAAGTAGCATCAATACTCAGTGTCACAGGAACATTTTGAAATGTATGTAAAATTATAGTTAATTAAGTAAACACTTTAACATTTTCCCCACAGTATATAGAGCTTTATTTTAATTAAATATAAAATCAAATCTAAGGAGAGATTCTATTGAAATAAATTTGCCACCCAGATAAGGTCCCCTGGTTCGGCCAACTTGCAAACATGCAGTACTTAGTAAGCCATCACACCAAGGCTAAGAATCTGTTGTGATTTGTTTCTGGGGAAATGTAAACTCCCACAGGGTGAAAGGATTTTGTCCTTGCTGTCTCACCTCAGGCTTTCAGGTCATCTGGTCTTGTAGGCATTTTGATAAAGTAAAAGGACTGGTGTGTGATATTTTAATTGGTATGTATTTTGAAATTTATTGTCCTAAAACATGTTCAAGGAAGAGAAATAGGCTAAGGATAGGGAAGAAAGCCGGCTGCCTCTCCTCCACAGCGCCCCTTGGCCGCTCCTGGAGCTCCTGCCTTGTTTGTGAAGGTGCAGGTGGGGCTCCCTTTGGTTCTGCTGCTTGGGGCAGTTCCTCTGGACCCGCTGCCTTCCTGGCTGTGGCCCTCAGTAGTATCTGCTGCCCTTTAATGACTAGCGTGTTTTTTGAAAAGAAAAAAAAAAGCCTTAAAGATTCAAGTGTAATGCCTTAAAGATTATCATGGTTCTGAATATCTTTAGAGTTCAGATTCAGCTCCATCATTTAGTACTGTGGAAAGGCTGGCCACAAGACTGTATTGCTGTGGCTTACTTCATTGTCTCAATGTACTGACAAACTGGCTGAGAGAAAGGGCTGGAGTGTAGCGAGGCTTTTAATGGAGAGTTATAAGGAGGCCGGCTGCCCCTTAGAGGAGTCGTGCTGTGCTCGCTAACAGCTTTCTGTGGTGTGTGGAGCATTCCGAGCATTAGATGAGCGCACACGGTGCCGGCCAGACACCCAGCCTGCTCCTCCTGATGCCCTGCTGTCTCTCCAGGACAGGCATGCTGGTAATGGTGTCATTCTTCATCATTCTTAGTTCTTTTTCATGCTCTCATTGATGTGAAAACTGGGTTACTGCCAGAACAGTAGAGGCGCTCTGAAGGGTTCCTAGGCACAACTTCAGTGTGGATGTAGACATCGGTGATGGAGCTGATGAGTTCACCAGGCTCCATTGCAACCCATGCTGAAGATTCCTGAGATTTCCAGCCCTCAAAAGTCAATTCCAGCCCTGCAGTGTGCTTAGTTGATTGATGCTGGTGTCCACCGTAGTTTACTGAACTCTGGTACTTCCTTCCCCCAAAGTAACACAGCTTGCGACTTGTACGTTAGTACAGCAAAGGTGCATTTTTGGGGAAAAAATATACACTCACACTTTACAGAATTTTAATTTGTGATCATGTTAGGAGTATTTAAAAATAAAATTATTTTTATATTAGATATGATTATAAGCCAAGCTGTGTTTAAAACTAAACTGCTACCCACTTTGAGTAATTAGACATTCCTAGGTTGCCCATTTAAATGAACTCTTTGTGTGGTTGCGATTTGACCATTAGCCAGGGCTGTGTGGTTTTTACAATGATGTCCTATACCCATAAGAACCGAGTTCATTTCCTTGGACCCAGGGCTTCTGACACACAAAGTGATTGATGAAGCAAAGGGAGCCGTAAACCTCCCTTTGTACGCTTTATGACTCAGCTGGGCTTTCACATCACCCTTTCTCTCCTGGTGTCACGGGAGCACTTGGAGGACTTCTGAGACCATGGTCGCTGTCAGCCTTGTCCATGTCTCCATTCCTAGGCAGCTGCTCTTGTTTTGCAGAGATGGTCACTTGCTTTGCTAGTTGGAGGCTAAGCCGACCCGTGACAAGGTCTGACATGTGCTTCAAAAGCATGTGTGTGTGAATGGATCCAGTATCACTGTAAAACAGGAGCTTTCCCTGTGTCTGACAGGAACTTGCAATACTGTGGAGAACCTCCTTGTGAAGTTTAGAGGAACAGATTGGAATTTGAAAGCATCAATTGTAGAAAAGTCTACATTTTTTACAATGGAAAGCATTAACAAAGGGAAGTCTTAGAAAGTTAAACTCACCACTCATTACTTTTGTAATGTTTTCTAATGAGACCTAAGTATAAAAGGGGCTAGGTTCTGCCTGGCAGAGTCCTGCCACCTCCGAGTGATTGCTGTGGCGGGGGGGGGGGGGGGGGGCCCTCATGTGCACAGAGAAAGATTCAATTGAATACAATTTTTCTTCGAGTTGGTCTTCCCACTATTATTTTCTAGTTCTGTCTCATTCATCAGCCTCATTTTGGGTATTAATTAATTCTTACAGGGAAAGCTTGCTGTGTTCCAAGGTTTTAGCACCATTTTACACGAAGGCTAAAGGTTAGCTTTTAGAAATGATGGGCGCCTTTTAAAATAGATGTTTACTTGTGCTCTGTGAAGTTTCTGGATCATTCCGGTCGCCAAGGCTGATCATCTGTACTATTTCATGCTACCTGAGAAAGGATTTTAAGAATGTATAACCAACACTCCATTACTTTTTATTAGTATGTAGGGGATTTGTATCTAATTCATGAATGTAGTTTTACTGTAGTTTGTCATTGTAAATGAAGCAAAGTACATTATCTTTATAGTTATTCTAAAATGTACATTATGTAAGAATTGTAAATATATTGACTACTTTGTATGCTGAAAATTTACAATATTAAGTCAATAAAAATATCTCACTTCTGGCACAGTTACTGTAAATGCTCCAACTTCTTTCGAACAATGTTGCATTCGATCACTTCAGTTCAGAAATCCACATTGATACTTAAAATATGTTCTTCCTGATTTCAGAGACGTTGCAGCCCCTACTTCATGCACTAAAGAACACAGACTTTGGTTTTTAAAGAGACTTTGGACTCTTCTTCTGTTTCTCCCATAATAGCTGATACATCTCTTGGAGTTTGAATCTTGCAGCCCAGCCACACTCCGTCCTTTTAGTAAACAGACCCCGCTTCTGTGTGAATGGGATGGAAGGATTGGAGGGCTGAAAAGCAGACCCACAGCGGAGGCTACAAAGTCGGCCCATACCCTGAGTGACCAGTCTTAAGCCCTGCATTTCATTTCAGAGTAGTCTCTAAGGAGAACCTGCAGCAAGTGTTTCAAATGGAGGCAAACAGCCTGCTTTTCTTTCTTATTCTTTTTGTTTTGTTTTGCAAACACAGTACATCATCACTGCCAAAAGAAAGTCTGGGTCACAGAAAAGGGCTACGTATGATGGTGTGTGCTTGTACTCTCAGCGTTCCAGGAGTTAGAGGCAGGGCAGTTTTAGATAACGTGAGCCTGCTGCAAACAAACAAACAAGCACTCAGAAACCTCACCCAGAAAACAAGACTCGAGTATCAAGAAAGTCATCTGTAATTCTGTCACTTACCTGTGCCGTCTAAAATCAAACCCACTAGCTACAGAGTTGCTTGTTTATTTCACGTGCACGTGTGTGCATGCTTATGTGTTTGTGGGTGCATGTATGCTCACATGCAGGTGAACATGTGCGTGTGCTTCCTTCCGCATCGCTCCTCAGGCAGTTTATACTGTTGATTTGAGGAAAGGTCTCTCCATGGCTTGGCACTTGTCAGTTCGGCCAGATGACCAGTGAGCCCGAAGGATCCTACCTCTGCCTCCCTAGTGGCCATTCCAGGTTTATAAGTATGTGCCAAAGTGCCAGACGTTGACTTGGGTTCTGATGCCACCTGTGGATCCTCTTTATGCCTTGTGGCAGTCTGAGCTTTTTGCCCAGTCTGCACAAGTCCAAAATCAACACTAGGCAGTGGTGAGTTCAGGTTTTAGGCATAATCCACACTGTGAGAGCTCAGTAGCCACATGTACTTAGTGACTTGTTCTAGGGAGGGTGGATTACAGATTAAGTTCTTTTTGACCAATGCCCGGTAGGAAGCTTGCCTTGCCTTGGTATGGAAGGCCTTCTAGAGCCTTGGGTCTGGATGCACTGAAAATAGCAGACTGTTGCTCTGTGACCTTCTTTTCCTTAGATGGGGGGAATAGTTGTAAAACGTGAGAATTTTCAGATGTACCAAAGTAATTTTCATAGTCACAGGCTCATGGCAACATTTTTCTTTCCTTGGACCCCATACCCACCAAGCCAAGGCCCTTGGGACCAAATTCCAGATCATTTAGTGTGAATCTTTGAAAGGATCGCGTGTAATGATTCAGCACCTTAAACTGCTGAAAATTATCAGATTTTTTTTCACTTGTTTCAAATACGGTTTTCCCAAGTCAGTCCACAAATGTACACACACTGCAGTTGGCTAATGTGTCTCTTAAATGTATAGGTTTTCTCTACATTAAACAATTGTCTGTGTGCAGTTGCTGAACAGCCAGGTCTTCTTGTTTTTGAGACATGGTCTTACGCTAGCCTTGGCAGGCCTGGAACTTGTTGTACAGACCAGCCCGGCCTTGAAATCAGAGATCTGCCCGCCTCTGAATATCATCACTTTAAGGATGGCACTGTGCTTGCTTAAGCAGCTCACTGGTGATTACTTCATAGCAATCTTTTTGCTCTCAGAGGTCGAGCTCCAAGAGATGGAGCTTCAGGAGCCAGGACCTTAGTCACACAGGCCATAGGTAGCTTAAGCTGCCAGCTCGCTCTGAGCTGAGCACGGTGCTGCTTCAGCTTGCCAAGTTGCTGTGATCTCAGGCTCCCACGTTTTTATCTGTTAGGGCTAAGTATTTTGGTATATTGTTATTTCTTCAGGACAAGGATAAATTCTTAGACGTGAAATGCTGGTTTGATAGGTAAGAATTCTGAAGCTTTCTCAGTGGATCAGATGCTGTGTTCAGTATTGGAAATATTTTTGATGAAAAAAAAATAGAAAATATCCACCGTTCTCTTGGAGTCTATTCAACAAGGAAACACGGACTAGGTGGTATATAGGCGGATGTCATAGAATCACTAGGGATGGTTCAAGCCCCCACACTATATGGGAAGGAGTTTAGAGGTCATGAGCCATGGTCTGAAGTAGATACGGAAAGCATGCCACAGGAAAAAAACCTGATACCTGGTCAGGAATGATATACTTTGGCCAAAGTTAAACTTATTCCTAAATGGTACACATCAGGATTTTGTCTACATAGCCATATTGTGATACACCCAAGTATGTGGATTTTAAGCTGAGAAAAGGTCACCTACCCGCACCTGAGTTTTCACTTGCTGATTTCCCCGTGAGAATACATGCCAGACAAGAGCAGGGCCTCTCTTTCTTCACTATGTCCTGGGTATCTTTGTGCTTGGGATCAGTAGGTGCTCCTGGTCAGCTTAGTACTCAGGGGCTGCCACGAACCCACCGCTGCAGTTTCCGTAGTGGTATACTTAAGCCACAACATTAAATTTCCCCACGGGCAGCGAATAAGGCAAGGTAAGCTACAACTTAGGGTTAAATTCTGGAAATAAAAATGCTGGTTTGGTCGAGGTTTATTCTTTATATCAGGCATCAGGCAGATTATTTTGAGAATTATTTGAGTATTTTCTTGACCTTGGTTTAAGTTGCTTTATTTCTTTGGCATGAATTAAAGGGCTAAATGTCTGAAAATAAGTCATTAGTTGAAAAATTGTTGAATAATGAGAGAGAGAGAGAGAGAAACAGAGACAGATCACTTGATCGATGTTATGGGTGGGGACTAAAAGGTACAAGTTGCAGAATTATTTATTGATTTGGGGTAGTATTTATAAACACCTCAGAAAAGTTGCGGTTACTAATTTTTTTTTATAGCTATTGGATATTTACACTTATTTTGGTAAGTTTAATGTCTCCTGGATTTAAGTTATTCAATGTCAGGCACCTTATTGTCTTTCCTATCTGCGATGGTGATGTTGCCTTTCTTTTACATCTGGGCATAATTGTTCTCAGAGTAAGCACGTAACCACTGGGTGTGTAATAGTTGGCAGCGGTAGAGCTGGCCTGGACTTCCTGTCCCATGTGTCCATGGAAAATACAACTCAGAACTTGAATTACTCACTGAATATGAGTTGTGCTTTGGAAATCACATGCTTTGGCCTGTTGCAAATATCTGCATATCATGGAATTGTAAGGATCAGATGACTTTACCAACTGTGATCATTCTGCCCTCTTGGGGTCCCCCTGCCGGTGGTGAGTAGTATGTGTTGAACCCGCCGGGCCTGTTTCAGAGGTTGGCTGCTTTTCAGATTTGTTGTTCCCGTGGAAAAGGACAGAGTTGGAAGCACGTGATGCTGGGGCAGGTGAATGCCATCCTCGGGGGCAAGGCTAGCCCGTTGTATACTCGGGAACATTTGAGCATTCTTACCTCCACCGCTTTGAAGCATGCAGACCAATTTCCTTCAGAACTTTTGTTATATCGCCAAGTCTTAAAAACCTGAAGTTAATGAATTTTTGTCTGCCTGGCATTGTTGACTGATGATGGTTAAATGGCTGCAGGCTAGTGCTTTGTTAAGTCACTTCAGTATGCCCCAGTTAAGATTTTTCAAAACTTTCTGGGACATCTCATGTTTTCCCTCAAGTCTTGCAAGCCAATTAAACAATTTTGGTGTTTCTTGGGAGCTCTCTGCAGGGACTACAGTTTTGGACAGTAAAGTCCCCCTGCTGGCCATGGATATTCTCCGGGTTATCCCAGAGGTGTGAAGGGAGATGGGGAAAGCCATTTTCATTTGGGGTGTTAATAAACCTATGTGTGAAACAAGAAGGACCTTCTGGTTTAAATGTTTCAACTCTAGGTAGTTTCCTAACTAGTGGAGAGGGAGGGAGAAGGTCAGGGAGAAGGAGAGGAAGAGGGAGGAGAGAGAGAAGACAAATGTGGAGACAGAAAAGGTAGCTTTATCTACATAAGTCTTATATTGAAGCGTTTGTTATTTCAAGACCAAGATTCCCCCTCTAGCAGGCCGACCCAGTCTAGGGTCTGGTGTCAGCCTCTCAAGTCTGGCAGCCAAAATCTGCAAAGGAGAGCTGGCGTCTAACCCGTCGGAACCTAGGACCTAGCGGCTGCGATGGCCCCGCCCTTTAGGTGTCCACGGTCACGATTGGCTCCCGGCAGCGCGGTCCCGCCCCCGCTATGGCCGCCGCCCGCTGCCGGGCTCCGGGCCCTGGAGTGCTGCTTTGAGTGGGCCCGGCTGCTGGGCCGCCGGCTCCGGCGCATGGACCTCCTCCGAGGCGGGGCCGCGTGCGCTCGGGCCATGGCGCGCCTGGGCGCGGTGCGCTCGCACTACTGCGCACTGCTGCTGGCCGCGGCGCTGGCAGTGTGCGCCTTCTACTACCTGGGCTCGGGCCGGGAGACCTTCTCCAGCGCCACCAAGAGGCTGAAGGAGGCCCGCGCCGGGGCCGCCGCGCCCACGCCGCCCGTGCCCGAGCTGGCCCGGGGCTCCGCGGCGCCGGCCTCCGGTGCCAAGGCCAAGAACCTGGAGGGCGGCTTGGCGGTCCCGGTGGACTACCACCTGCTCATGATGTTCACCAAGGCGGAGCACAACGCGGCGCTGCAGGCCAAGGCTCGAGTGGCGCTGCGCTCCCTGCTGCGCCTCGCCAAGTTCGAGCCGCACGAGGTGCTTAACCTCCACTTCGTGAGCGAAGAGGCCAGCCGCGAGGTGGCCAAGGCCCTGCTGCGGGAGCTCCTGCCGCCCGCCGCCGGTTTCAAGTGCAAGGTGAGAGGTGGATGGCCCACGTCTGTTCTCTGAGCTGTCACTGGTAGCTCCAGTGAGCGGTGTTCGATTCCTGTGCCTGTAGCCTGTCTAATATCCTCTACCCTGTCCTGCACATGCTTGTCCAGCGTCCTGGAGATCTGGTCTGGGGGCGTGTCCTAGAGTCAGACTAACTGGGATGGATCGGCAGCGTTAACTAGTCCCTCTCCCGCTTCATCCGGCACCGTTTCCTGAAAGATCAGCCCGCCCTATTTTGCTAGTTTCCCAGAGTTCATTCATAAGAAGTGCCTTTACAGTCTACACTCCTCATATTCTTTGACTTCTGAGAATGGAATTGTCCCTTTTGAAGGCACACAATAGTCATCACTCTGAGCTGTCTTCTAGTCAGGATCTTGGGGAGGCCTCTAGAAGTATCAGGGTTAAACTGGAATTCCTCAGTAGTATTCTGGGGGCGGGGGGGGGGGAGGATCTCATGTCCTCTCTGTGTCCTTTTCCCTCTTGCCCTTAAGAACGTGAACCAGTTAGATAAGCCACAAGTTCCTCCTCCAGAGGAAAAGCTCCAAGGGATACAGATTTGAACCCACCAGCCTGACTTCCCAGCAGCTCCCACCTCTTCTGGCCTCTGATTTATCACCTGCCTCTGTTTGTCCAGGATTGGGTTCTTGACCTACGAGCTTGTTACTCTCATCAACTTGCTTGCCCTATCTATTTTGATGCATTGGTTGTCCGGAGGGGGTTCAGAGTCTGATTATTGGGAAAGAGGGGCCGATGGTCTTTAAGGATGGAATCTGATGTTGGTGGAAGATATTGAATCAAGAGCAGAATTCCTTGTCCCTGTACCTAGCTTGGTGCCAGGGACCATGCTGTGTTCAGGGGTCCAAGGCAGTTTTGTGTTGACTAGAGTGATGTCCCTGTTGCTTGGTAGAGCTCTTCCTTGACTCTCCTTCCTGGACTCATGGCTATGCCCTCAGTTTCTTTTGTTTTTTGGGCTTGCTATCCAGACCATACTGGCCTTGACCAGTCTTTTTCTGCCTTTGTCTCCGAGTGTTGGATCACAGGTATGCATAGCCCTGATTGGATGGACTATTATTATTATTTTAAAAGGATCTCACTCTGTAGTCTAAACTAACCTGGGAACTCATTGTGTAGCTCAGGCTGGCTTCGAACTTGTGCCAGCGCTCCTGAGTGCTCCACTCTTTGTGCGCCACCACACCTGGCTCCCAGACTATATCGAGTATGTCCTTATGTTCGGGAACCTTCCAAGCCTGACCCTCCGTAGCCTGAAGGACCTTTCCATTCCTGCTCCCCTCATAGCACTGAAGATAGGACAACCGCTATGGTCAGGAAAGGGTACCTGGACTGGAATTTCACCCTGTAGGATCTAGAAGTGTCTTTCACCAGGGGTTTGTTCCAGAGCCTATCCTGCTTTGCTTATCTGCAGTCTCCAGAGGTAACTCAGCCTGTCCCTGTTTGATCCCAGCATTCTAACATTGGAGAAACCTTACTATTCCAGGGAGAAGACATAGGGCCAGTCTAGGCAGGTCTTGGGTTTCACCAGGTCACCTTGAAGACCAGCATGCTCTGCTGCAGCAGGGAGAGCAGCTGGGGCCTGCTCTGCATTTCCAGATGTGCTTCCTGCCCTTCATCAGGTATGCACACTGTAGCCTAGCCTGTGTGCCTAACTAAGCTCATGTCATTCCCTGTGTTGGATACTGTCTCCATCCCAAATCCTGCTGCTCTTCCAATGCCGTCAGCTCCTTGGAGGCGTGCAGGGGACGGACCCACGGCTGAAGAGTCTGTGTTTTTCCCATTGATAATTTCCCGCTGTGGTGCTTTGCCATATCACCTGCCTCTACACAGTTCCTGCCCTGTAGTTGGCCTGAAGGTCAGACTGCTGTCTTGGAGTATGTGTTTCCTGCTCCGTGGAGTCCATCTCTGACAGCTACAAGCCCTCACACAAAGCTTGGTGGCAGCTGCAAATGACCTGAAGAGACTGTCACCTTTCCTGTTGAGGTGTAAGCTAGTGGTTCTAGCTCAACAGTTGTTAACCTGTGGGTTGAGACCCTTTTGGGAGTTGACTGACTCTTTCACACAGGGGTCACCCAGGACCAGCAGAAAACACAGATACTTACATTACAAACGGTAGCAAAATTACAGTTAAGTAGCAACAAAAATAATGTTATGGTTGGAGGTCACCACAACATGAGGAACTATTATTAAAGGGTCACAGCATCAGGAAGGTTGAGAGCCACTTCTCTAACCACTTCTCTAACCTTTAGCAGCAGGCAGCTAAAGGCTTATCAATCTTGGGGTCACATTGCTCCCCTTGATTATAAATTTGTATTTTGTGAAGCTGTTTCTGTGGTAAAAGGTACCCCTGCTCCCCAAAGAAGGCTTGCTTCACTTGCTGTCATTTGATTCTTGCTGGGCTTTGTAAAGGTCCCTACACCACAAGCCATTCATCGGTGCCTTCAGTCTTCCTGGAATGTGCTCCAGCTCTGTCCTGCCTGCAGGGTTAGGAAAGTGCTGTGACGCTGACCACACTCCTGCCCCTGGCATCTCTTAGCTGCCCTGTCTGCCCCTGACACCACACTCTTTGTGTATGAGCATCTTTTGTTCAAGAACTTATTTCTTTCAGCACTGATTAGGAAATCAGAACTTCTCGAACAGGTCAAAGCACCGTGAAGACCTTCAGGAACAGACTCTGCAAGGCCACCGGGGAGTGGCTGCCTCCGAGGTGACCCAAGGTGAAACAGCATCCAGACTACAGTTTCTCCCTTTTGAAGATTACCTCTCTGTGTGTCTCTGTGTCTGTCTGTCTATCTGTCTGTCTGTCTGTCTCTGGAGGTGGCTCCTCGGTACCCAGCCTTCTAGAGACAGCCTGGGGCTTGTCCCAGGGAGAGCCTGGCACTCCGTCATGTCCACAAGATATAGAGCTGGCACAGGACTGTGTCTGTGCTCACAGTCGCATTCCCAAGTCACCTTCAAGTGATAAACACCGGAAATAAATAGAGAACGTTTTAGTAACCTTGGGTTATGTTATGGTTAATTAAATATTAGAAGAAACATTCAGGGAACCAGAAAAAAGTCTCATTTTGACTCTTAGAGAGAAAATTTCGAAATGTGTTAGCTTGTTATGTCCTGACCGTGGGAGTACTTTGTAACCAAACGTCTGAACCTGCTGTGTCCCAGTTACCAATGTAGGAGCTGCTTGGATAGTCCATCTTTCCACTCCAATCACATGCTCCCTAATAATACTAAAAACCTCCTGGGTCATGCCCCGGTCTCTGGTCCACACTGTCCTGGTGGTGCCTAGGATGTGCATTTAGATGGAGAGGCACAGGCATTTCTGGGATGAGCCTGAGACTTTCCTACTGACCTCCTGGAGCCAGCTCAGGCTCCCTGGCCTCTGCTGCCCGTGATGGCTCTCTTTCTGCCTCAGCCAACTTGGGAGGGTGCCGTTGTCACCGTACCACATGATTTCCAGTTAGGTCTCCTGTGTTTCCTGGCACATCCAGCCTTGCTTTCCTTCTCTAGCTTGTCATCCTAGAGCTTGAGATTGGGTGTCCCTTTCTGCAGATTCACTTCCGAGCTCCTCCTTTGTCCCTGTGTCAAGTAGACTCTCTGACCTCTACCTCTGTATGGTTTTGCTTTGTAGCCCAGGATGGCCTGGACCTCGAAATCCTGGTGCTGGGTTATAAGTGTGCGCCCTCATGCCTTCCTGAGATTAGCTCTTCCGTCAGCTTTTCTTACTGTGTCAGATCCAACAGGGTGTACCCAGAAAGCCCGACAAGAAGCTGATGTCACACGTTCGTTTGGACTGGTTTCTCATTTAAATGGTCTGGAGGGAAGCATTTCTGGCTGGCGTGAGAGCCCCATGCAGCCAGGAGGCTCTTTCTAGATCACTGTCTCACCCTCCCCAGGGTAAGCCCTTGTCATGGCCCAGGATGGCTGCTGTAGCTCGAACCAACAGATCTGTGTTGCTTGTAGTTCAGCCCAGTGTTTCTGTGGCTTTGACTTTGTCCAAAATCAAATGTGGCCCTCCTCCCCTGTCTCCTTGATAAACTAAGTTCAGTGAGTGGCCCTCAGAAGCAGCCCCAGTCCCGCACAGCCACTGTTGACACCTCTGCTGGTCCTGTGTTGACACCTCCGCTGGTCCTGTGTTGTCACCTCCGCTGGTCCTGTGTTGTCACCATTCTGTCTGCTCAGGTATCACCATTTCCGTCCTGAGCCCTATCTTTCCCATAGTCCCCTGCGTATGTCTTTTGTGGCCCGTACTCATTTTCGCGTCTATCCACCCAGCAGGTGTTGAATGCTTACCCTGGATAAGCGCTGCCCTGGGTTCCCGTGAACCATAGCCACAGGACAGCCCTCTGGGGGCTCACACTCGGCCGCCATGGAAATATGTGTGAGAAGCTACGTTTTAAATAAGTAACAGAGCAGGTTCCATGAAGAGAAGCAAAGCAAGACAAGGAGCTGGGGGTGTGCAAATGTTCTGGGTGAGGACTTGGCTGCCCTGTGTAGGTGGCCTGGGAAGGCTCGCTGGTAAGGAGGTGAGGGAGCAGAGTCTGAGGGGAGGGGAGAAGGAAATCCCTGCAGGAGCAGCTTCTTCAGAGAGGATGAGGAGAGGGGACTGAGTTTTTTTTTTTCCCGGAGCTGGGGACCGAACCCAGGGCCTTGCACTTCCTAGGTAAGCGCTCTACCACTGAGCTAAATCCCCAGCCCCAGGACTGAGTTATTAGTGTGCCCAGATGTCTGAGAACGTAACTGACCTGTGGACTTGTTTGAAGTCTTTTTCTCCCATCCAGAATGTCCCTGGAAGGCAGATATGACCTTCATCTGTCAGGTTTTGGGAACCCACCCTCTGTTCCTGAGTCTGAAATGACCACTGCCCCTTCGTGTGCTACATAAGGAGAACAACCACTACCTTCCTACATGGACGGGCCAGGACGCTGACACAGACAGCCCTCCCCTCACACCAGGCCATTCCTCACTGCCCTCCAGTCTCCAGTTCTGCCTCTCCACTGTGCCCACATCTTCTGTTTCTCTTCCATTTCCCACTTGCTCCTCTCAGCGGCGCCTGGGGTCTCTGGGTCTCTTCCACATGGCACCGGGCGACAGGGATGAGCCTAACGTTCTTGAGGTCCACATTGTACCACACCAGTACTTCATCCCTTTTTGTACTTGGATGGTATTCCACGGTATGGATCAGCTTGATGAGTTCTCTTGGTTTCCCCTTTGGGGCAGTTATGCTAAGCTTGCTTCTAAGTTTGGGGTGGACCAGCTTTTAGATGTCTTGGATATAACCTAGGCGTAGAACGTAGGTCTTCAGAACTGCCAGGTTGGTTTCAGGGCAGCCGTATCGCTCACCGCTGCAGGCACAGTGTGGGGCCTGGCTCTGCACTCTCACTCGTCTGTGGTTTTGATCTTGGTCTTTTGGTTTGATTTGGTTTTGACTTGCATTTTCTTAGTTACTGTGAGGTGATCATGTGCTGGTAAGGGCCGTTGGATAAATGCATTTGGCAGGATTGCACACTCAGTGTGCTAGTTAGTGTTTCCATGGTGGCACAATGCCTGAGGCAGGAAAAGAGAGGTGTGTGGGGAGAAAGAAGGCTTTACTTTGGCTCATAGTTCCAGGGGTTTCAGCCCATGGTTGTTTGGCCCTGTTCCTGTGGGCCCATGAAGAGAGAGAGCTTTATGCTGTAGAGGTATGGTGGTTCCTCTTCTGGTAGTTAGAAAGGGAGTACGGAGAAGGGAGAGGGGAAGAGGAAGAAGAGGAAGAGGAAGAGGAAGGAAGAGGAAGGAAGAGGAAGAGGAAGAAGAGGAAGAGGAGGAGGAGGAGGAAGGAGAAGAGGAAGAGGAGAGACAGAGACAAGAGAAGCACAGAGACAGAGAGGAAGCCCCTCAAGGTCACATCCCTGGGGATCTACTTCTTCCAGCTAGGTCCCACCTCCCAGTTTCCCCGCACTTAACAGTAGTGCCCACACTTTATGCGTTGCCCCATTGGTTAGGTCAGAACCCTGACACTTCCCTGACACCTTGGCACCTAGTAATATTCCACTGTAGGAGTGTTTTTCTTTTTCCCTTTCTTTCTCCCTCATTTCCTCCCTCCCCCTCTGCTCCTTTCTCTCGTCCTTTCTATCTCATGCAGACCAGGTTGGCCCCAGACTCACTATGTAATCAGGACGCCTTGAACTGGTTCTCCTGCCTCCACTTCTTGAGTGCTGGAATTCTAGACGTTTCCCTCCCCCTCCTCCAGCTTTAGAGGAGGCATTTCATATCCAGCCCCCAGCATTCCCTTCCTAGCCCCCAAAGGCTTGTGGGCTCGTACTACAGAATAAATGCATTCGGTCCATAAGAGTCTTTATAGGCACAGTTCCAGTATTGATAAAGAAAAAAAAAGGGTGTGTGTGTCAAAGTCTTCTCTGAGATTGAAGGCAAACTCTTAGCTGAGAGCCCCCGTAAAATTAAAAAGCAAGTTACATACTCCAACATACTGTGGAATAGGGCAAACGTTCCCGTTCTGAAAGGACAGTGGACAGGGCAGGGGGGACAGGACCACAGGACCCATGCCTTTCCATCTCAAGCAGGTTAGGCTCATGGCATAGAGTGAGCAGGAAGTGCCTGAGACCCTCCAGGCCACATGACCTCTCTCCTGGCCAGCCTGTGCCTGTTACCTGTGACTTTGCCTGGCAAATGGTTCATGATCTTTAGCCTCAAGGTCCTAGAGCAGTGGTTCTCAACCTGTGGGTCTCTATCTCTTTGGGGGGCCCAATGACGTTTTCGCAGGGGTCACATGTCAGATTTCTTGCATATCAGCTATTTATATTCTAATTCATAGTAGTAGCAAAATTATAATTGTGAAGTAGCAACAAAATAATTTATGGTTGAGGGTCATTATAACATGAGGAACTGTATTAAAGGGTTACAGCGTTAGGAAGGTTGAGGACCATTGTAGTCTCCATTGGAGCTTACAGTTTCATGTATGATCCTCAAGGGCTGCCAGCCTCCAAATCTATAACTTGTATATTTGGTGTGTATACAAAACTAGCATTACATGGAGTATGCCAGCGTTTGCCTTCAGCTGGAACAGTGGCTCTCCCCTTAGGTCACAGACGCTTCTGAGACTCTGGACGGCTGAACTTGGGGAAACAATCACCTGGTCCTTCGTATTCTTAGACCTTCAAACCCCAGGATAGGGTTGGCGCTTTCCGAGAGTCCTTCAAGGTAGCTCTCCTGTTGTCCTGATGGACTTAGTTAGCTTCTTCACAAACACACACACACACAAAATGAAAACTTATTTATTGTGTGTGGGGGGTGTGGGTCTGGGTGTATACACGTCACAGCAGCCTGTGTGGAAGTCAGAGGACAACTTTGGGAAATCCATTCTCTTTACCATGTGGAGCTCAGGGATCACACACTCAGCCATGAAAGCTAGTTCATTTACTGCTGAGCCGTCTTGCTGCCCTGCTTTTGTTTGTTTGTTTGTTTGTTTTTAATGGTTCTTATTTCTTTGGCTACTACACACTTTTAATCTATTGCCAAACGGCAACTCTTTCAGAAGCAAGCTTGCCTTTTGCTCCAGTTGGTGCCGTAAAGCACCCAGAACACCCTGCTTTGTCTGTCACTCCATTCACTGGATTGTTATGCCATTTTAAAGTTAAGCTTTACTAAAAATCTCTGGGCGTGGACAAAATGTAGCGATTCTTTTCTAGAGTGTACCGTGAGTGGCCTAAAGGTAAGGGGTAGCGCCTCTCACTCTTGGGTGGGCTGGGGGCATCTTTCCTGTCTGAAGCCTCTGGACTTAGCTGGGGGGCCTTGCTACAGGCTATGAGACCATGGAATCACCAGTAAGCTCTGCTCTCAGTGCCCCAGGGCTTCTCCCAGACAGTCTCAAGTTTCTCCCACAAGCCACTTCCAAAGACCTGTGGGCCTGGTGGTCAGTGCAGGGGCAACACCAGCTAATTTTCAGTGCTGATTCTCCTTTAGCCACATTTTGTCACTGAGGCAAAGCGCCCAAGTGGGGCGTAGTTAATGGCCATCAGTTCCATCGCTGGAGTCTGAGGTGAGGTGGGACATCATAACGACAGGAGGGTGTAGCCAGGCTGCTTACAGCCGATTGAGACACGGAGGGCACCGACCGCCCAGTGACCTCTGCTCTAGTCCCCACCACATCCCTATAATGCCACCAGACTGTGAGTCCATCGAAAGGTTAGTGCAGTGTTCGGGGCTCCTGAGATGTGCTCCCTCCCTAAAAGCCCTGCCTCAGGACAACACTTCAGGGATTGAGCATTCAACACGATTCTCCTTTGCTGAGTGTCAGGGGCATTTCATATTCGAACCATAACAACCCAAGCTCCTCTTACAGACACAACCTCCCAGCTCCTCTGACTCTCCCCTGCCTACCTTTAGAGCATCTGTAGAAACCTGTGTAATTGGAAGAACATTGTTAGTGGACCTCACAGTCCTTGCTTTTGGCTTTTCTGTGTCTGACTCTCTGGGTTGGGAAGGCCTCTGGTCTCTTAGATACCTTATCTACCCCGGGCTAGCATTCCTGCTCTTCTGTGCCTGGGTCAGTACTGGGGCGTTTATGCCTTGGGTGGCCTACGTTTTTGTTTTCTGCTTCGAGACGTGCACTGGGGGAGACCTCTGTGTAACTTTGGGGTCTACAGTCTTTTGGGAAAACTGTCTCCCAGGCCTGCATGAGGAGGAGCCCAGGCACATCAATCACACAAGCTTCTGGAAAGCCTGGGTAGTGGAGGGCCACTGTCTCTAGTTGGCCGCTGGAGGGCGCTGCCGCACTGTGTTAGTTTGCTCGGCGCCTGGCCTTTGGGTCTCCAATGAATGTACGCTTTCACTGGCCCCACTACGCGGCTTTAGAAAGAGGGACCAAAGAAAGGTTGCCAAGTGGCAACTCGGAGGGGTCTTTTCCTTCCTGTCCAGTGTAAACAGTGTTGATGAGACTGACTGAATGTGGCTAATGGGCCTCCAGGGCAGCTGGATCCAGTTCTCTGGTAGGAGTGCAGATAGGGAGAAAGTCTGGGAGCTTAGGTGATGCTGTTCAGCAGGCCTTGTAGTATCCTCCCCCCTCCCCCCCCCCCCGCCCCCGACATACCCTTTCCTTGTCACCTGAGCCTGGATCCTGCTTCAGATGTGGGAACTGTGACTGGAGCTGGGCCTGCCCGTAGCCCTGGCTGGCCTACTCAGGTTGTTGGCTGACAGTGTTGGGATTCCACCTCTCAGGCTGCAGAGTCCTTAACCTAGAGGGCCCAGCACAGAAAGCAGCTCTACCTGTTTTGAACGGTTGAGCCAGGCCATGTCAGCTGGTGTCATGTTTGTTGTTAACTTAATGTGCTCCAAATTAAAGCCATTTGTTTCATTTATTGGGGGTGATTATTGTTTAGAAGCCCCAATTAAGCAATCCTCTCTGGTGGAATGAAGTGTCACGGAGTCTGGCACCTGTTACCCTGCACGGGAGGCCTCAGGCTGGGAGAAGAGGTGCCCCCATCTGTCCCCTCCTCCCCTTCTTGGTCTTCTCAGGTCCTGTGGCTGGGAACACTCTGTTTCTCACATTTGCTCACTGCCCTTCCTGCCTCTAACAGTCTGCCCTGGGTCCTCCAGGGAAATGCCCAGGGCAAGAATGTGTGGCTTGGAGCCTGGGACCTGGGTTCAAGTCAGTCCAGTATGTGACATTTGGGAGCGGCTGCCCTGGGTGTAACACTTGTGAGCCTCCACTCTTGACTCCCTTCCCCTCATGGTCTTCCAAGCTGTCTGTGAGAGAAAGCTGCCCTGATAGCACAGGGCCCACCTGGCTCTCAGCGAGTGAGTGAGTAATGCATCGTCGGAGGCTGCTGCTTCCCGTTCCTGAGTAGGTGTGTGAGAGCGGGTTCCTTCTCAGCATCCTAGAAGGCTCACCCACCGGGAGGGTGGTGCAGCGAGCTTGCAGTAATAGTGTTTGCCCAGGTTTACCTCAGGGAGCCCCTGTGCTGTCCACAGTTCTCTAAGCTACAGTGTTCCTTCCTGGTCTGCTCCCTACCCCCATTCCAGTGCATCGATTGCTTGTCCTGGAAGCAGGAACTCGGTGCTTTACTGGGTACTCTGTTGTATCCTTGCCTTCTCCTGTAAGCACTAATCAGGCTGATGAGATCAGAGATGGGGGAGGGGGAGGAGAGGCCATAGATTGTATCTGTGCCATAGACATGTGTCTTTGCTGTGGGAAGGAAGAGGCTCTAATCATCACGCTCCCCTCATTCCCTTGGAGCCCGCAGCTGTCCACTTGGTCCTGGGTGCAGGCTCTGTGGATGCCTGCCGGCTATTCTGCAGTCAGTGGGAGAGCCCGAGTCTGTGCTTACTGTGACTCGAAGGCCTAGTTGGCAGGCTTGAGTGATTAGCTTCTAGGAGCTCCATTGGAACTCTCGGGAACTAACAGTTGACAGGTGATGCTTACCTCTTGTCAGTGTCTTTCAGGTTGTTTTCTTGGTCAGATTGCACACAGACTGTGATACTGAAGGATTGGATAAGTGTAAACTGCCAGTGACTTAGAAGGTCATGTCACCAAAAGACCCACACTTCTCATAAGCTTGCTGGCAGGCTCACATTCTCAGCTCCTGCCACTTCAGTGTGTGTGTGTGTGTGTGTGTGTGTGTGTGTGTGTGTGTGTGTGTGTGTTGGGAGGGGGTCAGTGAGACCTGCCTTAAATGGGCAGTTTTGTGGGGTCCTGATCAAGATGTAATCCGAGAAGGGACTCACTGGACACTTGCTCAGGATTAGACGTGATGCTCACGTCTTGTCTGAGGCTACCTCTTGTCTGAGGGACCAGAAGACAAAGCAGGGGGTTCCTGGAGTGCTTGGGGCTGCCTAGGAGGATGCAGAGGCTGCTTGGGGGAGCGAGGACCTTTGAGGACGACATTGATAGTAATTTGGAAAAAAAGAGACAGAGGCCACTGGGATGGTAGGCCCCTGACTCTTCTGCCTGGCAGAGTGGAGCAGGCAGGGGGCGGGGGAGCCTGGTTGAGGGAATGTTTGCTGCCTGGATTAGCAAATCCTCCAGCAACAGGGAGGCACGACTGCGCCCTAGGTGCCTGGCTTGCATTCAGTTTGCCTGCCCAGCTTCTGGAGGGCTCACCTCACACCCATGTGTGTGCTTGGGACTTCCTCTCCTGAATCTGTCACCCCTTTGCCCTCTGTAGTCCTACACTCCCCAGCAGGCTGCTTTTTTTTTATTGTGTTACGCACCCCATATCCATCCGTCCTTTCGCCTACCCCTGGTGTGTTGACTCTGGCCTCTTTACCAGCTGCTAGAGTGCAGGACCGGCTCTTCTGTCTGTCTCCATGGCGGGCGCGAGCTCTGGTGGAGTGTGAGGCTCAGTGCAGGTGGAATGGGTGCAGGAGTAGATGTGGGTAGTAAGGGTGAGCAGTGGCCTGCAGCTACAGGAAGTGAGCGGACTGCAGGGTGCCCCCTCCCAGGAGTTCCTAGGCCTGTGGGATCATGCTAATGAGAAGGGCTCCCAGTTGACATCGGCTCTCCAGTAGGGGTTGCCCCACCTGAGACCAGCCAGGATGGTCTTTCTAAGGTTTTGAACACCACTGCCCCTCCTTGTATCATTGTGAAGGAACCCCAGTGCTATTGGGAAAGACTCCTATTGTTTCTCTCACTGTACGAGCTAAGGCGTTCCTAATCTGCCCAGAGCGTCTGCTGGCACGTTCCTGTCTTCAGCCCCTGCCCTGGCCCCAGACATGGTGGACAGGGTCGGCCCAGGATGCTCCTGCTGAGTTCATGGTTTTCTCAGTGTCTGAGCTTTAGCTTCTCACCATAAGTGATGGGTTAGATACTTCTCCATCACAGTAACAATGTATCCTCTCCATCACAGTCACTAACGATTCTCAGTCTATAAAGTCAGGTTGTTTGTTTGTGCTGGAATTGAGTCTAGGGCCTCTCGCATACTAGGCAAATGCTCTACCATCAAGGTATAGTCTTAGCCCACCAAGGGTTATTTTAGGTAACAGCCATAGTCAAACAAAGGCATTGTATAGGCCTCTGGTGGGGCGTCAGATGGCAGCAGCAGGAACACACAGTGGAGACCCCAGGTCACTTGGTTGGGAATTGAAAGAAAGGAAAAGAAAGGTCAGTGTTCCCTTCAGGGGCTCCCCTCCACTTCGTAAGAACTCCCACGTGGGCTAGAGATGGCTCATTTGGTAAAATGTTTACTGGGCAAACATGAAGACCTGACTCCATGTCCCCCACAGCCCTGTAAAACCAACGTGTGGTCCTTGCCTTTACCCCTGGTGCTGGGGACGGAGAGACAGGAGTGTCCCCTGGTTGCTAGTCAGGCTGGGGAGTGGATGACTTCAGGTGGTAATCTGGCCTCTGCTGCCTGTACAAATCTCACACACAACTCCCATTGCCCTTAAACTTCCTGTCACTTCCCTGTAGTGCTACAGGCTGACGTTGGCAGAATGGTGGGCACTCTCCAGCCCTGAGTCACATGAGAGGTTCTCTTACTGGTGGGTCTAAAATGGGTACCAGGAAGTTGCAAGCTCATGTTCTAGAATTTGTTTTGAACAGAGGCTAGGAGATGAGGGAAGAGGCCATTGTTTAGCTTTTCCTGGGGTAGTTCCTGCAATGAGCTTCAGAGAGTCAGTCAGTTCTTTGGGGGAGATTTGGTTGATTTCCTGGCCTCACTCCTGAGGAGATAAGGGGAGTGGACTCCCCAGCTCTCTCCTGCAAGGATTACAGCAGTGGCCTCAGGTGAAAGCCCCCAAGGAGCAGGCATCATATTGGAGCCTGCCTTGGTCTTGCCCATGGTCTGCAGAATGCTTTTCTCTTAAAAGAAGTTTACAGCTGCCCCTGGCCCAGGGCAGAGTCCTGAGCGGAATGGCCATGAGCACCTGAACTGGACTGGACCTCTGACCTTCTGACCTTGGAACACTGCAGCCTTAATGGCTGTTGCTTTGGGTGGTTCCTTCTTACCCTTCTGAAGCAGGGGATGGCCTGTGAGATCTGGAGCCCCAGGGAATGGTGACCAGGGTGCTCTCTGTATTGTTCAGGGGCTTACACACGTGACTTCGTCCCCTCACCAGTTGGGGGAGCGTTCTCAAGTGATTTATGAAAAGCAGGACACTTGGCCCCAGGGCCAGGGCATGGTACCCTCCTTCCTGCGCCAGCCTGTGCGCTGTGGAGCGGGGGAGCCTCTTCTCGTACCTCCTGCGTTTACTTGGCCCCGGGTCGCAGGAAGAAGTCTAGTGCCTTCAAGTTACCTGTGAGGAAACTGGGGCCCAGGAAAATCCAAGTGGCTAGCATAAGGCATTTTTAGTCACTTCTCTTTGCTGTGATAAAAACAC
Source organism: Rattus norvegicus (assembly GCF_021556685.1). Classification (NCBI taxonomy): domain Eukaryota; kingdom Metazoa; phylum Chordata; class Mammalia; order Rodentia; family Muridae; genus Rattus; species Rattus norvegicus. The sequence continues at coordinate 83,443,340 of NC_141544.1, forward strand.
CATAACCAAATTAACTTAACAAGAGAAAGCATTTATTGTTTCAGAGGGTTAGAGTCCGAGATGGCAGAGCAGAGGCAGGGAGCTAGTGCTGGGGTTTGTCTCCACTCAAGACCAGACAGAACGCACCAAACCAGCATGGTTCCACGTGGAGAGGTTTAATGAGAGAAGAGTAGAAAAGTGGAAAGGTAGCGGGCCATGACACATGGGGGGGGAGGGGGAGATGGGGAGAGAAGGGACAGGGAAGAGGGGAAGAGAGCAGGGAAGACAAAGGGCAAGAGAGATCAAGAAGGAGAGGAGGGAGCAAGCAGCCCCCATTTTATAGTCAGGCACAGCTGGCTGTTGCCAGGCAACTGTGGGGCGGAGCATACTGGGCTGTTCCCAGGTAGCTGTGGGGGTGGAGCTTAGACAATACCAATAGCTGAGAGCTCACTTCGGATCAGCAAATAGGAAGTATGTCTTGGGTATCCATGTCCCCCTGCCCACCTTCTCTTTGTTTTGTTCCTGGGGCAGGGTGCATTGGGAATCACAATCTTTTGTAACCTCATTCCCAGTGATTTCACTGACAACTCCTCAAACAAGGCCACATCCCTCCTACTCCTTCCCAAACAGTTCTACCAGCTAGGGACCAAGCATTCAGACAGGGGCCTACAGTAGCCATTGTTATCAAATCACAGCAATCACACTGTGGGACAAGGGGATCCAGGACTGCGTGGGTTCCCTGTCTCCCTGCCTACCCTCTCTCTGGTTTGTTCCCAGACTTTTAGGTCTTTACATCTTCAGTTTTCTTTCCTGGTGGGATGCATTTGCTTAATCTCACTTTCCTGTGGCCATTCTTCATGTGCTCTGTGTGAGGTGACAGCTGTGACATGTGCCCTGGAGTGGCTCCCATCAGGGCTGCCTCAGGTGCAGGCTCAGCCGTTCTGTCCTCTTCCCACTCCAAGCGCTGATGTCTTTTGCCTGGCTCTGGGCCTCTGTGGGTCCTGAGGTGGGGAGTCCGGTGGAGCATAGCTGTGTGGACTAAGAATCCATTGCTACCTCCTGCCTGGTCCTGCATGTCCGCTGCAGTCCCATTGTGCCTTTTCCATGGTCTCTGGGCCTGGTGAGCAGATCCACATGGCACCCAGAAATTTCTAGATATTTCCTTCTCTGGTGGTGTGAGGGTTAAACTGTCAACGTAAGACAATCTCGAACTGCCTGGGAAGGGAGTCTTGGTGAGTGAGGGATTGTCTAGATCTGATTGGCCTCTGGGTATGACTGGGGGGGACAGACAAGCTTGATTACATGAACTGATATGCGAACTCACCCACTGTGGCTGGCACTGGGACTGGGTTTGGGTCCTGGACTGTATCAAAATGGAGGTGGGGTGGAGAGATGGCTCAGCGGTTAAGAGCACCGACTGCTCTTCCAGAGGTCCTGAGTTCAATTCCCAGCAACCACATGGTGGCTCACAACCATCTATAACAGATTCATCTGAAGACAGCTACAATATACTCATATATACTAAATAAATAAAATTAAAAAAAAAAAAGACGAATAGTCGGCATGAGGGCGTCTTTCTCTGCTGCTGACCAGACATGGCTGCTGTGGGAAGTCCCCGGCATCAAGACTTCCCTGCTGTGGTGGAGACTCTGTAACCTGTGAGCTGAGCTGGAGTCAGAGTATTTTATCCCAGAACAGAGGTGAATTGGTGGAGAAATTAGAACTGTTTGGGGGAAGGGTGACGTGGAGACATTTGGTACATTTGGCTAGGACAGACACTGAAAGCTAGGAGCAGAGCTTAATGAGGCGTTCTAGTAGGGAGCTTGGGAGGGTGCTGAGAGAAACAGACACTGGGGTCCAGCTTGTTAGGTTTCAGAGGGGAGCAAGGACTCCACTGGGCACAGGGCTAGGGGCCATTGTATGCTGTTTGATTAGGAACCTACCTTCATTTTGCTCATGTCCCGAGAGTCTGAGGGAAGTTAAGTGTAAAGATAATGGACTGATTTGCTTGGCTGAGGAGGGATGGTGTTAGGCTGCTTGGTCAAAGGTCAGATGTCCTGGTCGATGGAGCGTTCAGCACCACTGTAAGGAGGCCTTCTGCCCTGCTGGTAGGTAGAAGAGTATTTCTCCACACTGGAACCGACGTAGCTGTAGTCAAGGATGCCGGTCTCCCTCTCAGGCTGGTAGCAGGACTGGCAACGTCGTAAGTGTCCTTCACAATGTACTGGTTTGGAAGACATGAAAGACACAGGACTGAGGGAGTCATGGAGAGCAGCCAAGGTGAGGAACCATGTGACAGTGGAGGCCCCAGGAGATGGAGATGCCAGGACTGTGGAGATGATAAGGGGAGCTGCAGCTGTGTTTGTGGGTGGCAGAGCTGGAGGCACAGGCCCAGGCCCTTTAGGGTGAAGTTAACTTACCAGGTGCTGAGTGAGGAAGTGGAGGATTTGACATCTCAACGTCCTAGGAGTGCAGTCGCTCTTTCTGCCCTTGCCTGGCTGTGATGAGATCAGCTGTGGCCGGCACGTCTGTTGCCCTGCTGTGGTGGATGGTAACCTGGACTTGTGATGCCGAATGAACCCTTTCTCTCCTACACTGGGGTTTTCAGGTTATTTTATCACAGCAACAGGATGAAACCTGGCTTCCTATCCAGTTCAAACACCCGCCTGGAGCATCCACACAGCCCTCTCAAATACCTGCTCCTCTAATGCTTAGACTGACGCTGCTGTCACCCTGCTGTCTCTCTGCCTGCCACACTGGGAGAGTGCCAGATGCGGGGACTTGGGGGTAGAGACCATGTCAGCTTCTTCCTCCCTCCTGTGTGGCCTTGTGTGGGAGTGGGGTGAATTTGCTGAACAACTCTGGTGTTGGCACAGGTGGGTGTGGTTCAGCTTCTGACTGTCCCTCATCCTCCCAGGGGCCTTAGGTAGTTATTTTCCTTCTATGAGTGACTTTCTCAGCTGCATAAGGGACACATAGATCAAGTGAATGAGTAGTGTGGGGAAAGGACTGTCCATGTCTAGCACCCAGTAGGTGTTTGGCAGGGCCCATAGGTAAGGCTACCCTGTTTCCTGAGAGGTCTCTCGAGTCCGTGTCCTGTGTTGGGGTAGCCATGCTTGTCCCTGGCATGCCTTCACATGGCCTTGCCCGCCAGGTTGCCACTGGCTTATCTGCATCAGCCGAGCTCTGTAGCAGGCACTGTGCCTAAGCCTGGCCGTGTGTGCAGAGAAAGCCGGAGCCACACACTATGTTCAGTTGTGTCCTGGCTAAAGAATGACTGCCTGAGCCCAGGGGCCATCTGAGTAGTGTCATACCCTGTGGTCCACAAGTTTGTCAGTGGAAAAGGAACAAGCTTGAAGGTGTGGGATATGGCTCTGGAGCAGTTGAGAAGACGCTGGGGGAGGCGAGACGCTGGCTATGTTAGGAGATGACCCTCCTTGTATACCCAACAGATGGCAGTGTACAGTGGGCTTTGCTCCCTAGTTACTGGTGGTGCTGGTCACTGTTGACGTGTGTGCCAAGGCCTGGGTCTCCATCATCTACTAGGGCATCCCTGTGGGAATGCTTGCTGGAGCTCATGGAAGGTGGAGAGTCCCTGGGTAACAAGACACAGTCCAGCCGGGGCACTGTCCACCCTGTGGCCTGTCTCTGCCTCCTGGGTAGAGCCTGTCCTTGGAATCCCTGGCACATCTTGGAGGACAGCCTTTTCCTCTGTCACAGCTGGAAACTCAACCTGGCCGGGGCCTTGGACCCCAGCAAAGTGTAAATAACCAAACGGTGAGTTAAGTTTCGGGAGCAGTCCTTGCCAAGGGCCTAAAGCCGGTTGGGTTTGCCTCCTTTCTGGTCCTCTAGGCTCACAGAATCTTGGCTCTGACCAGAAGCACCAGCAATGTAACTGTTCACTCTCAGGGCTTTCTCAGAGCTGGAAGATTTCTTAGAGCAAGCGAAACAAAATGGTTTCTTTTGTTAAATTTGGAAGCTCTTGCTGTTTAACCTCCTGGTTTCTACAACTGCTGGTTTCTCGTCTTCTTGTGTGACACGTGGTCTTGATTCACACAACTGTGGAGGGATTTGTTACAGCCGGAAGTATGAGGGAACATCTTGCTGGCCCGTGAGAATGTTCTGCTCTGAGGCCTGGCCCCAGGCCCAGGGTGAGAAAGGGCTGTGAGGATGTGAGAGGATGCCTAGAGAGAGGTGGGCAGCGGACCCCGAGAGCCTTCCTGACTGCCTCCCCAGAGGTTAGGAAGCTAAGAGCCATGTTCTCAGAAACCCTCCTCACATTCCCATGCCCCCCTCTGACACTTGCTGGTGTAATTTTGGTATGGCTGGGGTTGTGGAGTTAATCTCTGTTCACTTCACTTATGGGACCGATATGTCATGTGTAGGTCAGGTCATGGTGCTTCTGATCTCACTGTGTGCTTCAGACTTAGTGTTCGCGTAGTATGCTGTCACCTTTATTTTATAAGCTGTTCTGTGAGTTTCTGACCTTTTGAGACAGGATCTCAGGATGTATCAGGCTTTGGATGAGAACGTCTCCCATCGGCTCTCCCAGCTCACCTTTGATCATTTACTCGTCACTCAAGTTGGGAGCCCAGCCGGGCAGAGCTCAGCTGTGATGTAGGAGAACTAATGCTGGGGACATTTCCCAGATGCCGAGGACAGCCCTGCTGTGGGCGCCAACGCTTGTCGTATGTGAGTCAGATTCTCTTTACAGAAGTAGAAGACAGTTGTAGCTGGATCTCACCCTGTGTCTTCCAACCCGCTCCTGTAGGGTATTCCTTGTCCTAGATGAGAAAGAAGTCGCATGTCTTGTAAATTTGTCTACTTTTACTTTTCATTTCACATATACATTTGTGGTATATACTCACTGTGTGTGCTGGTCAGTTTTTATGTCAACTTGACACAAGCTAGAGTTTTTTGGGAAGAGGGGATTTCAGTTGAGATAATACCCCTATCTGATTGACCTGAGGGCAAGTCTATGGGGACATTTTCTGGATTAACAGTGAAGGGAAAGGGTTGGCCCATTGTGGGTGGTGCCATTCCTGGGCAAGTGGTTCTGGTGTGTGTAAGAAAGGCAGCTGAGCCAGCGGGAAAGCAAGTCAGTCTACGGTGCTCCTCCCTAGTCTCTGCTTCAGTTCCTGCCTTGAGCTCCTGCCCTGGCTTCCTTGGATGATGGGCTGTGATGTGGAAGTGGAAGTGAAATTAACCCTTCTCAGCCCAGGCTGCTTTGGGTCATGGCATTTATCACTGCAGTAGAGAGCAAACCAGGGGTTATGCTTTGTGTTACCAAGCAATTATAGAGATGCTCCTATATATCATTTTGATACTTGTTTTCCCTCAACTTGATGGAGTTAAAATTCACTGCTGCTGTGGATACATGTGGGTCTCATTGGCCATTTAGGCTGCTACGTAGTGGTTCATTATGGGCAGACCTGGCTTTACCATTTCCCCTAGAAGATGGCTTTCGCTTTGCCACCCAAACCTTGCTTCAGCATATGTAGGAGACAGCTGTTCACTATGGCTGGCAGGCTTTGGGTAGACACTTGGTGTAATTTTCTCCTATTGAGAGGGGTGCCCAGTCTTAGTGGGCAAAGCCTTTCACTTGGGCCTTATCTGTTCACCTCCCAGGGCTGGGTGTAAAGGCCCTGGGCCTGGCTTTGGCCCTCCTTTGACCTGACTTGCCCACTTCACTGGATCCAGTTTTTTTGTCTTAATCCAGAGGGTCGAATTGGTGGTGTGAAATCAAAGGCCTCCCCTTTAAGGTGTCGTTAAACCACAAGCCTCCCCTTTAAGATGCCAGCTGAGTCAAGCAGCCTGATCCTATGGCCTGAAGAAGTCAGATTGACCGGTGGGCCATTCTGTGGGGGCATTTTCTTGATTAATGGTTGTTGTGGGAGGTGCCACCCTGTGTGGATGGCCCTGAGTTATTTAAGAAAGCAGGTGAACAAATCATGGTGAGCAAGCCAGTAAGCCATCTTCTTCCAGAGTCTCTGCTTCAGGTCCTGCCCTGGCTTCCCTTCAGGTTGGACTGTGAGCTGTAAGATGAGAGAAACCCTTCAACGGGAACACGAAAGCAGGCTAGCACAGGTTCCTGCAGTTACGACGCTGTTTGTGCTGTGGCTTCATAGCCATTGATCTAGCCCAGTTGCTGGCTCCTCTGTGCTCCTTGTCACATTGACTGTCCCGACTAATACACAATTTAGAACTTCTTGTCACTGCAGAGACAACGTAAAAGAAGATTCTTCTCCAGGTCTCCCTGTGACATCCTGTCTGACATGACTGTCACATGACTGCTATCCCTCTTAATGAAGTTCCCCTTAAGGTTTTCTTAGAGGAGACGTGTTTTTCCTTGAAGGCTCTGTCATATGGTCCCTGATGTGATGGACTGACCTTTCCTTAATACTTTGGCGTCTCAAGGCCTGATGACTGCTTCCCTGATCACGAGGCCTTCTCTCCTAGTAAAGCTCATTTCTGAAGGGCAGCATCGCCAAGCCCTCCCTGAACCAATCTCAGCAGTGGCACGTGTGATGTGCTGTGTGTGACGTGTGATGTGCTGTGTACATGTTGCTTCTTGCCGTTCCATTTAGCCACGGCTTCTGGGAATGAGCCTTCAGAGGCTAGCTGGTCTAGGGGAGGCAGTATCGAGGGCCCCTGTGACCAGCTCTCTCCTCCTCAGCTACTAAACTCCTGTGCTCAGCCAAATGGTCTGCTTTCCTGCAGCTTGCGAGGTGAGCTCAGAGTCCCTTGTCATTAGCTGAACTCAGGTTTATAGCCTGGGGCTGCAACCAACTCGTGACAAAGAAACGCTGTTTTCCTTGATCAGTGTGCGCTATGCCGAGTTTTCTGCTCTCTAAAACTCAACAGCCTGTATTTACTGTGGGTTCTGGGCGTGCCGGGTACTGTGAAGGAGCTTGGGTTCCTCAGAGAAGGGAAGAGGCAGACAGACAAAGACTATGGCCTGCCCTGGTGGAGCTTACGTTCTGTGCAGATTTAATGAGCTACTGAAAGCTGTCCACATTGCTTCCTGGAGAAGTGAACAAGGTAGGGGCTCTAAAGGCTTAGCTTTTACTTTATGACTGCCCTAGGGAAAGCGAATGGCTGAGCAACACAGTGCCAGCAGGTCAGGAAGGGATGCAGGGTAGCAGAGGAGCCTCCTGAGAGATGGCACTGAGCAGAGGGAAGGATCTGACCTCACGGCTAGATGCGGGGTGATGCGGGGTGCTGGCACTCCTCACGGGAAATGGTTTCTGGACCTCTTTGATACCTCGTTCTTGACTTTGGGTGCTCTCCCTGCAGGGTGATTCCTGGAGGTTTGTGCCCGGCATCCAGTAGAGAGGCTCAGCTGCCACTTCCTTCTCAGGGTGACTGAGGTCCTCGTACCATACTCCCAGCCTCATTCCAGATCCTGATTCTGACTCCCTGGGGTCAGTGCACACCATTTATTGGCTAACCAGGCTCCTTTGTGAGAGCCTGTGCCTACTGAAGCTGAAGACTCCCTGGGGCAGCATTTGAAGCTGGCAGGCGTGCTGGAGGCATAGGTCCCCTGGTGCTGGTTTTGCCTTCCATTATGCACTCTCCCTGAGGCCCATCTCATTTGGGGTGTATTTCTCCTTACCTCTGTCAAAAGAGGTTTCTGAGTTTGAGGATAAAACCTAAATGGTGATAAAAGCTAGAATGCTGGGGACTCCTACGGGAGTACCTGGGAGTGGCAGATGGTGCATAGTGTGAGTGGAGATGGGTGGAGGGGTGGGGTGAGCTGTGGAAATGGGTGGAGGGGCAGGGTGTGCTGTCCCAATCAACACAGTGAGGACCAGGCACAGGACTCTCTCTTCTGAATGTGAGCGAAGCAGCTGTGAGAGCAGCTCTTTGAAATGCCTTTAGGAATTAGACGGGTGGGCTCTGGTTCCTCTCTAGCTGCTTGCACTTCTGTCAGGCTGAGTTCCAGTCATGAAGGACATCTTGCAAAGTGGTAAAAGTCACACAGGGGGCTGTGGGGAGTGTTCACAGTTTCTTTTCTCCTAAGATCTCACTTTTACCTTTTCCACTTAAAACTAACAAGGCGGAGCTTTGTCCTCTCATCCCAGGAGGCCATTCTTTCCAAAGTTCAAGTTAGCGGAGAGGACAGCATGTGCTACCCATTGCCGGTGCTGCTGTGGGGACGCATTAGAGTTTAAACCGAGAGGCCAGTGGTCTCTTGTCCTGTCCGTCTGTCACTCACAGGTCTGTCTGTCGCTCCCTGGTCTAGGAAGACTTCTCTGACATGATGTTAGAAGTAACCTTGAAGAACCAGACATGGTTACTGTGAAGCAGCTCCTGGTTGGATGTTTATAGCACCCTAACTAGTAGGTTAAAGGTAAAAGAAGGGCTGTGTTCCTGCAGGTTTAGAATAAGTCCCGTGAACTAGAAATTTCTGTTTTTAGGTACTTTCAGGGCCAGAGGGATTCCTAGATTATTTCTTGGGTTCTCCTGGGAGCAGGTCCTGCAGACTCCCTTCTGGACTGGTGAGTTCTGCCCACTCTGCTCGTCTTCTGCACTCTGTGAGCGAATCTCAGTGGTTGCTGAGTCCCTCTGGCCTTGATGCGCTCTGCTGACAGGTGCACGTGTAGCAGTGACGAGCGGACAGACAAGGTCCTGCCTTCACTGTACCTCACAGCCAGCCAAGAGCTGGAGACAGGCCGAGAACGACTGACTAAACATGTCAAAACATTCTGTGTCAGCTGGTGAGAGAGAGGTGTCACAGACAACACTGAAGCTGCTGATGTGGCGGCCAGAACAGATTGTATGCATGTGGTGTGTAAATGTGTGTTTTGCTTCTGTGTTCCTGGGCTGGGGCTCTTAGCTGTACATCTTGTGCCCTGGAACCTAAATGGAAAGAAAGATAGCCAGTGGGAGACCCTGCGGTGTGCGGTGTGTCGTGTCTGTAGGGTTGAGGCTTTGCTACTTGTCTTTCCGCACAGAGGCAGGCATCACATCCGTCACGCAGATGGATGCTTCCTCAGGAGCCACCTTTCCTCCTGGGAATTGTTGGACTTGATGGCTGAGCTCACAGGTTAGTGGTGTGTCTGTGAAACCAGCCAGCCTTGGGTGGACTCCAGCCCATGTTGGAGCCCACTCCTCACCCACAACCCTCAGAACAACTCAGTTTGCTCTACTTATCCTCCCAGTTGTCCTGAAGAGTATTTTTGGGTCGGGACGATAATGGAGACCCTGCTTTTCTTAGTGTAGAGTGCTGCTGTTTACCCGCCCAGCCCCATCATAATGGCCGCTACCATCTCCACCAGAAACAGCTGTGACTACTTGCAGGCGGCCCTCAAAGTCAGGCCTGTTGACATTCCCTTATAGAAGTGGCGGTGGGGAGGGTCCCTAGACTATTACCTGAGCTTTAGCCTCTTGCTGGCACCTCCCTCCCAGCTGTGGGTGTTCTGCCACAGTGGTTTGGAAAAGTGTTTGTTAGTCTATTTCGTGTGGAAGGCTGACTGAAAGGGGGACTCTGTGGTGGTGTTTTTAAAACTGTCTAGTTTTTCTCTACTCCCGGCTGGCTCTCGAATGAATGAGATAGATTTATTTAGTCAAGCTTTATTCCACAATACCTGGGCAGTCATTGATCTATTTTAATCCTCTGAACCTTCCAGCCAAAATCCACGAGATACTACATTTTAGTATTGGTCTGGCTCTCTGGGCTTTAGATATATTTTCCTATGCTGTCTCCTCTCCACCTCCTCGTGACTGAATCCTCCCAACTCTTCTCTCTATTCCCTCACCTGGCCGGCAGAAGTCCTGCCTATTCTCTCTTCTGCCCAGCCATTGGTTGGTCAGCTTTTATTGACAAGGCAGAGGATAAAGGTAAGCACTATTTACACAAACTTGAAACAGGAGATACTTGGAATAAGCATTATATATAATGCCAGGTCTGGGTTGTAAGCAGATGTGAGGGCAGAGAAATCAGCATTGAATAACACAAGGATAACCTTTACACATGCACAAAACATCGTGCTGCCGTGACTCCCGTTTATGCAGCTATAGGACATCTTCATACTGGCTTTGGGGAAATTGGCTGCTTTAGGGCACGTGCTCCTTTAAGTAGCTCCTCACCGTGCTCTCATCAGTAAGCACAGTGACTGGCTCAGCAAACTAGCTTGGGTCAGATCGGTACTTTGGTCTGTTGTTGATACCCGAATCAGGTGAGTAGGTGCTCACCTCCCCACGGGAGAAGTTAACACTCAGAGGGAGAGCAGCCCCTCTTTGGGAATGTGTCCAGTGTTTGTCACCAGGAAAGGCCTACCTGCTATTCCATGCCTTCCCAGGTGGCCTTAACGGGGAGGCTGTGACCAGGGACTGGGTTGGAGAAAATCAGCTCCCAGGCTGAGGTCCATGTCCCTTCTAGTGACTTTCTGATCCATTAAGACCTCTTTAAGAGTTGGTTCTCGGGCTGGAGAGATGGGTCAGTGGTTAGAGCACTGACTGCTCCTCCAGAGGTCCTGAGTTCAATTCCCAGCAACCACATGGTGGCTCACAACCATCTGTAATGGGATCTGATGACCTCTTCCTATGTATCTGAACAGTGTACTCATATACATGAAATAAATAAATAAATCTTAAAAAAAAAAAGAGTTGGTTCTCTCCCTGTCCCTGTCTCTCTTGCTCTGTGTGTGTGTGAGAGAGCAACATGGGCATATGCACATCTGTGTGCATGTGTGTGAAGACCCAAGGTTGCTGTCAGGGGTTTTCCTCGGGCACTTCACCTTGTTTTTAGACCAGGTTAGTCACAGAACCCAGACTCACTGATTTGCTAGGTTGGTGGTCGGTAACCCCAGGAGTCCTCCACATAAGCGCTCGGCTCCTGGCTGTGCCTGGCAGTTGAGTGGCTAAGCATGCAGGACGGCATCTGTAATTTCTTTCAGTCCAGCTAGGACACAGAAGGGCCGTGTGGCTCTGATATCTAGAGATATCCTGTGTCTGGAGATCCCGAAAGGGAAAGCACTCTAACTTACTAAAAGTGCCAGTGGCTGTCTGTACGCCTCGGGCACGACTGTGTGCCCACCTGAGATGGGAAGTCAGCACCTAGCACACCGTGCCGTTAAGGCCAGGACTTACAGATACCTGAGTCTCTGGAGGCGTTGATCCCATGTCACTGGAGGGATTCCAGCCAGACTTGGTGCCTATGAATGGTAATGACTTGCAATGGTTAGTGGTTGTTGTTTTTTTTTTTTTTTTTTTTTTTTAATCAACTTAACATAAACCTATCCATACCCGGTAAGAACCAATCTCAGTTGAGGAACTGCCTCCATTTGGTTGGCTGATTGGCATGTCTGTGGAGCAGCTTCTTGGTTGGTGATTAATAGAGGAGGTCCTAGCCCACTGAGGAAGGTAACTAAGGGCCTGTGGGCCTGGGCCATATCAGAGATGCAGCTGAGCAGCCCACGGGGAGCCGGAAGTGGACGTTCCTCTGCGGTCGCTGCTCCAGGCTCCCGTCTGGAGTTCCTGCCTTGGTTTCCCTTGATGATGGACTAGAACCTATGAGATGAAGGAACCCTCCTCCCCACATTGCTTTTGGTCACGTGTCATTACAGCAACAAGAAGCAAACGAGGGCAGGGATGTTTGCTTGTCCCCATCGCTGGACAGTTCTGTTGATGGTGAGCTTGTCGGCTGAGTCTGGGTGTTGCTGCAACATCCTTCCATGCTGGATATGAACCCTGTGGAAAGCGGAGGAACGTTTGTCGTTCCTGGGGAGACGGATGCCATCCCTGCACCAGAGATGGTTGTACTGGCAGTGTTCTTCTCTCCTTTGGTTGAGGATGACCTCCCCAGTCCTCCCCCTGGCTGACTGGCAGGAGCTGCAGCTCTCCTGGCAGCCTCAGGGTTTCCTGGAAACCGTGTCTTCCTGTGCCCAGAGCCAGCTCATTACCTGCCGCCTTGGCTCCTGGAGCGTGGTCATGTCTGGTTCCCCATGGGCTTGTCATTTGACAAATGAGTTTTGCTCACTCTGAGCTAAGGGCTTGGGGCGGGGCTCTGGGGGTGCCTTAGCTCCTCAGAGACTCTCCCAGCCTCTCTGTGCCACTGAGTGTCCACCCCCGCATGGCACAGGATCAGCTCTGATTGGTTGCACCAGTGTCTAAGGCTGAAGTTAAGAATGTGTTGTGCCTGGTGAGACGAAGCCAGATGCCTCCTCCCCTTGAGAACCGCCCTTTCTAGTTGTCTTTATGGTGCACAGAGCGTCCTCCGCGCATACTTTATTTTGAACAGCAAACTCTTTGAGGATACTTAGAATACGAATACTTTGTCTTTACCGAATTTAGACTTTTAAAATAAAAGGAGGCAAAGGGATTTACAGACTTAGTTAATATCCCTGATAGACTGTGTAATCATTGGCATGAAATACTGTTATGAACAAGTCCTTTAAGTGTCACTGATAAGAGGAAATTAGTGAATGCTTACAAATGTCTGATTATAAGCTGATTAGAAAACCAACTGTCTTGCTGTATGCTTGGTAAGTCATGGCGGGAGCGGGGGTGGGGGAGGGCGTCGTGTGGCGTACACTTCCAGAAGCTTCTTCATGAGCTCAGAATGGGCTCTGTCCTGCATGTGACAGATGGATGCTCTAGTGACTCAGTCAGTGTGAAGGGTTTGAGGAGGAAGATCTTAGGTTGAGTGTGGGTAATGCTTTATAAGTAATAGGTTTTAAGGTTTTAAGATGTGTTACAAGTCGTGACCTGATTTTATTGTCTGTATCCCTGTAAATCACACTCTTACGTTTGCATAAGACACTGTTCTGGCCCACTCACTGCTGGCTGCCTTCAGTAACCAGCTACTTTATAGCTGGCTTCCTAGGTTCTATGGCAGCTCTTCCTGTAGCTCATGAGGTGGGGCTCTGCAGCCCGCAGCCAGGCTGGAGCCTGGGCTGGGCTGGGGGCCATGGTGTCTAGCCTTGATGATGCTGGAGGGGTCATAGTCTGCAGGCCAGCCGGCTTCCTGCTCTGGAGACTGGGCATTTTGATTCACACTTGGTGTCTGTGGCTTGCTTCCTGCTGTATGGATATATCCTTGGGATATATTCATTTTTCTTTAAGTAGATTCATTACCTGAAATATTCACGGGAGCTGGCTAAACAGCCATTGGAACAAATGTACTGACAGTCCGTTTGTCCTCACTAAGTCTGTTAATTCGGACTGGCTACAGTTGTCACTGGGGAAGCTTGGGTGGTATGAGGCTGGGGCGGGGTAGGCTGGCCGCTGACAGTACTTTGCTTCTATGGGCTTGGCTGTGGCTGAGGCAGGCCCTGCCCTCATGTATAGCCCATCCCCCTCACACACACTCGCACTTGAGCGTGCACACACACTCAGGCACACATGCACACACCCCTTCCCTTTCCTCTTTAATGAATGTGGAGATGTCTGGCCCCTGAGAACCCTCCTGTGCTTTTAGCGCCATGTCTATTCCAGCCCTTGGTGATGGTTTGGAGGTGTGATGTGGGTGTGCTGGGAAGGCTATCACACAAGTGATGGCTGATCTGTGAGGAGAGAGACTGAGGGGGCCAGAACACAGGCAGGGGTAGGATGTGAGGCTAAGGAGTGAGAGCAGCTTAGCAGCCATGAGCTGGGTGCGTATCCTCAGTCATCCCCGTGGCCACCACCAGGGTAAGTGTTGCCATTCCTGTGTCACCCAGGAAGGGGTCGGGCTCTTGCCCAAAGTGTCGTTTCTTCAGGTTACAGACCCGTGTACATGGCCTGGCACAGATGTAGCCAGCTGTTACAGGGCAGGGGACAGTCATAGCCAGTGAAGCCCCATGCAAGGATGGGGAGTAGGAGGGGCCTGGAGGATCATGGGAGGTGGTGTGAAAGCTGGAAGGAAGGCTGGAGAGGGAGTTCCACACATGGGAAGAGCAAGTGGAGGTTTACAAGGTTACAGGTCATAAAGGGGCAGCCGATGGGACAGGTGAGGGTGAAGGTTCACCCTTTTCTAGCCATGCATGCATGTGGGGAAGGAACTTCTAGCCACCAGTCCTGTCCCTGCTGGGGGGTTTGGACCTGACGGTAGTGAGCTTTGGGGGTTTAGAAGCTAAGAAGAAAAATATAAATCTGAGTGTTTGGAAAGTGACTGTGAGGTCCGACAGAGGACACTCAGGATGAGGTTTACTGTCAGGGAAACCACAGGACAGGGCCAGAGGCTACAGAGGAGTGGGAGAGATGTAATTTGGGTTGGTGTTGAGAAATAGCAAGCCACAGAAAGAGAAGGCCGGAGGAAAAAGAATGGCCTGAACAGGGATGAAGGAGAGCAGCACTTTGGGAGCAAAAGGTCAGGAAAGAGCAAAGCCTGCGGGCTGTGTGGCTTTAAAGAGAAGAATGCCGACTTCAGGGAGCAAAATGAGCCTCGGTGGTAAAGACCTTGCGTTTCCTGCTGTTTGGAGACAAGGTTCTATTCCTCTGGGGTGTTAGAACTCAGAGGAGTGAGCCACCACTCCTGGCTAAACTAAGCTCAGTAGCTTAGAAATGGAAGTGACCAAGGACAGACATAAGCATGAACGAAAAGAGGTAGTTTGGAGAGAAATAAGAACATGGGAAATCTAGAGCAAAATCGGAAAAGCAGAAGCCCCTGGGTGGGGAGCCAGTGACGTAGGCTGGGCACGATGACCACAGGCTCTGGAGGTCCAGGGTGTGATAAACCTGGGCAGTCATGGACGGTGAGAAGGTGAGGAGTGGAGCTCACTTGCTTGCCCACGCCTGCCCTGTCTCCTGCTGGCATGGGAGCAGACTTTTTGTCGTGAAGTTTGAAACTAGAAAGCAACCCGAGAGCTGGGCCCACTCCTTGTCTCTCCTTCCACATGTCCACTACCCCATCCCCAACAGTGTCCTTACCAGCCTGGGCTCTGCTCTTTAGTGTCCTTCCCTACTTCCTTTGTCCTCAGTCACTCCCAGCACCCTCTTAGCTCCACCCTGTCGGTTTCTGTCTCCTGGGCTCGAGTGTGTGTCAGATGTTTGGAGCTCAGAGAGAGACGATTGGCTGACTGTTGGGATTTCCCTGCTTCCCTCTATAGGTCATCTTCCATGATGTTGCTGTGCTGACAGACAAGCTCTTCCCTGTCGTGGAGGCCATGCAGAAGTACTTCAGTGCTGGCTCAGGGACCTACTACAGCGACTCCATCTTCTTCCTCTCGGTTGCTATGCACCAGATCATGCCCAAAGGTAACCTGGATGGCCAAGAGCAATGGCCCTGTGGTGTCAGGCTCTATATACACTCTGGGCTCAGTATGGTTAACCCCCTATTTCTGAGGGAGACGGGCTAGGTGCCTCCAAAGAGCCAGGTACAGCTTTGTCCCGTCTTAGTCAGGGTTTGTATTTCTGCACAAATATCATGACTAAGAAGCAAGTTGGGGAGGAAAGGGTTTATTCAGCTTACACTTCCACATTGCTGTTCATCACCAAAGGAAGTCAGGACTGGAACTCAAGCAGGTCAGGAAGCAGGAGCTGAAGCAGAGGCCATGGAGGGATGTTACTTACTGGCTTGCTTCCCCTGGCTTGCTCAGCCTGCTTTCTTATAGAACCCAAGACCACCAGCCCAGGGTCAGCACCACCCACAATGGGCTGGGTCCTCCCCCCTTGACCTCTAGTTGAGAAAATGCCTTACAGTTGGGTCTCATGAAGGCATTTCTGCAACTGAGGCTCCTTTTCTGTGATGACTCCAGCTTGTGTCAAGTTGATACATAAAACCAGCCAGTACAATTGACCCCTTGTCAACTTGACACACAAACACATCACATTAAGCCTCAACCCTTATTTTCTTATTCATCCCCAAGATCTAAATAACTTAAGAGTCACATAGTCTTTACATACTAAAAGTTCAATCCATTTAAAATATCCAATATCTTTTAAAATTCAAAGTTTCTTAACTGTGGACTCCACTAAAATACTTTCTTACTTCGAGAGGAAAACATATCAGGGCACAGTCACAATCAAAAGTGAAATCAAACTCTACCCATCCAATGTCTGTCTCCAAGGGCTTGGGTCACTTTTCCAGCTCTTCCTTTTGTAGCACACACCCTGTCTTCTAGGCTCCAGATGCCTGTACTCCACTACTGCTGTTCTTGGTGATCATCTCATGGTACTGGCATCTCCAAAACTCTGCTGTCTTCTACTGCAGCTAGGCTTCACCAATAGCCTCTCACAGGCTCTCTTCATGGTGCCAAATCTCAACTCCTTTGCATGATCCCTTCTGTCCGGGGCAATCAATTGTAACTGAGGGTGCACCTTCACCAGTGGCCTTCCATGGCCTCTCACAGTGCCCAGCTTCAGCTGTTCTTCATGACCCCTTCATGTCTTCAAAACCAGTACCACTTGGGTAACTCTTACACAAGTCCAGCCACAGCACAAGGTACAACCTTGGCTATCTCTGGAACACAGCCTCTTTGTGCTCTCAGAAACACTTCCCAGAAGATTCACCTCAATGATGCTGGTCTCTTCTAAATTCTAATTTCTTAGCTCCAGCTGACCAGCATCAACAGTCCCAGTAACTCAAAGGTTCGCTTTAGTAGTTCTGGTATCTTGTTAATTACAGCTGATTCTTCAGCTCCAGCTAACCAAAACCACAGAATCTTCACAATCAAACAGCAACAGCCCTGAAGTGAGTCCTTATCTTCCCTCAGAAATTTCACAAGCCAGTCCTCCATCTTCTGCACTGTTCTCAATATTATCTTCCAAGCTCCTACAGGACATCCCACAGAGCTCTTCTAGCTCAAAGTTCCAAAGTCCTTCCCACAGTCCTCCTCTAAACATGGTCAGGTTGTCACAGGAATATCCCACTCCTGGTACCAATTTGTCTTAGTCAGGGTTTCTATTACTACACAAACATCATGACTAAGAAGCAAGTTGGGGAGGAAAGGGTTTCTTCAGCTTACACTTCCACATTGCTGTTCATCACCAAAGGAAGTCAGGACTGGAACTCAAGTAGGTCAGGAAGCAGGAGCTGAAGCAGAGGCCATCGAGGGATATTTCTTACTGGTTTGCTTCCCCTGGATTGCTCAGCTTGTTCTCTTATAGAACCCAAGACTACCAGCCCAGGGATGGCACCACCCACAAGGGGCTGGGCCTTCCCACCTTGATCACTAGTTGAGAAAATGCCTTACAGCTGGGGCTTATGGAGGCATTTCCTCAAGGGAGGCTCCTTTCTCTGTGATAGCTCCAGCTTGTGTCAGGTTGACACACGGAACTAACCAGTATATCCCCTTGCTTGATCTCCTAGTCCTGTGAGTGACACACAAACTAAGACTTTGTCTTCTACTATGGCTTACATAGTCCCTCAAGCGGTAGAGCTAGAGGTTGAAGTCGTGGCTGTCTGGTTTAGAACCCTGCCTCTCCAGATAGCTTTCTGTCTCTTCATGACCCAGAGGAGAGCTTTATGGGAATGCCCAGTACAGACGTGGCTCCTGTTCCAAGGTCACACGCTGGCCCCTGCTCTGCCGCCAGCTGTATACATGGCTCATGGTAACAGGCCATCTGGGACCTACAGGAAGTGGAAGGAGCTCCTTTAACCCACATACCCAGGGTTTTCTTGCCTTCTTTAGCTAAGTGTTAATGTGCTTCCAGAGGTTTATTCGTTCATATACCCAGGATGTACTCACCAAGAACAGTTACTAGGAGTTACTAAATCTCTGTGGTCACAGAGAGCAAGCAGCACTGTGCTTCCTGCAGCGTCTGGGCTGTGCTCTGCCGGGAGGTCGGGAGCTGCATGAAAGGGTGGCCATATACCACTGTGCGGTCCCCTGGAGCAGGCGGTTCGGAAGGCCTGCACTCCTCCAAGGGACACTTGGTTTTCGGACATCACGGATGCTGTCCTGAGTTGGTTCCTTACCTCTGTGCTTTCTTTGTGCTTATGTGTGCACCGTAGACGTTACTTCTGTGCTTCATTCCTGTTTAACTGCTGCTTTCTTGCTGTTTTGGTTATTTAGTTTGTTTCCTCCTCCTTCGGGACAGTGGGAGTGAGTGGGTGGGGCCTGGGAGGCAGGATTAAGCTTGTGACCCCAGAGCCATGTGAACGGACTTGGTGACCAGAGTTCCAGAGACTCCAGTTACGTTTCTGTGAACTGTGTGCGCTCCTTAATGCTTGTAGCATAAGGTCACCCCAAGTACATAAAGAACTTTAAAAACGTGTTTGTCCTCGTGACCTAACCAGGTCCTCATGTGTGCTACGTAAGTGCTCTGCCACTCCAGTTACACCTGTCTCTGCTTCTTCCATTTTAAAGGATTCATAAGATATCTGAGAACAATAATAAGTAGGAAAGGTTATGTATTTACACCACGTAAGATCAGCCTCCCCAGTCACTGCTCTCTTCTTCTTCTGTCTCTGACGTGTGTTTACGTGTGTTTTAAGGATTTGGACTTGGCATTCAGACTCCTCTTCTTGCGTGTCAGGACGTGAACCTGATTTCATTTCAACTCAGAGAACACGCAAGCACTCGAGGATATCAGCAAAGCCACTAATGTCACACCGTCGCACCTCCCCATGCTGTGTGTGAAGGCTTCCTGAGTGTCTGTTAACCAAATGAAGCTTAGCTCACTTTACCGGTTAGTCTCCTCTCCTGGGCTGGCTCAGTGCATTCCACTGGCTTTTTAATATTGTAAATTAGACTATGGCGGACATGCACGTGCAGAAAGATTATCTTCTTTCTTTAAGATTGTTTCACTGTCTTCCCAAGGGTGGAATTACCAAGCCAAAGGTGATCTTTACAAAGCCATGTGTGTCAGCTCTCTAGAGCCCCCACTGTGGCCTGGCATGAGTAGTTTCTGTGCTGCTTTCTAGCCCAAGTTGCTGACTTTTTGTGGAGCTCTGTAGACTTTTAGGCAGCTGCTCCCCCACTTGGCAAGGAAGACCTACAGAGGCTTGGGTGAGCTGGGTCTCTTCTGAACTTTTATTCTCCTGTCCAGACCTGAGTTCTAGTACATCTCTCTGCACAGTTCCTTGAAGCTTCCCTCAATTCCACCCTTTCCTCTGCTATAACTCTGCAAAATGGTCTGGTTGGGATAGGGGCGGGGAAAGCAACCCCGTGTTCTGTGCACTAACTGTCCCTTTGAAGCAGTGTCCTAAGACCCTGCAGTGCCCGCAGAGGAACAAAAGTCAGGCCAGGCGTGCATGCTGCCTTCAGTTCTTTTCAGCCCATGCTTTGCTTTTGCTTGCTCCAGCGGTCACATGTGGCTAGCTAGCCCATCCTGCTGTTCATGTCTGCTATCCCTCCACAGACCTGTGGCCACTCTCTGTTTTTCTCTCTTTCTTTCTGTTCCCGTGTTAGTTTTGTCACCGTTAAAAAACACCTTATGCCATAACAAATAAAACGTGTGCCTAACTGGAGCTGCAGGGAGAGAAGATCAGCTCCTTTGGGCTCGCTGTCGTCACTGTCCTGCATGACATGGCTATGAGGAACCATCAGCTCTGGGTGACATGCCAGTGAAAGCACCTCCTGAGAGGATTAAAATCCTGATTGTGTCAAAAGCAGCTGCTCAGGAGTCCCCCAAGTCCCCTGCCCCTGGCTTTGAACTCACAGAGCACTTTAAAAACTACAAGTGAGTTACTGTTTCTATGGTAGCCAATAATCTGCTACCTCTAACCACGGCCTCTAACTGTGGCTTCAGTAGAAACAACCTATAATCCGGGGAGGGACTAGCAGGCCTCAGGGATGCCTGCCTCACTTCTGCATAGTCAGGCCATGCACCTGCATGCACATATGCTTCCTAGATGTGCTGCTGAGGAAGGAAGTTACTGTGTGTGTCTTGTTAATGAATGGTGACAGCCTTGTTTCTTCTGCCTGTATCCTGATATATGTATGGCTTTGAATCCCACCAGCTGTGGGATAGAAGCTCGGAGGCTTAAGGGCTGTATACATGTGTCCCTATGGTGTGGTCCTATGGGTTGAACCCATGATATATCTGGGTTCCTTTGCTTTCTGTGCCCCACGTCTGTGAGGAGGACTGAGCTAGGCATCTAAGTGGCTGGAAAGGGAGCTCATGTCACAGATTGTCTAGTTCAGACTCTGAATCTGGTAGGGCTAGCTGCAAACCATAGCCTTGCATTTCACTGACTTGATGATGAGAAGCCATTTGGGGCACTGGTCTCCCTAGGCAGTGTTCCTGATTTCTGTTCTCATGGTTTGTCTTGTGTTGCCTGTCAAGTCCCTTAGAGTCATTAGGGTCTGATCTCTGGGCCTTTCTACTTCTTGGGGTACCTGCCATCACCTACACTAGCCACCCCAGCTTTTCTCATTCCTTCATTGTGACTACTCTCCCTTTCAATCCCTCTCTGCCTCTCTCTCTCCACTCTCCTGACTTGATTTGCCTCAGCAGTGGTATGTTGGAGAGCTCATCCCTGGGTGAGCACTTCTACCTGGCTGTGCCGTGCCTCTTGGCAGGAATCTATGGGAATATGTGTTGCCCTGTTTGGACCATCTGTCTGCCCTGCCCATATGGAAGCTCCGCCAGGGCAGGGACGTGTGTGTTTCCAGTGTTGAGAACAATCCAGATGTAGAGTAGGCACCCAGTAGGTACTTGCCAATTAAGTGAAGTAAACTTACGTTAGGTATACATTGGGAAATACTTTGATAAGGGGCCAGTCAGTAGCCTCGGGTGTCTCCTGAGCCACCGTAGACACACCTGGACATGCAAGCTGTGCAATCTGGGTGGCCCTTGCAGGTGGGGCACCTGCAGGATTTGAATGTCTCAGACCACGGTTCTGTGAGGCCCCACAGGAGGAAACACTCTGGACTCTGGATTCTGGTGAAGTTGGGGAGCCTCGACTGTCAGTGTTGAACATAGCGTGAGGGAGGACATTCTCACGTTGGAGAGGACAAAGGAACAACAGACACTGGGCCCCAGCCTGAGTGAAAACATCTGTGTGGATCACAGCAGAGGCGTGAACTCGTGTCCGCTGTTTGCTGGCAGCCGCTCTGCAGCAAAGCAGAGCCATTTGGTGCCTCTTACTCTGATGGGGCACAGCTGAGCAGATTTTCATAAATACTAAAAATAGTGATGTGGCCCAGTCCTCTTGTGTCAGGGCTGGAAGCTGACTCTTGGCGAGTGGAGACCGTGGCATGGTGGTTGAGTAGTGACTCTCACCCTTAGTTCCTCCACAGGCTTCTGCTTTTAACTTTCCAAGGCTCCAGCTAGCGTTTTGTTTTTATCGACTTGAGGTTAACCAGTTGGTGGTGTGCAGGACACGGAGGCCAGTGCTACTGAGTGCCCTTGGGGTGGGGACGGAGGAGAACCCAAGTGAGTGTGGTCACAGCAAGAGGTCACATGAGCAGCCTCTGCCCTGGAGGACTTTGGAGGAAGCTATGGGCTTATTTTCATGGAGAACAAGACCAGACACTGCCAGTTCAGTTAGTCTGAAGGCAAGCTTTGAGGAGTGGGGAGGACAAGGCTGAGAGACTGCACAGCAGGCCTTCCGGGGCATGGTGCTGGATGGGCAGCCTGGGCTTACCCCCACATGGCCTCCTCAGACAGTGAGCAATGTCAAATCCTAATTTCTTCTGTTAAGAGCTATAAACTGTGTTTAGGACAAGGAGTTACGATGCTTTTACCTCTCCACCTTGTAAGACTTGCAAATATTCTGCTCCCACCCAGGGAAACCTTCGCTCTAATCCAGGAATTCAGTGGCCAGATGTAGTGGCCTTGGAGCGCTGTCCTTCCCCGTTCCTGCTTCATTTCCTGTGTGCCAGTTCTTTCTCAACTACCCAGCTGATGTAGATTGTCAGGTCAGACCCCAGGCGGTGGGGAAAAGGCAGATTACCACCTTCCTTACAATGAAAACCCAGTGCACTCCTTGCCTCCGTGTGCTAGCTCTTCAAGCACACTTTGTTGGTCCAGAGTAAAGTCTGCCTTGTCCAGACACTCCATTCAAACTTATTTCTAACGGGGTGGTGATGAACTCCAGTCTGCCAAGTGTGGTCACCACACACCTCTGGAATTGTTTGCTGTGTGTATTCTCTTGGTCTCTATGCATTTTGGAAACATGGGTCACACGGGGAGAGCGTTGCAGCAATGTGGTACCTCAGCTGCTCTGCTCTGGCCCCTTTCCCTCAGGTTTGTTCCTTTCTACCTTCCCACGTTCATCATGGTCTCCGTCTTCAAAGTAGCTTCTTAAGATAGAGTCTAGTCACCTGTACACTTTGCTGTCCCTCTTTCCAGGCCGACTCATCTTTTCCTTTTCGCTGGGTCCCTTCCGTCTGCCATACTATCTTGATCTCCTCTGTCTGCCTGCCTGCTTAGTGCGGGAGTCACCTTAGCCTTGAGAGGAAAAGGGAAATGTCTTCACTACTGCACTGAGCTGGGGAGTTGGGTACAATAATGAGTGTAAGCGAGGTTGGACCACTCCATGGGTAGCAAGAATAGTTTATTGGGGTTTAAACTAAAGCTGTCTCTTAGGGGATGGGGACAGAGGAAGCAAAGTGGCAGAAAAGCAAGTGGATCTCAGAGGACTCAACAGGGTGAGGTCTTTGAGCTGATGTAGGCTGTTTGGATTGAGACCCAGAAACTAGATGTTCTTCCTTGAGGTAGTTGACCTCTGGGGTGACCCCTTGAGTCCAATTTATGCTGCTCACATTAGTCATGGTTGTAAGACCACGATCTGCCTCCCCCCAAAAGCCACTGAGTGTCATGGCTCCTCAGTTAGGGGTAGAGGCTATGAACTCATCCCAGCTCCATGCTAGAATGTTGATTGGCTTGGTCTTGTGAAGATGTTGTCCAGGCAACCAGAGCTGCTATGAGTATGTGAGTGCTGGTTCTGGCTTCAGAGGACTGGTTTGCTCTGGCCCTCTCTGACCTCTGACTTTCTTGGATTTTCTGCCCCCACTTCCACAGTGATCCCTGGCTGCTGGGGAGGGCTTTGATACAGATGACAGTCATTTGCTCTCTGTGCTTCGACCTGTTGTAAATTTATGCATTAGCTACCCACTGCACAGAGGACCTTCCTGATGCCTGAATCTGAGAGCTGCAGCAATGTGCTCGGAGTACAGAGGGCAGGCAATGCTTTGTCTGCTTAACACAGTGGTAGTAGTACTTTCACAGTAGGGCTGTCATCTTGGCCATGGGATCTTGCTCAGATTTGCCTTATCAGATGTTTCCTCCTGGGGAGTGGGCCTTAAAGCCAGCCAGAAAGCAGGCGGTTACGCCCGTTACGTCTGTGCCCTGATTGCGCCCATGTAAAGATTTTGCCATGCTAATCATTATTGCAGTCCACAGGGTTCACAGCTGGGAAGACTTCGGCCACTTTTCTCCCTAACAGCCTTTGCCTACCTTCTAGTGCTATGAAAGCGACATTCTTGGCTTTTTACATGAATTCTGGGGATCATATTCAGGTCTTCATGCTTATGCAACAAGCACTTTACTGACTGAGCTATTCTCCTATCCTCTGATTGATTGATTGATTGATTGACTGATTGACAGATGGACGGACAGACAGATGGATGGATAGATGGATTGTTTGAGGCAGGGTCTCGTTAACCCTGGTTGTCCTGGAACTTGTTTTACAGACTGGGCTGGCCTTGAATTCACAGGTATACACCGGCCTCTGTCTCTGGAGTGCTGGGATTAAAGACATGAACCATCACACCCAGCCTATTCCCTGCTTTAAAGCAAAACAAAACAAAACATTTTATTTATGTGGTAAGGTTTGTCCATTGTAGGCTTTAATCACAGAGCTGTGAAATGAGCGCATTGACAGGCCCTGTGATGAGTATGCATGTTCACGGAGCTGATTTGGTGTTAGTGTCAAGGAAATGCCTTCTTCTGTCTTCTGCCCAAGTGCTCAGGCACTCCTCTGACACCTCAGGAACTTCAAAGTCACTGAGAAAGAGGATTGTTATGGGAGGGGCTGTAACTGGAGCACCGGGGGACCTGACTGTTTGGGTATGTGGTTCCCCCGCCCCCTGTGACATTATTTCCACCCACATGTCTCTATTTTTCCTTTCTGCTTAAAACATTTTTCTGTTTCTGTGAAACAGAAGTGGAGTGGGGGCTTTGGTTCATTGTGCCATTCCCTTAGCAAGCCTCACTTCTCCGTATTTTCAGTTCAGATCCTGGTAGAGAACCATTTGGCCAGCCTATTTAGGTCCCAAAGTGCATATTTACTTTTATTTATTATGTTTTGTTGGTGGGACAGAGGAGGTGGACCATGTGGTCCAAACCCACCCATGTGTGGCTGCTTCTCCAGCAAGAATGTGGGGAGTGGCCACCACTCATTCTCTGGCACAAAGCAGCCATGGGACTGGATGCCATGCTAGGCATGGGAAGAACAGGGAGGGGAAAGATGTGGACCAGATGTAGGTTTTGCCCTCGTGACTTCCATTTCTAGTGAGAACATTAGATGTTTATACAGATGTTTATAAGGAGAGGGAGGAAGGAGGGGCTACCTGAAAAATGCCCTCCTTGAGGGTGTTACAGGCAACCTCTGAGATAGCCCCTGTCATTGTCACCCCTGTATTTGGACTCTGGTGACATCCGTTTCCTTTGTGTTGAGCTGGGCTTCTTGGTTTGGCTCTGATGAGTAGAATATGACAAGTGTAACAGACATTGATTCCATGGTTTTTATTGAAGACAGCGGCTTCCATCCTGGCTTTCCTTTCTCCCTAGGAGCACTTCAGAGGACTAGATGCTGTCCAGTGAAATGTGGAGGGAGGGTCCTAAGGAGCTGATGTTTCTGGTCAATGGTCGGAGAGCATCTTAGGGCAACAGTTGCTAGGCTGATGGGCTCGGGTCCTCACTTAGTCATGGCTGAGACTGACTGTATATAGCTTATGGGCTGGAGCATCCAGCTGAGCTCTCGAATCTTACCCCAGAGGGAGCATCTTGCAAGACTACAGTAGACATGACAAGCAGGATACAGACATTGGTGTCCTCAAGCATGGGGCATTTCCTTACCACAGGTGGATCTGGGGGCGGGGGGTGGGGTGGGGGCTTTCTGTTCCCCTTGGTAGTCTTTCAACTCACCGTATCCACTATTCGACTTTACTATTTCTAGGCTCTTGTGACGGCAAGAGTGCTATAGAGGCCGGATTGTGTCATCTCTGGGGAGTGGTCTCTTTTCTTTCAACGTACTACACAGAGAATTCTCTCAAGTTAGTGCATGGTTCAGTAATCCATGCTTAGTAGTATTTCCTGCTGTGATGTAGCTTAGTTTGCCTAACCATTCATCCACCAAAGAACACCCGGCTGTCTTCAGCTTTCAGTGGTTATGTACACATCTGTGTACAGGTCTTTGTGTGAACATAAGTTTTATTTTCTTGGCACATATGATCAGGACTGCATTTGCTGGGCTCTGTGGTACTTACATGTCTGTCGGAAGTCAACAGTTTTCCCCAGGGTAGCTTACTGTTTGCACCCTGGCCTCACAGTGTATGAGTTCTCCCTTTCTTTTCATCTATAGGTTCTTGGACTGCTGCCGTCTCTGACCCACTGCTGGCGATAGGACTGTGTCTTGATCTTCTCATGAGTGACACGTGTGAACTATTTAGCAACAGCCAGGCCGTGTGTTTGATTCCTTTCTGTGGGTGTATTTGAGATAGTGTTGCAGAGTCCTACAGAAAAGTACTGGAGGCAGGCACTTAGTAACTCTGCCCCACCTTCCCTGGCGGGGCTGTTCTTCAGGGCAGCAGGCCACGAGCATTGCCCCAAGTCAAGCATATCCAGTTTGGCTTTTGTCTGTTTGTTTTTTTGTTTGAGCGAGGCTGTCCTGGTACAAATTGGCCCTGAACTCCTTCAGCCTGTACCTCCCACGTGCGGGAATTGCGGGTGTGTCAGACCACACACATTTGTTCACACGAATCCAGGTGTCCGGAGGCTGGAGAATGGAGAAGATCCCTCAGGAGTTGGGGTTGCAGGCAGTTGTGGGTCATCTGACATAGTTGCTGGGAATCAAACTTGGGTCCTCTGGAAGGACAGTCAGGTTCTTGCCTCTGAGCTGCACAGACCCACTGCTTCGTGGAACTGGGAAGTGCTACACACCCCAAGGGGCTCTGGAGGTTTCTGTTGGGTTTCTTCCCCTCCTTTCTAGATTATAAATGCAACCTGTTTTTAAATAGAAGATTCTTTTTATTCTAGAATTTAAGATGGCGTTCTCCTCCCAAATCAAGATGTCTCACTGATGACCCAGGTCCACAGCCATGGGAGGTCTCGGGCTTTCCAGCTTTTTCTAGCTATCCAACCCTCATACTGATTCCTGCCTGGTGTTTGGGTCTGGAGAGCCTAGGGTCTACGTTGACCAGCGCTTACTCTCTTCTGGGTCTAGGGTGAGTAGTGACTGGGCTCTGGGTCCCTTGACAATGATACTTTGTCTTGTTGGCAAACCCCAGGCTAGAGAGACCTGAACTCTCTGGATTCTGGAAACAATCTGTCTTATTTGAATTCCTAGAATCAGGACTTTATACAGTGGCCACAATTCATGGAAGTCAGCGCTGGGGGAGTCCAGCACTGGGAGAGCACAAGACTTGAGTGGGGATACATGGTGAGCAGGACAGAGAAATGAATCTAGAGTTCCCAGACGTGAAGGTAGCTTCACCACTGACTGACTATGTGAACTCCATCAGCCATTGTTCTACCCTGGTTCTAGTTTCTTTGTAAGGCGAGACTATGTACTTTACACAAACAATATCAGAATTTCATTGAGTTTTATAGACAGTAAATGGAAATACTGCATGTGCATGTGTGCGTGTGTGCGCGCGTGTGCATGTGTGTATCAACATTTTATGTTTATACATACATCAACATGATTGCTGTTTTCTGCTTTATGTGCAGAGGTTGAAACCCTCATTCTTGAAGCACATTTAGCACATGGGTATGTTCTCAGTAAACACCATCTCTCTGGTCCAGAGCATTGTCTTGCAGGCTCTACCCTGGCAGTTTTCTTCTAACCTTTTAAGGAGAAGTAGTTGTTGCTGTCTGTCAAAAAACAGTTGTTGTTGTTGTCTAAAAAGTATATTTAACATAAAGGGGTGTGAAATGCAAGGCCGACTGTTGTTCTTTTGTTTACATTTCCTTCCCTTCCTGGTGACTTTGGGGGTTGCGTTCTTCACAGTCCTGATGGGGAAAGCAGACTTGGCTTCTTGCCAGGTTTACAAGACTGGAACCCCTCAGGACTAATGGAGACCACTGGCAGTGGGCGGAGTACCCTGCACTCACCTAGAGTCTGACTTTGTAGACTTGACTGCTGCATTGACTAATTGACTTGCTCAATTAATTGGTTACTTGATTTCTCTAGAGACTGACTCAGAACTTTCAGAATGGAAGTGCTACACACCAGCACCTTGTCAGTGAGCAGGTTGCCATCAGTGACAAGCCATGCCAGCCTCATGACAGTTGACACGTGTTGCTAGCCAGTGTACTGTTTTCTGTGTACTTGTTCCCAGTTAAGGTGGGACTTCAGGGGCTCAGAGTTTTCCCATCTGGAAGTTGAGAAAAGCAGCACGAAGAGCCTAAGTGGCTTGCCCTGCGCACATCTGGCTATGTGGGAAGATGATGGATAGGTTTCAGGGACACTAGTTAATTAGCTAATCAAATGTGATAGTCACAGTTCCTGACAGAAGATGTGGGATATCTCTTGAAATGGAAAGTATATATTATGTACTATATACTTATAGTATGTTATAGCGTTTATGGGTGCTCTTGGTGAAAGCAGGGCTCCCAGGACAAACCCTAACATCCTTTTGGACCTAACTTTAGCCTGAGTACCTGTGAGTTAATTAGATGCTTTGAGTGTAGTGCCCTCCCTCTGGCTGCTGTGTATGGTGCAGTAGTTAGGGGAGACAGATAGATTGTGAGGTCAGCTGAGGTCAGACTGAGGAGGACAGATAGACTATGATACCAGCCCTGCGAGGACAGATAGACTATGAGGTCAGACTGAGGAAGACAAATAGACAATGACATCAGACTGGGGAGGACAGATGGACTATGAGGTCAGACTGGGGAGGACAGATAGACAATGACATCAGACTGGGGAGGACAAATGGACTATGAGGTCAGACTGGGTTAAACTTCTGGTGTTGACTCACTGGGCCCCAGCCTCCTCCTGGAGGAATTAGGCCAATAGTAGCATAGCAGCTCAAGGCTGTCAGGATCACCAAGTGAGCTTGGGTGTAGAGAAAGCTTCTGCTAGGTCGGTGGCCCATGGAAAACAGGCAAACGGAACTCATAGAACACTCACTATTTCATCATCTGGTTTTCATCCTTAATCCTGAGACGTTCACTAGAATAACACAGAGTTAACCAAACCAACCAGCACGCAGAGACTAGGTCAGGGGAGGAAAAGACACTTGAGTACATACGGTCGTGAAGGACGCTCTTTGGCTCGTGTCTTAGTTAGGGTTTTACTGCTGTGAAGAGACACCATGACCAGGGCAGTTCTTATGAAGGAAAACAGTTTCAGAGGTTCGGTCCATTATTGTCATGGTGGGAAACATGGCAGTGTACAGGCAGACATGGTGCTGGAGAAGGAACTGAAGTACCACATCTTGATCCACAGGCAGCAAGAGGAGACTGTACCACACCTGGTGGACCTTGAGCATAGGAGACCTTAAAGCCCGCCCTACATTACACACTTCCTCCAACAAGGCCACACCTCCTAATAGCACCACTCCCTGTAAGCCGGGCATTCCAGCACAGGACCTGTGCGGCCATTCCTGTGCAGACCACCCCAGCTGGGAACGGTGTCATCACTTAGCCCCTGTCTGTAGCTGAGAAAAGAAACAGTGCACCCTCAGGAGGGGCAAGCTTCCAAAATGTGTTGACTTGTAGAATAAAATGTGCCCCTCCCACAGACGGCTGAGCATGCTGTTTC
The DNA here is from genome assembly GCF_021556685.1 of Rattus norvegicus. Classification (NCBI taxonomy): domain Eukaryota; kingdom Metazoa; phylum Chordata; class Mammalia; order Rodentia; family Muridae; genus Rattus; species Rattus norvegicus. Next base: position 83,472,123 of record NC_141544.1, read on the forward strand.
TTTCTCCTCTCTTGAACCTGAGTTCCACCCTCAAGAGTGTTGTCCATGGTGTCTTTATTGAAATCACTTGGCATTTTAGGATTTTGTCTGGGGGCTGCCTTCATTTTCAAGTAGGAATGAACCATAGCATTTTATTTTTTCATAGCTCAAGTCTTAAATGCCCTTGGCTTTGAGAATCTTGTGATGGGCTAGGGTTGTTATAGTCCCCCGAGGAGTGTAGCCGTGGCTGTTCCCTGGCTAAGGAGGCTGAGCACACCTGTCCAGTGTGCACACCTGTCCAGTGCGCACACCTGTCCACTGGACCTTTGGAGTGGCAACCATGCTGTAGGTCTTTCGAGCCTGGCCACACTGGTGACAGTGGCTGGGGATCTTGGCCAGACAGGACCACAAAAAGTCTGACCATCATCGTATGCCTGCTTATCTCCAGGGCCAGTGCAGGGGGAAAAAAGAAACAGGAAATTGTTCAAGGAATTGATGAAATGAGAAAAAACAGGAAGTGGCTCTGCAGTGGGGGAGGCGCAGCGTGGACCGTCCTGAGAACCAGGCAGGCTAAAGGACAGAACATCCCTGCAAACCTCTGACAGTTCTTCCTGGTCTTCCGGAAGCCAGGCTACGGTCCTTGCTCTTACTGAAGGACTGTGGGTGGCCTCCCACCCTCGGCTTCTTGAAGGCTCTGGAGTTAGAATGGCAGCTGCATGCGTCACAAAGCTCAAGTAACTCAGGTGTAGCCTCTGCTGCCTTTCCTGCTGCCTCCTGGCCTCTCACTCACTGCTTGGTGTTGTCCCAGCTCCTCCTGTCTCTCTCTGCATATTCTTTTCACCTAACTCCACCTTTCCCAACCTGGAGCCTACCTCTGTGTGGTGGGGAGCAAGGGGAAGGCAGAAGAGAAGGCTTCACACAGGCCCCCCTGTAGGAGTGCAGCTGCAGGGGTCTTTTGACAAAAGCCACACACACCCCTAGGGAATCTTTTGGGAGTTGTGGCTTGTTTTCAAATCTGTGCTACATGTTGATGTGAAATTTAGAGGAAAAAAAAAATCACCATTTTTGCTTCCCTTTCAGGAAGGGTGAAACTTCTTAGGTATAGACTGGGCTGTTAGTTCCCAGAACTGTTGTGGTTGTTATGAATTTATAACCTTACAAATGCGTCATCCTGAGGGTTGATTCTCATCTCCATCCCTGACCTCTCCCAGCTACTCACTGTCCAATGGGTACACCTTACACGGTGCCCACAGTCCACAGAGCCCTCCTGCTAATGACTCTTCCTTCAGTCGGGATTAGGGTCGAGTTTAGATCGTGCCCAGCCGAGCCTGCGACCCCCGAGCTCTGCTGTCAGGGCTGAGTACTGCACTTGTAGTGGAGAGGTGGGGGGCTGCTGAATTGGGTCAGAGAATTTTAGGCGTAGGAGAGTGCAGTTGGGTCAGAGAATTTTAGGCATAGGAGAGTGCGGTGCCATCTCTAAGACCTTTGATCTCAGAGAGGGGACGTTCAGTGTCCTGAAGACAAGTCACTGCTGCCACCAGAGGCCACCGGAGGCCACCAGAGGCCACCGGAGGCAGGGCCTTCCATCTTTGCACATGTTTTGACCTTCGACAGTTTCTTCTTATTTGTCTAAAACCTGCTTTTGTATGTTGATGCTTATACCAACTGCTGACCTCAGCAGAGAAGCCTGCTCCTTTGTTCCTAGATCCAAAACCAGCATCCAGTCAGGAGAAGCAGCTCCATTTTCCCCGTGTGTTCTCCACTGGAAGTTCTCCAGACCGCTCACTGTCTGGAAGCCTGCGTCGTTTGGTCCTGTTCCCCCTAAAATGTAAGGTCCAGGTTTGCCACTGCATGTGGGGTGAACACTGGGAGAGCGCAGTAGTAGCATTGTCCCCCTGTGTGAAGAACATGCTCCCCAGCTGATCTAATGCAGGTCTCTTCATGACTATGGGTTGAATGTAGAGGCCATGGAGTGGGCTTTCTGGGGAAAGCAGGATGGGCCTCTCACACTGGTCTGAAAAGAAGAAAAAGGGAAAGAAGAGGAAGGAGGGATTTTAGGGGCAGAGTTTGTGGCTGGGCTAATGGTACTGCAGAAGCTGGGGTTGAATGGTTTCAATCTACAGCTTTCACCAAAGAGGAGACTATCTAGATTTTCTTTTCCACGCACCTGGATGTAGGTCCAAGAGGAAGAGGCAGGGGAGGCCTTAGAAGCTATAAGCAGTCCTGTGTCAACGGTGGAGTCAGACTGCCAACACTGACTGTTCATGTTTTCTTCTGACGTGAAATTCCTAGATTCTTAAGTGTGTAGTTCAATTAATTTTGACATGCGTGTGTGTGCGTGTGTGTTCATATTTCTGTAACTAGTTCTGGTTACTGAACTAGTCCGGTTCCCATCTCCTTACTGTTGAGCCTGCCACAGGAGAGGATCTCTTCGCCTTGGATTTGTGTGGCTGGTTAGCACAGTGCCACAGCAAAGCTCCTTGGTCACCCCATTAAAGCATCACCAAGTTTGGTCTGGCCCTGACCTGTCTCACCAGGTTGTGTCAGTGACAAACTCCTGTACCACCCTGCATTTCTGCTTTGTGATCCATTTAGGCGATGCGTTTCTCTCTCTTTTATCAGTTCCTTGATGAAATGTGTTAGAGTCTGCTGATGAGAGTTCTAAACTCACATTGGTTTTGAATAGTTGGCCCGGTCCTCATCTTAAATTCTATTTCCATCTGCTCCTGGGTGCGTGTGCTCTGTGTAAGATGTGTTGCTATGGTAACCGTGCCTCTTCTTAAATAGATAACATTATTCTTTAGTGGAACTCACTAGGTAGCCTGGATCAGCCTCAAGTTTGTGGCAGTTCTCCGGCCTCAGTCTCCCCAATGCTAGGATTACAGGTGAGACCTACCACCCTCCGTGAGAGGAGTGGCTTCTATGCCCATCTATTAAAATATTACCACTATCAGCTCCAACCTAATCTTCAGCCTTCTGCAGCATATCAGAGAGCGAGGCTATGTCTAGATGTAAATTAATGTGATACTCTCTATTCTGCAGCCCATCATCAGAACATGAGGAGCTACACAAGCAGAGGGAGCTTACTATCCTAGAGGAATTAATCAAAGAACACTGCATGTCAGGGACGCAATGCCTACTGATAGCACAAGTGTAATTGTTATGTTTGTGTAACACGCATAGGGTAACAGACATAGAGTTTATGATCAAGATCAACTCTGTGTCTGATTTTGTGCCACTTATTCCCAGATTGTAGGCTTAGACGGGAACATACAGCCATCGGAATTGCCAGAGGGGATTTAAACCTTTGACATAGCCCCCTTCTAACCAAGGTTATGAGGCACACCCCAGGGTGGGCAGTGGCATGTATCCTCCCTTACAGATCATTCCAGGACAGGGGTTCCTGTTAAAATTATACCGTCTTTTAAGCATGTGGGCAGGTGAAGGGTCTTTTTGATTTTTGCTTCTAACCATAAGCTAATAATTTCTATATTGGGGAGGCTGTGCTGTGCTGAACTGATAAATAAGTTCTAAAATCTCAATGCCTTAATAAATACATACATATTGCATGTGTTCATGTTTATGTGTGTGCACATGCGTGCATGCATACATATGTGAGTATAAGCGTGCACACGTACATGTGTGCATTTTTCCAAGCAAATTTTACTCTGGTGTAGTGACTTTCTAGGTACCTTTCAAAAACCTTTCAAAACCAGAGTCCAGTCCACACCATCTAGAACATGGAACTTAGAGCCTCACTGCAGAAGTTGCACCCACTGCTTCTGCTCACCATCCAGTAGCCAGGCACTACTCCTGTGTGCATGACTGACATGACAGGAGAGCGCAGCATGTGTGACAGTCCTACCTGCAACCCTGCTGTGCCCGGGATTTCCACCTGCGTGTGGTAAATGGAGTTTCTTGAGCCCGGAACAAAGTGCAGCCAGGCTGACTGGGTTGCCTGCCATCACTGCTCATGACTGCCTGGTCCTCTCTGGGCCTCAATTCAGACTTTCTCAGATTATCCTGCTATTGTTACCATTTCATAATCCCCACTGTGTATAACCAGTTCATCTCTTCATGCCACACGGTCGAGCGCAGGATAGTGTATGTGTTGTCACCTGATTCAGTAATTCCCCCGTCCTTCCCGGTCTCCACCTCTCCAGTCTTCTCTCTTCTCCAGCTGGCTGAGAGGCTGCAAAGGGCACCCCATGGCCACTTGTCTGTTACCACTGCTCAAGATGGCTGTTCATCCTCACCCCAGCTGGGTATAGGCGTGTGGGTGGGGTGGAGGTGGAGAGCGGCTCCAGTGGTCTTTGTCTACCCTCATTATGCCTGGTTTGCCTGAGTGTGCAGCTGTGCTCAGCCCTGTCGGTGAGAGTGTGTTAGTAACACAAAGTAGGGCAGTGGCGCCAGACAAATGCTGAGGGCACGAGCCGTCGGCATGGAGACAGCGCTCTTCCTTAAGCAGAGAGGTTGGGTCCTGGCCTAAAATTCATGGAGATGCTGCTCTCTGAGTAGGGGTGCTCTGTCCCATCCCTCACATTGCTCGTCTTACCAATGGGGGACAGTCTGGAGAGCCAGAGTGCCCGGGGAGGCTGCCAGAATTACACCCAGGTAGGGAGACATCGGGTCTTCCAAGTAGGGGTGTGGTGAGCCTGCAGTTTGCCACCTTCCTTCTCTCTGCTGCCTCTCAGCACCAGCACTGGAGTAAGTGCCACCCTTCCCTGAGCACCAGCTCTTCTTCCTGCGGAGGAAGCGGACAGAGAGGGTTTATAAATGCTATCTGATTGCAAGAATGCAAAGTTCCCAGTGTTACCAGGAAAGGCATTCTGTGTCCTAGTCCCATGAGACATGCTGCTTACTGCAGCTGTTGGTGCACTCAAAGGGTCTAACCCAGACCCCCACCCCCACCCAGGCAATCATGGACTTACCCACCCCTCAGGGGTTCAGCCAGCTCTCAGCTTCCTGACGGAGTGGTTTTCTTCCTGAGCAGACTGATTTTCCTGCTAACTTTCCTCTCTGTGCTCATTATTATATTGTGAGCCCCCCATGAGGTGCAGAGGGAAGGAGGGCACAGCTCTGGGTTTGTCTTAAAGAAAAGGGAAAGGCTTGTCCTTGGGCAGAAAATCCCAGTTCAGCATGAACAGAGTCTTTGATAGGTTACGTTACAGGAATACAGTGTATCCATCTAGCTGTGCAAGATAGGAAAGAGGTGAGCGTTTCAAAGAGAAAACAAAACTCAGGCTGCCCGTGACCGTGAGAGACAGCTCTTTTTTCCTCCTGTCCGTCTGTCCAGTGTGTCGTGTGTTCGCAGGGTACTCCTGGCTCGTCACTGCAGTCATTAGGGAATGCCTTCAAGATGGGCGGCTCTCCGTAACCAGGCTCACCCTCTGCACCTGAGCACTGCCATGAGCACTCACTCCAGCAGCACCGCAGAGACCTCTTGTGTGATTGTGCACTTGAGTAGTTCACACCTGTGTGTGTGTGCGCGTGTGTGTAGATATGTGTGTGAATACACTAATCTGTGAAGGTCATCGGGAAGGTATCTTATTTTTTGAGAGATGTTCTCTTCATGACCTAGAACTCAGGTCTTAGCTACATACAGTATGCTGGCTGGCAGTTCCCCAGGATCTGCCTGTCTCCCCGCTCCGTGCTGGTTTCATAGGTGTATGTGGTACTTGGCTTTGTACTTTACCTGCTGAGCCATCTTCTCAAGTCTAGAATGTCTCAAAATTGCCCTGCCCTGTATTCAGGAGCCAGACCTTAAATGCAGACCTGTGGGAATCTTCCTGCTTTGGTGTGAAGAGAAGTGGGGTGGGGGTAGGGGGGTCCCATCAGAGTAGTATAGACTTAGAAACGCCACCATTAACCACACACCAGCTGCTAAGAACAGGTTAAATGTTTGTTTCCATAGGAATGCAGAGTTTTTCCTTCAGACAGGCATGCAGGAAATTAAACCACAAGAAAGGCCAAGTGGAATTTCTTAATCCACCCAAAACAATGAAATGTGAAGTGTGGGTTTATGGTTGGAAAGTGACTGGATAAAAATAGCATGGACCAGCTCCACGTCTGCCCCCTTGGGTTCCCAGAGCATGGGTGTGTGGACTGCAGGAGGAGACCAGACTGGGCTAGAGGCTGCCCTCCTCTGGGAAGGCTGGCATGGCCTGGCATCTCCTGCCCAGGCATAGTTTCTCTCCTTGCTTGGCTCTTAACAATCTGACCAGGGCTCACAGTGCCTGCTTTAGATGCTGTGTCTAAACTTAAGTCAGTCTATGTTTACACAGTGGCAACTTTAGTTCTCACCTTCAGCCATCGTGTCTGAAGTGAGCTTGGCAACTCATTGACATCTCATGGACGGGTTGCTTGGCCTGTGACCTCCCTCACAGGAACTGGCTGAACTTCTCAGTCATGGCCTGGCGTTCTCACTGCCTCTGAGGTTGCTTCCTCAGTGTTGGGCTCTTATCAGAGTTCCGACCGAGGACACAAGCTCACACTTCCCAGAAAGACTTGTTTTAACAGATGTGCGTTTTCCCAGCTCTGAGACCTAATATGCTGCCATTGCCTTGAACTTCAAGATGTGCCAGTCAGGGAGCTGAGGTGGCAGGAGGTGGAAGGGGCACGGTTAAATCAACAACAGGAGAAGAATACAGTGAGAGGCACTCCCACCTGATGTTGGCATTTGCTCTGAGAAAGTGCTTTTAGAATCACAGTCATCAACCGGAGCTGAAGCAGGCAGGAGCGTCTAGCTGGTCTTAGCTTAGGAAAATGATTTTAGAAGTTCTGGCCACTTGAAGACAAAATCATAAAGTCCTGGTCATGTCAAAACCTCAAATCTGTTAAGCATGTCCTAAAACAGAAATTTCTTTGTGGTAGTTAATTACTGTCTTTTAAAATGTTCTAATTCAAAGGCAACATACAACCACCTTGAAAATGTATTTACAAAGTAATTAGACATTTCTACTCTAATGTTTTAGCTGCATGAATAATATATGTATCCACACATTATACATATATTAACATGTTTTTACATGCTGATAATCATGTGTTACAGTATATTACTTTTGATATTGAAGTCACAGAAACAAATCAGCCTGCATCCTTTTTATAACTGAGGGGAGTATATATGGTAGGAAACTTGGAAAAGTGTAATAGGTAAATTTAAAGTAATGTAATATTCTGTTATGGCCAAGGATAGTTGCTACAGATGACCTCATGATCTGCACCTCCCAGCGTTCACCCCCTATCCTCAGTCTTGGAATTGAGATGCCTCTCACTTGTTTGTGACAAACAGGATATAGTGGAAGTGTGCTCCTTAACTCCCAGGGCAGTAAGACCTTGTGGTTAAACCTGGGTCTCTTGGAACACCTGTCCTTGACAAAGCCCCTCTTAGAACACAGCAGCCATACCAGATAAAGCTGGAACTCTGGGAGAACCCACACAAGAGCACTTAGGGTTCATAGCCACAACTGAGCCCTGAATCAACTTCTGGCAACATGCATGGTTGTCTTGGATGCCTAGCCTAGCCACCCTGTTGATGGCCCAGCCCTGCTGCCATTGTTCACAGTCACCGAGATCGCATGAGGACCATCCACAGCAAAGCCTTGTTGTTGATCTACACGGCTTACGGCTCTCTGGAGCCACTGCTCTTCTCGTCTCAGTCAGAGGCTCACTACACAGCAACAGATACCTAGCAAACGTGCGTGGATAGACACAGCCCAGGTGAAAGGAATGCTCAAGGCAGAAAAGGCCTCTAGGCAGAGCCGGGGGTTTTGCTCTGCGGCCATAGGCAGGTTCTTGGTTGCTGTGAACCTTAGTTTTCAAGCATTAGTAAAATGGAAAGGGAGACTTTGAAAAACATTCCAGTCTGGCACATAGTTGGTCCTAAGTTCATATTAGCTGTCACTTGGTGATATTAAATGGTCACGAAGTATGGTGACAAGAACACACCCTGTCCCCTCAGTTATAAAGAGGATGCAGGCTGATCTTGGCCATGATTACCCTTCAGTGGGCTGCCATACAGCCTAGCAACAGGACCAGCCACGTGCCATGCTTGCTGGGTGTTGTGAGGATGGCCATGACTCTTCAGGCCAGGACAAGATGGAGAATGTGTTGTAGAAATCTTGGGTTTGCGTTTCTTGAGGTTAGACATAGCGCTGGTCATTTCTGAGCCTTGCGCTCCACACAGTGCTTAGCACACTGTGTGACTTTGTGGCCTTGGCTGGCCATCAGTGAGGACACTACAATGTAGTTCTTCCCAACGTTGTATCTGTTTCACTGAATAAGGCAGAACTCACTGTATAGTGTCTTTAAAAGACAAGCTTGGGAAGAAAACGGTCTCTAGTTTGTAAAGTGCTTCCGACACACCTTCCCCACACTGACACTGCTGCTGAGAGAAAGGACAGGCGCCCTAAGCCTGCATCCTCACAGGCTAGCTCCTGCTCGAGAATGTTAGCCAAGAAGGGCGGGAGGGAGGGAGGCAGGCGGCAGAAGGCCACTGCTCTGTAGAGTAACGCTGTATCTAGACAAGCCCCATCACAGTCTCAACGTGTTCTCCTACACAATGCTGTTTTTGTAAAGACAAGGAAGGTAACATTTCAGAGATCCAAGGTAACACCACTAATGCTGAGACAAATGGACACAACAAGGCCCAGTGGCAGGGACCCAGTGTGGCTTCTGAGTGTTCCCAACATAGGTGCAGAAGCCAGTCCTGATCACAAGGAAGCCTTAGCCGTCCTGAACCCAGGGATCTCTCAGGAAGTCACCCCTTAAGTTATTCCAGGTCATGAAAGACAAGGGAAGACCAAAGGAGTATGGAGCTCTGACGACTGTTTGCCAGCAGTCCCTGATAGAAGTGTTATTTTGTTTTTTGACAGCTGACAAAGGCGGACTTGATGGCCCTGCGCTGCCAGTGTCAATCCCCGTAGTTCAGCGGCTCTGTGGCCTGGGTGTCTTGTTCTTAGAGTGTGTGCCGAAAGAGTTAAGAGTTCAAAACCTTTTTGTTTCTGTTTTGTTCTCGTTTTCAACTGTGCTTTTGTCAATTCGACATTGTGTATTAAGTCCTTCATTAAAATTAAAACAAGTAACTTAGATTTTAATTAAAGTAAAATAAAACCAAATTAATTAAACTAAGCTAAAATTTAATTACAGCCAGGGAATGAATGACGTTATGCTTAAGCACAGTTCCATCGAATCTTTCCAGTTGTGGACAGTGTTAAAGGAAGTGGTAAATGGGTTTCTCGGCGGAAACCGGTGTGGCTCCTGCTTCAGAGGACAGCAGTTATTTTTAAATGAAGATTGATTCCTGGAACTCTTCTACCTTCTGCGCCATTCCTGTTGGACACGGAGAGTGCAAAAACAGCAGGGCATCACTGAGTGGAGGAGGAGGAGACAGAGATGGGCCAGGAAGCCCTGTGTGAGGGATGCACGAGATCCCAGCACATAAGGACTTCATCCCAGCTGTCGCTTTAGTGGACAGTATGGAATTATATCCAGTAGCTACTCCTTGGTCAGCTCTCTACCTCGGGTTCTTACGTCTTACTAATGAAAACTGGTTTTCTCCTGCTTTAGAAAGTGAGGGAGTGGACCCCTCAGTAGTCAAGGACTGCCAGAAACAGTCCGCCTTGTTCACTGGTGAGAAATGGCTCGTGTTGATCCAGTCCTTCTCTGGTGGACATACCTCAGTCGTCTGCGTGCCCTGTTGGCCGTTCTCACCTTGAGGGCGACAGTGGTAAGGGCTTGGAGCAACACTTGGAGGAGGGTGAATCTCCTGGGTCGCTCACCGGGGAGAACTGCTGCCCAGGCTCAGAGCTACCAGAGGTGCAGGCAAGGCAGAGGTGCTAAAACGTGGGACGCAAACTGTGTCTGGCCCTGGCACCATAGTAAGGGGCCTGTGTGGGTAAGCATCTGTGTCCAGCACAGTCAAGCAGTGTACAGAATGTGGAGCAGCCATGTCTGGGACAGTGGAATGGGAGAGAGAAGGCCCGGGCCTGACATACATACGTCCTTGAGTCTTCTGTGTGTTCAGACCACTGTAACTTACACGCTCTGTTTATGTTTCTGAGCCTGTCACCGTGGTGCACTGATCCAGGGTTGTTGTAAGGAGCAAACCAGCCAAAGCACAGGGGAAGTTTTGTGAACTGGGATTGCACTTTGAGAATTGCAACTCGCTACAGCAAATACTGAGAGCTTGTCTTTGTCACGTGAACAAATAGCCACGCCAGGTAGACAGACCCTGATGGCCCGGGCAGAGGCATGAGAAAGTCAGCTGCCAGGGAGGGTGAGGAGCTGCAGCTGACAGAGCGAGGCTTTGCTAACTGGCTTCCCGCATCTAAACTAAGTCTTTAAAGTGCCGAAGGCCCCATTGCCAGCGAGGAGGACGTGGTCAGGGCAGGGAAAGAAAGAAAGCTCAGGTTAGAAACAAGGGTCCCAGGACTCCGAGAACCTTGGCAGGAGAAGCCTGGGAAGTCAAACAGTACTGATTTGGGCAAGCCAATGGTATTGTGTTCAGAAAACATTTGCTAAGTCTATCCAAAGAGGACTGGATTCTATAGTTTCTGCCTCCAAAGGGTCCATGAAAAACCCTCTTGGTAGGAAAGAGCAAGACTAGGCCTCAATCCATCAACCCCTGTGAGCCAAGGGAAATGTGCTCCCACCTCACATAAGGAGAGCTCCAGCTTTTGTGAGCATGCACACACACACACACACACACACACACACACACACACACACTCACACTCACACTCAGTTACACTCACCCAGTGTCTCTGGCAGGTACCACAAAGCTATCTATATGGAAAGACTCACAGGTATCATGGGGGCTCCACACTATAGAAATGGTAGCTTTACAGATCACAAAATATGGGTGTGAGCTATAGTTTTATATGAGCGATAGAAGTGAAAGAAATCTGAGACTGGGTACTGTGTCTGCATTGTTTGGCTAAATCCAGAGACAATTCTGTTGTTTACTAAAGCAGTGATTTCCACCCAGTTTGAGTGCTGGGGTTGAGGAGAGAGACTCTTGTGGTCCTGATGCAGGACCACACCCTGTGTCTCTCTGTAGAAGCTTGTTTGACCTACACATCAGGAGCTGAGAGCTATAGACCATGTCTTGGCTGAGCTGCAGCACTCAGATTTCCCTGCCTGGTTCTAAGAAGGCTGAGTATGGCTAGGAGGAAGAATGTTTTGTGAAGCTAATGGATCAAGTTGACTAAGGACATTAATTTCAGCCCCCAAGCCTTTCCCGGAGATGGTCACAGGGTGCATAGATCATTCTTAGGTGCCCCTCCTGGGAAGTGTAAGCAGCAGCTGTTAATGTGGAAGTCATAGATTCAGGTTCAAAAGGCTGGGTCTTCCACAGACCTGCATTTCTGAGAGTTGGCCTTTCCCTGGCATCCAGAGGCCTGGAAGACCGAATGTGGATTTGGGGCGGGGGAAGACATTGGAGCCCCATGTGTTTGGTGTGAATTCACTTCCTAGCTCTACAGCTCAGTTACATGACTCAACCTCCCCTCCAGTTGTCAGGTAGAAGTGATACTGTCAACCTCCCCCTGCATTTGGATGTCCCGTCACTCCAGTTGCACTTGTCTGTTGCCATGGAGATTTCCAACTTTGCCAGCATTAGTCCCCTTTTCCAGGAGCTTCTCCACTGGTCTCTGCTCAGTGAAGGGATATTCCCAGCCTTCGGAGTCCTCAGGGAGGAGGGTGATGATGGAGCTGTTGTAGGAAGTGCAGACCCTGTTCGTCTGTAGAAGTCTCGGTCACTTGGAGGTGTCCTCTGCTCACCCTTTTTATGGGAGCTTTGCTTGTTTAAATAATAGGGTTGAAATAGAGGCCTTTCTGAGAGGCCAAGGGAGGCCCTGTGCAGTTGCTTCCTTGTGGGTTGTCTTAGCTAAGTCGCCACATCCCACTGAGCCTGTGTTTCCACCTCAGGAAGTGGAAGCTACTGATGCTCCCTTGCAATAATGTGGTGCCTTAGCGGAGTTGGCAAAGGTAGGAACCGCAGCATGGGCGTAGCACCAGGGCCTTCTCCCTGCTTCTACAGAGGAAGTGCGTATCTGACCAAGCCGGAGGAGCTCCAGGAATCTGCCCAAGGCCCTGGACGCTTGGCATATTCTGCTGCATTTCTTCAGAGAATCCATTCCCATTGCCAGCTAGCCACCCTGCATCTAGGGCTTTCATTGCAGAGGGAATCGTGAAGGGTGCTCCGAGAGTCAGGGCCAGAGCCAGTTGGGAAGGACCCAAGTTTCCTACTGGATGTGAAAACTAGCAGTGCTAACTCAACCCACTAGGGACACATCTCTCTTATGCCTGGACAGCACCCGCAAAGGGAGAAGCCAGGCTGATAAGACACAGAAGGACTGTGCTCCAAACCTCCCCTCTGGGCTCATGACTTCTCATCGGTGGGGGATCTCTGCCCCTTTAGTTGCTCTCTAGCTCCTACAGGTCAGAAGTTCTGCCCACAGCAGCTAAAAAGCAGCAGGTCTGATAAGGTGGCAAATTGCTACAGTATTTCAGGACAGGGAAAACAAGCCACTCTCCAGACATCCTCTTCCAGAACCATCGAACGCTGGAGTCATGGAGCAGGACATCATTCCCCTTCACTGCAGACAGTCAGTGGGCACTAGGAAGCCAGTTGGAGCCATGGCCAGTGAGAGCTCCCTGGGAGGGCCTGTCTCTCCTCTCATGGTGTTTCCTACCACGGTGATTATGCTCACCTCCACTTCTCATCCCTTCCCACCCATTGTGCTACGGATTGTGTGTGCTAGCTTGTGTCTACCAGAAGCTGTTTCTGAGGACAGGGGAAGGCAGGGGTAGGGAAAGGCATGAACTCCGACTGTTTTAAAAACCCCTTCTGGGACCTTTTCTCTTGTTTGTTTTGGGGTGCCATTAAGCATTCAGTCTGGCTTGTAATTCCATCCCCAGTCAGATGACATGCTTGAGGCTGCCTTAATTGGAAACTGATGATGGCCTGCTCCCAGCCTGTTTCCACAGGGGAATGTTGAGTTGGGACTGTCCCAGCCAGTCTGGATGTCATGACTGTGACCTTCTGTGGCACAGTCCCACCTTGCCTGGCTTGGCCTTGAACCCTAGTAGCAGGTGCTGGCTTCCACAGTCCAGAGACAGTCAGAAACCCCGGAGAGGGCTGCTAGGACCAGCTGTGGTGGTAATGGCGGGGACACAGAGGTCTAGAAAGCCACAGCTATAGCCAGCGTGTTCCATCTGCCCTTTTTCCAAGCTTAGTAGAGCCAAGTTCTGGTTAGAGCAGTGTCTTTGGCCTGACACTGGAGTCAAGAGAGTAAAGGTGAGCAGGATATCCCAGTGAACACCAAGCTCCAGACCAGAGAGCTCGTGGCACTTGGCATCTCTATCCACGTTAGGAGAGCATGGATGAGGTTGAATCCCCAGAGCATCAGTTAGGGAGGTCAGGGTTTCTGGAATCAGCCTTGCTTCTTAGCTTGTTTGAGTGTCCTAATACATCCCTTGACCCTTTCTGATCTGTAAAATGGGTAGGCTGGCCTCCATTATTACTAGGACTGTAATAGTGTTTCAGGGTAGTTCTTTCCAGAACTGTTGTCTCAGATTATTCTGCCCTCCTCTTTTGCCGTCTTCTCACAGAGTTTGGAGGAAGATGTCTAACCAGTCTGACCGGTACCCTTCCTTTTAAGACATCCTTTCAGCTTTTTTCTCCCCAGGTCTTCCCTGTGCATTACCGCTGTTGTCTACTCTTTGCCTTGGGGACCATCATCTCATTTAGTCCTTAGTTTTGTGTGGCTTTGTCACCAGTCCTCATCAGTATCCCTGGTGAGGATACTGCCTGAGATTGTCACTGTGGTTGTCCCCACATAGAAACCTCTTTCCCTGCAGTGTCTTCTTACATTTTTATACAACCACCCAGATGTAGTTCCTACAGAGGGATAGTTCTGCCAAGACCAGAGTCCGGGAAGTAGGTCCTTAAAGCTGCCCTTGCTGGTGAACTGCAATGCCCCCCTAAGCATCAGCTGGTGAGCTGCAATGCCCCCTCCCCCCCAGCATCAGCAGGTGAGCTGCAGTGTCCGTCCCCCCCCTCCCCCACCCACCCCAAGCATCAGCCTCTTTTCAGCGGTGACATTTAGGCCTTGGCTTCTTGTTTCCTCATTTTATAATGAGACCTTTGGTCAGGTGCCCATGTGACAGTGCGGGCTGTCCAGGGCTGTGGACGACCCTGAGCAGATGGGGGGTGTCCTTTGCCCAGCCCTAGCCAGGTGTCCTGCACCTGGGTGCCGTGGTGAGCTGCACCTGCTTCCTTTTCAGCTAGTTACTGCGCTTGAATGCAGGGCTGACATGGCTAGCTCTACCTCTCTGAGATGGAGTGAGTTATAAGTAGTGCTCAGGCCTCTCAGATTCCTGTGTTGTGGGGGATATTGGACCCCTCCTAGCAGGGAAAGCACTCAAGTCATGGAAGGGCTCATTAAGAGAGGCTCTACCAGGGACAGGGAAGGGGCTCTTCAGGAAGTCTCTCCAGGGCTCCCTGACTGATGTAAATATTAAAGTTGGACCGAGACAGAAGGCTAGTCAGCTTCTGATCAAAGAAGCAGCCACGTCTGGTCTGCCCTCCGGTGCACATGTCCTTCAGGAGTGTACGTCTGTGCCGAGGCAGTGATGGATGGTTGGCGGTGTTGGCAATGCGGAACAGATGAGACCATGATAGCCCACCAGGACCTCCCCAGAGCTGCTGCAGACTGTGCTGCCCGGGCACCCAGAGGATCCTGTGGGAGACTGGCTTTCCTATGCATTGACACACAGATGGCTTCAGTATCGAGGAATCGAAAGTGAAAATGTGGGGCTGGGGATTTAGCTCAGTGGCAGAGCGCTTGCCTAGGAAGCGCAAGGCCCTGGGTTCGGTCCCCAGCTCCGAAAAAAAAAGAACCAAAAAAAAAAAAAAAAAAAAAAAAAAAAAAAAAAGAAAGTGAAAATGTCTTTAATGTCTTCCATTGACATCTGCATTTGGCCAGGCAGCTGTCCTAGGATTCTTTCTGTTTCTCAGTGTCTTTGGCCCTTCTGTACGCTCCTTGGGAGGTGAATAGTGGATCAAGAATCTGCATCTGAGACCCTCTGGTCAGAAGGAGACTCGGGCTGGAAGGGGCTTGGGGTATTGGGCTTCTGAGTCAAGTCGAAGTTCCATTTCCACTCCACCACTCACCTTCTGTGCCCTTGGGCTCCTGCTTTTTAGCCTTTTGTTTTATTTTTCAGAGGTCTCGTGTAGCCCAGGCTGGACTCAAACTTGCTGTGTAGCTGAGGCTAGCTGTGAGCCCCTGATCTTCCTGCCTTTCAAGTGTTGGAATTATAGGTGTCTGCCACCATGCCTGGCTTGTCTGTTTTACTGTTCGAATTTATTTTTATTTTATGAATGTTTTTGGCTGTATGTATGTATGTATGTATGTATGTATGTATGAATATATGCATGCCATGTGCATGTGGGGCTCACAGAGTCCAGAAAAGGTCAGATCCCCTGGAACTGGAGTTATATATGGCTGTGAGCTATCATGTGGGTGCTGGGAATTGAACCTGTGTCTTCTGAAAGAGCAGCTTGTGCTATTAACCACTCTCCCCAGCCCCTTGTTTTCAATCTTTCTAAGGCAGTATTTCTGGATGTAAAAATGGGAATAATTCTTCCATTGGAGGGCAGATGAAATGTGAGGTTGACAGAAGTGCTCTTTGGGGCCACAAAGATGATGCCTTCCCTACCTTCACAGACCGTCAGCATCACGGGCCAAATGCTCTTATTTGCAGAACCAGGGTGACATGGTTTTACTGCTAGAGATGGTGGTGTGTCCTGTCCCTGTGTCACTAGGGCTCTGCTTTGCTGTATTTAAGGGACACCTGAGATCTGGGTATGAATGTTCATGCCACAGGCAATGAACCAAGAGAAAGAGAGATGGCTGGGTAAAATGTTTGTGTTGTGGGGTTTCCCCAGGCCCTGATGGCCAACCATTGAAAGCTCAGTGCAAGAACCTGGGGCTGTAACTTTCACCTTAGGACATTCTTTCCTGGCAAACATTGTCTTTCCGTAGGGCCAGCACCAGGGTCTCTGCCTTGTGGCCTGAGTCTGCTTTCGATCTTGAGACACAGGAAACTGGGTTGTCAGCAGTCAGGCCTGACTGCTGGGCTTTGGTTTTCTCATTGTTTATGGATGAGGGGTTGGTGGGGGCAGCCTCTGAGCTCCTGTTGTGGAGGTGGCGGTAAGATGCTGACTGCCATGGGTGCTCTTTGGCCAGGGCAGTCCGCTCTTTCCAAACCCTCTGCCCAGGAGGGCAGAGCAGCTGGCCACTCTGCTGTGCTGTGTCCTGAGCAGCTGGACTCACTGATGTAACTTTTGCTCTTTTTTGCTGTAGAAAAGTCACATAGAATGTGAACTTAGGCTTTGTTCCTGCACCACAAAGGAAACTAGGACAAGGAACAGATGAATCAGTTTCCCTTACGTTGTAAGCTGTGATTTCTTCATAAACTGACTTGGAGAATGCCAATTGCTTCCTTGAACACCCCCGAGTGTTTGCCAAATGCTAAATCCTGCACCACTGATAGAGGACAAGATGGTCTTGTCCTCAGAGGGCTTCTAGGGACAACGGCCTCCAGAGCTGTGACACCTGCAGCTGAGCAGCCAAGGAAGGATGGCCGAGAGCAGCGGGGAGCACCCCATACTCTACAGTGGGGCACGGATAATTACCTCACCCACCCATTCCTGTCCACACTGAGCCCAGCCCGAATTGCCCTCCTCCAAGAAGTCTTCCAGAGGTTTGCAGGACATATATATCCAGATAGGATAGTATCTTTTACCCCTCTCTTCTGGCAGCCTTTGTTTGACACTTGTGTCCCACCTAGGAATCTTAACTTTACCTAGGGTTTCCATGTTGCAGGTCATTCAGGACAGGCACTTTGGAGTGAACCACACATGGCCAGCCATCTAGACAGGGCATCTGGATTTGAACCAAGTGGGTTCTGCAGTCAGCAGAGAGGTCTGTGGACCCCAGGCTAGACATGAGTATGGGCCTTGGTTTTGAGCAGAATGGATTCTGCAGTTAGCTAGAGCTGCTGTTCACTGAACGTGATTCAGGAAGCTGGTGGTCTTATGTTCTTGTCTTTACTGTGTTAGGTGCCAAGCCTCCCATCCCAGGATGTCATTTTTAGTGTGTGTGTGTGTGTGTGTGTGTGTGTGTGTGTGTGTCATTATGTAGCGCAGACTGTCCCAGATCCCAGTGAGGTACGGTGCCATACCTTCTAGTCTTACCTCTTTGGTACGGTGCCATACCTACCTAGTCTTACCTCTTTTTTTTTTTTTTTAATTTATTCCTGCAGAGATCCTGAGGATCATTCAGCTGGACCTTGATCTGAAGTATAAGACCAACATCCGAGAGCTGTTTGAGGAGTTTGATAACTTCCTGCCCGGTGCTGTTATCGGCATAGCCAGAGAGATGCAGCCTGTGTACAGGTAGGCGCTGGCTGTTGGAGGATGCTTGAGGGCTCCCTCCCATCCTGTCCTCTCTTCTGCCACTCACGGCCGCTTGGATGCAACCGTGTGGTGGTCTCTCTGCACTTACTCCTTGGAAACATGTTACAGCTGACAGGTGATGTCACGGGCAGGGAGCGGGTGTGGTCTGGAGCAGGAGAGGCTGCCCCTAGAGTGGGGGACTCTGAGACGTCTTCCTCCAGAAGCCCAGTTGTTCATGTTGTGGGCTCTGGCTTAGCTCCAACGATTAAGACCTGGGCTTCAGCGGGCAGCAGTGTTAGGATCGACCCTCCCGAGCAGAGCTCTGGGCTTTGTTACTTCATGTCATCATGGTGCCGTCACACAGAAGGAGAGTGGGCGGCAGTGGTGCAGAAGGAGCCACAGCAGCTCCAGACCCAAGTGGTATGTGCTGGTCGTGGCGGACCGGCACTTTGTTCCCGAGGCAGCACTTCCTTGTCAAGTGTATAGCACAGAGAAGCTCCTGTACTTGAAGCCAGGAGATAGGCTCCTGCTCTCTGTGCCCCTGAAATGTTCTTGACATCAGAATGTTAAATAAATGTACCTACCCAATTAAGTACTATATAGTGCGCGAGAGCGCGCGCACGCGCGCGCGCGCGCGCACACACACACACACACACACACACACACACACACACACACACACCCTAAACAAACAAACAAAAGCTCACTGTAGTTGTATATGCTGATAGGCAGAACAAAATGAGTCTTTACTGAGGCAAGCACAAAGGCAAGCTAAAAGTCACAGGATCAACCAAGGAGAGTTCTCCAAAGCCAGCACAGATCTTGGGGACAGAAAGGGGGTGATGCTTTATGTTCTTGTCCTCTGAAGTGATTTATGTGCGTGTTGCACATACATTGTGTCTAGAGAGAGGAGGAGGTAAGAATAGCAGAAGTAGGTTTTGGTTCAAAACTTGTCTCATTGCAGAGGCTCTAGTGTGCCATGTTGCTGACTCACCCCTCCCCACCCCCACCTCTGACAGATTGACATCCTCCCCCAAGCCAGCTGATCAAGTTTGCTCTGGAAGACCTAGAATTCTCCTTCCTTGGGCTCCTGGGGCCCTTTGTTCTGTGCCCTCCCCCCTCCCCGCACCCTCCTCCCACCCGTGCTTCGGAAATCCTGGAGAAGCTAGAAGTCATCAGAGAGCTGCTGGCCCTGGCATCTAGTGACTCAGAGCATGAGTTTCCCCCCACAAAGGAGGGGAAGAGACAGGCTTGGGTTTGGTGGTGGCTCTTTGCAAATCACATAACAGGAAATTCCTGGAGGCCTTGAATGGGCGATAGCTCCTGGGGCTTTGTGGGCTGCTCCCATTACATAATACTGACCCTGCTCCTGGAGCCTTGGGCAGCCTTCTACTTGCACGGGTAGTGGGGTTGTGGATGGATAGGGGAAACCTGCAATGTTGACTACAAAGACTGCTCCCAGGGCAGGCAGCATTCAGTGTAAAGTCCTGGATTTCAGTCAGCTGACACCGTACCTGTCACCTTGGCGCCCCTTAAGACAGAGCAGAGGAGCTCCAGACTTTGTCTCCTCAGGTTTGGTGCTCATAGCTCCTCTCCCCTGCTTCTCTTCCCGCTGTTGTATGCGGCGAGGTCCCTCCTGCTCAGACTCAGGCCTTAGGACGTTTGGACCTTGGTGAGCAGATACCAACACCTGGGAGACAGGGTTGGAGCTTCTCGTCGTAATCCACGAAAACCGCATCGCGTCCGTGACAGAGAATCGTGGCCAAAACTTTGTTTTCTGCAAAACTCGGCTTTTACAGTGGTAGACATTAAATCACTACGTGGCTTTCCTAAGGGAAACAGATGAAAGGTGGTAATTCTGATGAAGTTTCCCTCACTTTCTGAATCTTTATCATTGTGTGTAATGAGGATCAGGAGAGCCTGCTACTGGCAGGCTTAAAAACACCACTCAGTAACCAGACATTTACACACACACACACACACACACACACACACACACACACACACACACCGTAAATGTCACTAAAGACGTCATAAATAAGGTTGCAAATGAGTGTCTTGAACTGCTCTGCATCCAGGGGTCATCTGTTACACTGTGCACTTTCAGTATTTGCTGGGCCTGAGAACTGTCTGGCTGGTGGCAGACAATGACTATGGCATGTGTGTACTGGGCTGGGGGTGGGGTGTGCACATAGACTTCAGACATGTGGGAACTGGAAAGCCCAAGGACCTGAAAGATCGTTGCTAGTTGATCCCTGCTTTGGAGTCCTTACCTGTCTGGGGGTCATGGAGGGGGCCAGGGTTGGATGATAGAAGAGAAGGTGGGAAGAAGAGGAGTCTAGTTAATGGCACCGACACAAGGTCAGGTGAAGCTGGGCTCTTCCGAGTGGGCATGGCCCCTGCTCTTTAGACACAGGCATGCAGTTTATGGGGGACCTACAGCTCAGACAGAGCCCCTCCCCAGCAGCTGGTGCTCAGAGGCCTCCCCAAGTATCCCGATGTGGCAGGGACTTGTCAGTGGAGTCTGATAGCATCCATGAGGAGAAGGAATCCGCTAACAAATGCTGTAGCTGGACACGCCGTGACTAGTTAAGCAAGCATACTGGGGTCTGGAAATTCACTGGGCAGGAATGGGCTCCAGTCCTCCAGCTGTGTAAGTTTTATAGTCACTTGTCCCACAGTATTGTACTTCAAAGGACGCACAGCAAGTCATTTTTATGGTGACTTCCCCTCTATTGTGAGTTGTGAAATGTCTCAGGCTTACAGAGGGTGGGGAGTATTTCCCACCATGCATTTGATGAATGGCTTTTTCACAATTTTTCCCCACAAACACATCAAACAGACTACTTTCTGGACAGTGCTGTAGGCCAGGGAGTATTGGGGTACACATAGAAAACAGCTTTTCTCCCTGGGTGCCCGCTACTGTTTGGTCAAGCCAACCATGACTTTCTTCATCTGAAAGTCAGAGACCCCATCGTCTTGGGTAGAGTACTGCCCTTCCACCCTTTGATTTTCTGTGCATCTCTGCTAGGAACTGGACCCCTGGCGAGCGTCTCTGGTGCTCTGTGTGACTGGGGTGAGTGATCAAACAACAGAGCCCTAAGGCCTGCGCTGCAAACCCACACTTGAAGTTTACAAACATGGCTATGTGGGATGGCTTCCTGTAGTGCATTAGAAGTCCAGGAAGCAGTTGGGCCTCCTTTCTTTATGTGCTTCCTGTAGAATTTAGTATGAGGTCATAGAACAGCTAAAGCAGCTGATGTAGAGGCCACGATGGCCTCAGGCTGGGCTCAGAAGCCTTAACTGTGCTGCAAGTCACAGGGTCCTCTGGGTCTTCCATGTGAGCTCAGGGAGCTCGCTCTGCCTGTCTGTCTATCCGTCCACCCATCCGTCCATCTATTTATCTATCCATCCACCCATCCACCCATCCATCCACCCGTCCATCCATCCATCCATCCATCCATCCATCCATCCATCCATCCATCTGTCATCTGTGTCTCATGAACTCCTGTCTGACCCCTGACTCTATCAGGTACCACCTACAACAGGACACCAGTGATGTGGACTTTCACATTAGCAACAGATACTGGTTTGCATGATAAATGTGCTCTAGATGGACAAACCTAAACCATTTGTTTAGTTTGTTATTTGTTGTTAGTTTGGAAAGTTACACTCAACAGAATATTCTGTTTTTCCTAAATCTGGTAACCCATTCCCAGCCCTCCACCCCAGTTAGAGATCTTTTTTAGCAGAAGAGAGTGACCTGGCTTTCCTTCAAGAGCCTGGGTGGGAACATGCAGGGTACCAAGGGCTAGAGTGAGTGTGGGCTCCTCCCCAGAATGCATAGCCCAGAGAAGACCACCCTGCCGGAGCTAGGAGCTAAGCTGGCCCAGCTCATTGAGAAGGCCACAGTGCCAGGCAGCCTGGCAATGACTTAGCTTCAGGTCTTGGGCTCCTCCTAACTCTAGCGGTTGTCGGAGAGAAGGCTGGAGCCTGAGTGGCAGCAGCCAGTGAAGGTCACTTTGCCCTGGAGCTGCCTGCCTGAGGAGCATCGGCATGTAGCTTTGTCTCCAGCCCTCAGGCTAGCATCCTTGAATAAGCCCAGGCCCACCATGAAGCCATGGCCAGAGCAGCATGGCTGCTCTCTCAGCAGCCCTGTGCCGGCTTCACCTCCTTCCAGATGCTGGGATGAACATGTCTGTCCAGCTTCTCTGCACTTGCCTTATTCCCTTCCTAAGACTGGTACAGGGCTGTCGGGGGCATTGCTAGGTAGGAGGAGGACGTGGAGATCTCACTTCTTCCACTCTGTGATCTTGACAGTTAGGTACGTTCTCTGAAACTAGGTTCTCTAGCTGATTATAACACTGTCATAGCACACTTGAGGGAAGGTCAAATTAGATGATGTGTTTATACTTCCTGGCACAGAACAAATAAGAAGTGGCAGTAATGTAGTGTTAGAGCCACCCGAGTCCTAGCAGAGCCCCTGGAGAGTCCTGCGGTGCCAGCAGTCACTTAGCACCCAAGCCCTTGTTTCCTTGTATGTATGTAGGGCCAGGGTAATGTTAGTGGTGCACACCTCTGGGGTTGAGGAAGCTTTTACCTGCCGTAAGAGCCTGTCTGCCTCGTTAGGGAAACTGAGAAGCTGTGACTCCTAGCTTCCTGGTCACTGACATTGTGTAGATTCTGTATCCTCCCTTTCCTTCCTCCCCCAAAGCAATCATTCTCAGTGTAGCATCTGCACACACCTTTACTACACACCTTAAACAAGGCAAGGAATTTGCAGAACAGAAGCCTACCATGTTACTGACCAGTCTACAGGGACACAAAAGTTTTAATATCCCAAGAGGGGAGCAGAAACCCAGAGCATACAGAATAGGCAGTGTCCTGGGTGGTCTCTGTGGAGGAGACTGGGAGGAGAGAAGGGAACTCTAGCAAGCCCCTGCCTCCACACACCAGCCTGCCGTCCATCTGCTGCCTGTGCCTGGATGCCTGTCCTGTTTCCCTGTGGTGGATGAGCTGCTACCCTGCTTGCTTCCAGAGCTCAGAGCATGGCTCTTTCCTGGTTCCGTCTCTGGCCTACAGAGATGTTAGTTTCCGATTTGAACCACACTGCGCCTTCCCCCTGGACTAAGTCGAGTAAGTTGGTGTGCTGTGGTGGTGCATGCCTATCTCAGAACCTGGATGGCTGAGGCCGGAGGAAGGTGGGTCCATTTCTGGCCAAGGCTACAAAGCAAGTTTGAGGTGAGCTTGGGTTATGTAGACAGACTCTGGTCAAGCCAACCAAACAACAGACAAACAAAGGTAATTATTAAAAAGAAATAAAATACATTTTGTTACTTATACAAGGATCGTGGTGTTGGCTTTTTCTTTGTTTAATCTGTAAATTTATCAATGGGTAAATGAACTTTCTTCTTTTTTTATTTTATTTTTTTGAGACAGAGTCTTGAGAAAACCCATCCTAGCCTCAAAATTGTAATCCTCCTGCTTCAGCCTCTCCAGTGCTGCCATTACAGACATGTGTAGCCAAACCCAGCCAACCCCTGCTTTATACATTCTTGTGAATAAGGTGTGTCCACACAGCAGTGTTATGAGCACCCTGGGCCAGACTCAGTCTTTGTTCATCAAACATTGCTAATTTCCTGAACAATTCTTTTTTTCCCTTTCACTTTTTATCATGGTGAACTTTGAACACATAGAGACATGGACTACATCTTAGTCCATCGGTTACCACAGGGTCTCAGGTATGAAGAATGATAGCTGGTCCTGTTTCTTCTCTTCTGTGCACACTTTCTTCTCCCACAGAGGCTTCCGAAGTCAGTCCCAGGCACCATACTGTTGAGTCTGAAAATATCATTGTCAGTCTCTTTCTTTGTAAGAGTTACCTGCTTATGCTGGCTTAGAGCAGAGCAGTTACGTGTTCCCTGTCATTCATTCAGTCTGCCAGTTCCTCAGTTGACAAGAGACATCTCACTTGCTGGCCTTCTCTGTGTCTCTACATCGTCTTGTATCGGGATGCTAATGTGACTGGCACTTCTCCTAGGAAGCCTCCTGACTGACGTACATTAATGGTCCCTAGGATGTGGCCGTGCTTTCTATCAGCCATTCACCCCTTTCCTTAGCATTTGTAATCTAGGACACGAAGATAAAAGACCAGTTCTCCCCTGTCCTCGACACCCTACCTGACACCTGCAGATGAGTTTCTGGGCCCTTGTCCTTGTGTGTCTTTCAGAAATAAGCCGAGATTGAACCAACCAATTTCTTTTTTTTTTTTTTTTTTTTTTTTTGGTTCTTTTTTTTGGAGCTGGGGACCGAACCCAGGGCCTTGCGCTTCCTAGGTAAGCGCTCTACCACTGAGCTAAATCCCCAGCCCCTGAACCAACCAATTTCTTCTTCTTCTTTTTTTAATTGGATACTTTTTATTTATATTTCAAATGTTATTCCCTTTCCTGGTTTCCTGTCCATAAGCCCCCATCCCATCCCCCTCCCTTTCTTCTATAAGGGTGTTCCCCCTCCCCAACCACTTCTTCCTACCTCCCCTCCCTGACATCCCTCTACACTGGGCGGGGAGGGGGGTCCAGCTTTAGCAGGACCCAGGGCTTCTCCTTCCATTGGTGCCCAACAAGGCCATCCTCTGCTACATATGCAGCTGGAGCCATGGGTCTAGTTTAGTCCCTGGGAGCTCTGGTTGCTTGGTATTGGTATTGTTGTTCTTATGGGGTTACAAATCCCTTTAGCTCCTTCAATACTTTCTCTAGCTCCTCCAATGGGGATGCCATTCTCAATTCAATGGCTGGCCACTAGCATTCACCTCTGTATTTGTTACACTCTTGCTGAGCCTCTCAGGAATTAGCTATATCAGGCTCCTGTCAGCATGCACTTCTTGGCTTCATCAATATTGTCTAGTTTTGGTGTCTGTATATATATGGGCTGGATCCACAGGTGGGGCAGGGTCTGAATGGCCATTCCTTCAGTTTCTGCTCCAAACTTTGTCTCCATATCCTACGAATGTGACTGGCACTTCTCCCAGGAAGCCTCCTGACTGACGTACATTAATGTTCCCTAGGATGTGGCCGTGCTCCCTCCTACGAATATTTTTGTTCCCCCTTTTAAGAAGGACTGAAGGATCCATACCTTGGTCATGTTTCTTGAGCTTCATGTGGTCTGTGGATTGTATCTTGGGTAATCCGAGCTTTTGGGGTAATAACCACTTATCAGTGAGTGCATACCATATGTGTTTTTCTGTGATTGGATTACCTCACTCAAGATAATAGTTTCTAGTTAAATCCATTTGCCTATGAATTTCATGAAGTCATGTTTTTGATAGCTGAGTAATACTCCATTGTGTACATGTACCACATTTTCTGTATCCATTCCTCTGTTGAAGGGCATCTGGGTTCTTTCCAGCTTCTGGCTATTATAAATAAGGCTTCTATGAACATAGTGGAGCATGTGTCCTTGTTGTAGTTGGAGCATCTTTTGGGTATATGCACAGGAGACGTATAGCTGGATCCTCAGGTAGTGCAGTGTCCAGTTTTCTGAGTAACTGCCAGACTGATTTCCAGAGTTGTTGTACCAGCTTGCAATCCCATCAACAATGGAGGAGTGTTCCTCTTTCTCCACATCCTCGCCAGCATCTGCTGTCATTTGAGCTTTTGATCTAGCCATTCTGACTGGTGTGAGGTAGAATCTCAGGGTTGTTTTGATTTGCATATCCCTGATGACTAAGGATGCTGAACATTTCTTTAGGTGCTTCTCAGCCATTTGATATTCCTCAGCTAAGAATTCTTTATTTAGCTCTGTACCCCATTTTTAGTAGGGTTATTTGACTCTCTGGAGTCTAACTTCTTGAGTTCTTTGTATATTTTGGATATTAGCCCTCTGTCGGATGTAAGATTGGTAAAGATCTTTTCCCAACCTCTTGGTTGCCATTTTCTCCTAATGACAGTGTCTTTTGCCTTACAGAAGCTTTGTAGTTTTAAGAAGTCCCATTTGTCGGGGCTGGGGATTTAGCTCAGTGGTAGAGCGCTTACCTAGGAAGCGCAAGGCCCTGGGTTCGGTCCCCAGCTCCAAAAAAAAAAAAAAAAAAAAAAAAAAAAAAAAAAAAAAAGAAGTCCCATTTGTCGATTCTTGATCTTAGAGCATGAGCCATTGGTGTTTTGTTCAGGAAAATTTCCCCAGTGCCCATGTGTTCAAGGCTTTTCCCCACATTTTCTTCTATTAGTTTGAGTGTATCTGGTTTTATGGTTTTATGGTTTGATGTGGAGGTCCTTGATCCACTTGGACTTAAGCTTTGTACAGGGTGATAAGAATGGGTCAATTTGCATTCTTCTACATGCTGATCTCCAGTTGAACCAGCACCATTTGCTATCTTTTTTCCACTGGATGATGGTTTTAACTCTTTGGTCAAAGATCAAGTGACCATAGGTGTTAAATCCATTTGCCTATGAATTTCATGAAGTCATGTTTTTGATAGCTGAGTAATACTCCATTGTGTACATGTACCACATTTTCTGTATCCATTCCTCTGTTGAAGGGCATCTGGGTTCTTTCCAGCTTCTGGCTATTATAAATAAGGCTGCTATTTATGTGGGTTCATTTCTGGGTCTTCAGTTCTATTCCACTGATCTACCTGCCTGTCTCTGTACCAATACTACAGTTTTTACCACTGTTGCTCTCTAATCCAGCTTGAGGTCAAGGATGGGGATTCCCCCAGAATCACACTGAGGTATTTTGTGTTATTTGTGATTATTGTGAAGGGCGTCATTTCCCTAATTTCTTTCTCAGCCTCTTTATCCTTTGAGTAGAGGAAGATTTGTTTGAGTTAATTTTATATCCAGCCACTTTGCTGAAGTTGTTTTTCAAGCTTAGTAGTTCTCTTGTGGAACTTTTGGGGTCATTTAAGTATACTATCATATCGTTTGCTAATAATGATATTTTGACTTCTTCCTTTCCAATTTGTATTCCTTTGACCTCCTTTTGTTGTCTGATTGCTCTGGCTTGGACTTCCAGTACTGTATTGAATAAGTAGGGAGAGAGGGCGGAGCCTTGTCTAGTCCCCGATTTTAGTGGGATTGCTTCAAGTTTCTCTCCATTTAGTTTGATGTTGGCTACTGGTTTGCTGTATATTGCTTTTACTATGTTTAAGTATGGGTCTTGAATTCCTAATCTTTCTAAGACTTTTAACATGAAGGGGTGTTGAATTTTGTCTCAGCATCTAATGAGATGATCATGTGGTTTTATTCTTTTTTGTTTACATAGTGGATTACGTTGATGGATTTCCGTATATTGAATCATCCCTGCGTCCCTGGGATGAAGCCTACTTGATCATGATGGATGATCGTTTTGATGTGTTCTTGGATTTGGTTTGTGAGAATTTTACTGAATATTTTTGCGTCGATATTCATAAGGGAAGTTGGTCTGAAGTCCTCTTTCTTTGTTGTGTCTTTGTGTGATTTAGGTATAAGCTTAATTGTGGCTTCATAGATGGAATTAGTCAGTGTTCCTTCTGTCTATTTTGTGGAATAGTTTGAACAGTATTGGTATGAGTTCTTCTATGAAGGTCTGATAGAACCCTGCATTAAACCCATCTGGTCCTGGGCTGTTTTTGGTTGGGAGACTTTTAATAACTGCTTCTATTTCTTTAGGAGTTATGGGACTGTTTTTAGATGGTTTATCTGATTCTGATTTAACTTTGGTACCTGGTATCTGTCTAGAAAATTGTCCATTTCATTCACTTTTTCCAGTTTTGTTGAATATAGGCTTTTGTAATTGGATCTGATAATTTTTTTATTTCCTCAGATTCTGTTGTTATGTCTCACTTTTCATTTCTGATTTTGTTAATTTGAATATACTCTCTGTGTCCTCTGGTTAGTGTGGCTAAGGGTTTATCTATCTTGTTGATTTTTCTCCAAGAACCAGCTCCTGGTTTTGTTAATTCTTTGTATAGTCCTTTTTGTTTCTACTTGGTTGATTTCAGCCCTGAGTTTCCTGCCTTCTACTCCTCTTGGGTGAATTTGCTTCTTTTTGTTCTAGAGCTTTCAGATGTGCTGTCAAGCTGTTAGAGAATGCTCTCTTCAATTTATTTTTGCAGGCACTCAAAGCTACAACTATTCCTTTTAGCACTGCTTTCATTTTATTTCATAAGTTTGGGTATGTTGTGCCAACATTTCTTTCATTAAATTGTATGGAGTCTTTAAATTCTTTCTTTCTTCCTTGACCAAGTTATCATTGAGTAAAATGTTGTTCAACTTCCATGTATATGTGGATTTTCTGTCATTATTGTTGTTATTGAAGACCAGCCTTAGTTCATGGCGATCTGATAGGATGCATGGGATTATGTCAGTCTTCTTGTATCTGCTGAGGCCTGTTTTGTGACAGATTATATGGTCAGTTTTGGAGAAGGTACCATGAGGTGCTGAGAAGGTGTGTCTACTACTCTGAAATAGTGTCTGTCTTTGTCTCTGAAGTGTGTTTCCTGCATGTAGCAAAAATGTTGGGTCCTCTTTATGTATCCAGTCTGTTAGTCTATGTCTTTCTATTAGGGAATTGAGTCCACTGATGTTGAGAGATATTAAGTAATAGTGATTGTTGTTTCCTGTTATTTTTGTTGTTAGAGGTGGAATTATATTTGTGTGTCTCTCTTCTTTTGTTTTTGTTGTAAGGAGATTATATTCTTGCTTTCTGTACAGTGTAGTTTCTCTCCTTGTGTTGGAGTTTTCCATCTATTATCCTTTGTAGGGCTGGATTTATAGAAAGATATTATGTAAATTTGGTTTTGTTATGGAACATAGATGGAGAAACCAAGATATTCTATGACACAACCAATTTCTGGTAGAATTAAGTCTGAGTGAAAGAGTAGGGACCTGTCGTCTTTTTCCATGGAGATCTTTCTAAAGAAAACTGGTTTGCAACCCATCTTGCCTGGAGGCAGTCCTATAGGAAGGACTTTCGTAAGGTCAGGGGATAGAGGTGTCTCGGGAGAGGTTGAAAGTCTATTGCATCTATTGTGAGGCTATTTTTTGTTGTTAAGGAAGAGGAATTTTAAAAGGAAAAAGTAGTATCTAAGAGAACCCAAGTGAAAGCTGTTGTTGATGTGCTTGTTACCCTGTGGTTCCTGAGTCCACCGTGTAAGCTGGGAGCATCCAGATGCCATCCAAAGTCACAGGACCTGGGAAGTATGGCGTCTGCGTGTGCTGCTGAGAGGTGAGCATGGGTAGAATGTGAAGGCTTCCTGTGTCTGAAGACACAGCCCCTAAGGTCCTCTCCCATCAGGTCACCAGGGCTTTGGCCTTGCTGAATCCTAAAATAAGATCTACCACATTCTAAGCCAGTGTTCCTCAAGCTTCCTAGAGCTGTAATCCTTTAATACAGCTCCTCATGTTGTGCTGACCCCCCCAACCATAAAATTATTTATGTTGCTACTTCATAACTATAATCTTGCTACCGTTATGGATCATAATGTAAATATCTGAGATGCAGGATGTCTGATATGAGCCACCCCCCCCCCCCGAAAGGAGTCACCGCCCAAAGGTTGAGATCAATGTAGTGAGTGATGGGCGGTCCATGCTCTGTCCTGCTATGCAGGGAAGTAAGTGCCAGCTCCACAGAAGACGTGTGCTGAGTAATGAGGACGCCACCCAATGCATGGCTGGCCATTGTGTGGCTCTCCGGTCCCACCATGGTCTTCTTATAGAAATGGCGCTCTCATGAGATTTTCTTTTTAAAGACCACCTATGGGACACACTCTTCTCGATTTCTCTTTTGGCCCCATGTGTTTGTGCCACAGGAGCCAGCGCTATTAGGAATTCTGAGGTTTTCTAGGTGATATTGTAGGGAGGGCAGGGCAGGTAAATGTAAGAAAGGACAACCACCTGCTGCTTAGATAGGACTTGTCCCTAAGGGTTCATAGGCTGTCCTTGGTCCCTCTCCACTGTGGTCTTATGAGAGGGAGTGGGCACCTAGAGGTAGGGCCTCGAGGGAGGCCTTCAGCTCATTAATGTGCCTCCCTGCCAAGAAATTGGAATGCTTCTAGTGGGACTCTGTGCTTAGTTCTCATGAGGTGCCTGACATATGAACAGACTTGGACCCTCCCCTTTGGTTGGCTGTTTTGGAATGTCACACACACACACACACACACACACACACACACACACACACACCCTTTACTGTGATGCTGTCTGTCACGAGGCCCTCACCAGATTTAAGTTTCCAGAACCATGAGGTAAATAAGCTTTATGGTGTAACCCAACCTCGGATCTCCCGCTAAAGCTTCGAGAAACAGACAGAAACAAGTGTCTATGGCATGTCAGAACCAGAGTCAGAGGTGTGCCTTGGTGAGCCACAAAGACAGTCTGCTGTAGAGTCTATAAACTTTGCCAAGTGGCCGTCAGTTGTGTAGTCTGCTTCCACAAAGCAAAGAACTGGGTGAACTTCTTCCTTCCTCCCTCTGTCTTTCCGCTGGTTGTATCAGCCAAGAAATGCACTTACAGAGCTGGGCTCTGAGCTCAAATAGAAAACTTATTAGGCATTTGTGGAAGGTCTGGCTAGGCAAAGCTATTAGGCCCTGCCCTCCAGAGGCTTATAGCCATGCGGGGAAGTCCTTCTCCAGGTTGCTTCACTGGGAAGGGGGCTGGACAAATGCTACAACTTCTGCATAGCAGAAGCTGACTTAGGGCCTGTTTTCATTTGTCAAATAAATATCTCACTGAATGAACTGTATTAGCAACCTAGGCAGCATACATGGTCAGAGAGGTATGTGTGTATGTGTGTGTGTGTGTGTGTGTGTGTGTGTGTGTGTGTCGCTACTCCCAAGGGGGGCAGATAACATACTTGAATCCCGGTGTCTTGTGTGTAAAAGAAACCTGTGGCAGACAGCATGCATAAAGGACTGAGTTCAATGTGATGGGCTATGTACAAAAGGTGCCTCTTGGTGGCTTCATGGCCACCTCAAACACAGGTTTCTTCAGGTGACAAAATAACATGGAGATCAGTTCTAAGCCCCTATACCTCCAGGTTAGCAGCAGAATTGGCTACTGCAGTGACATTGAGTGTTCAGACTGCGCTTCGTTTTGATTGAGTGCCTCGTGACTCCTGTCTATAAGCCTTTTACGATGGATTACGCAGAGTCCCTGGCCCCTCCTGTGTTTGAGGGAGGCTGAGTTCACCATGCCCTCCCCTCCTATGTAGAAGCTGAGTATATGAGAGCATTCATGGGGGAACCTGGCTCTCGCAGCTGTCCCCACCCTTGGAACTTTTGGGTCACTGTATGTAAGAGAAGGACCGCATGCTGGAGCTAGGGTTGCTTAGCATATCCGGCCTGGATGCTTGCTGTGTCCCTGCCTAGCAGACGAGCCCTCATTATGAGAACCCATCCTGATGGACTCAGTTCAGAGACGCTCATGGGACCTCGTTAATGTCAGTCACCATGGAGAAAGGTGCTGTGCATGTGACTGCTTCTCTGCCTCCACTTCAGTCCCCTTGGCCCTGTGAAAATAGTTACTGCCTCCCTTAATAAAATGAAGCCCAGTGTCTGCATGGAAATCCTTTCTCCACTGCCAGAACCACGCTATCCTCACTGGCCCAAGTCTCATGAACTCGGAACCATAAGGAAGGCAACATGGCGCCAGCACTCTGCTCAGGCTGTCAATGAACGAGAATTTCGTGTTCATAGTGATATAATTGTAGTTCATTGGTATTCAGCCTTCAGAGAACTGGTAGATACAAGGCAGAGGTTTAAAAATGAATCTGACTGTTTAGAAGGAATAAAAACCATAGCGGAGGAGGGGCACCCACATTTCTTTGAACTGTTTCTCGTGCCAAGATGTTCGTAGGGCTTGGGAGGACTAGAGTGTGATTCGTCTACAGCCATCACCCCAGACATTGCTCATGTTCCTTTGTCCAAGGTTTAAGCATCATATAGGATCGAGCGACGTGCTGTTCATACATGTCTGGGAACAGCCTTGCTCGTCAGAACCCAGGGAGCTCTGTGGGGACACAGAGCAGGACTATGTGTGACTGGCTGTAGAGTACAGGTACCTCCCGGCCACCTGCACAGACCAGGCTGCAAGATCCCCAGGCCCCAGTCCACAGGTAGTCCCTCACAGAGGTCAGAGGGCATGAACTATTGCTCTTGCTATAAAATGAGAGCATACCTGATTCATGCCCATGATTAAAAAAATAAAAGACAAAGAAAAAAACAAAAACCAAACAAATGATAATCTGGTGAGTGTAACTTATTGTAACGTGCAGGAGGGGCCTTCTGTGAATCATAGCTCAGGATACAGCCTGGAACAGTGTAATTTCAGGAAAATACCTCCAGGAAGTAATGCAGGTTTTTGAAGATATAAGAAAAAAAAAAAAAAGGAGAAGGAGAGGAAAGAAATTGATTGAAAGTCTTTCTATGACCTGGTTGATGAAAGTTTTTTTTGTTTGGGTGTTATTTTGGAGTAAGTTGTTGTTGTTGTTGTTTGATTTTTACATGAATATTAGCCCAGTGTTGTCACATCTGATTCTTCTTTTAAGGAGATTAGAAATCTCTGTTGGGAATGTTTAAATATTAACAATTAAGCAAGCGATTTACTAGCCAAACATCATACTGGTGTGCCAGATGGAGCCTGGCCGCTGCCAGGCGGATCTGGTATAAACCTGGCTCTTGCTGCCACGCTTGGCCTGGGCTCCTGGAAGCCTCAGTTAGCTGATCTCAGATTCTATGCTGATGGTTTCTGAGGCCATACTGACTTGTTTTGGCTTTTCAGATGTTTTCTCCCATTTCTTGAAATAGTTGTTGATTCTGATTGATAAGTTTTAAATATTTCATTAGATGTTTTTCCAAGTAACCTCAGACTTAACTAATAAGAAAGCACCAGACTAAGCAAAATTCCTTTCCAGGAATATAATTCTAGAAGAAAATAAAGGGTAAGTCACCAGACCCTCCATATGTTGGAGCTTGCCTGTGTTAGTCTTCTGTGAGCACTTGTGCTTGAGGTCTGGAGATGCTTTGGGAACGCTGAGGGTCTGATGGGAAGGGAGGGAGGGGATCCGATCAGAATGTAGGGGAGAGACACAGTGCAGGTGCAGCAAGGCAGCGGCCATATGCTCTCCGCTTCTCATCCCCTCCCGTCCACTGACGCAAAGACGCCCGTGCAGGCCTGGGCCATTGATGCCCAACATGTATACTGGCATGGGCCAGCTCAGCTCTGACTCTGAGAGTGTCCTAGGCCCCCGACCTCTAGGCAGAGGACATTCCTAGGCTCTTCTCTGTGTTTCCTGAGCAAGGAGACTAGAGTTGAGAGGCCTGATGCCCCATGTCCAGTTATCTTGCATCCTGGGGAAGTGAGCCCCTTCTGGGATTTGTAGTATGTAGCTACATGCAAGGGTAATGGCCTTTCATTAGAACGACTAATAGCATTCTAGCCTCTGCCCTGGTGTCTGAGCCTTGTGTAATGACCTCACACCTCTGTCCTTGGTCATTTGGGAGAGCCAGATTTCTGCTCCAGCCTTCCCATGTCTCTACAGCAAAACAGTTTTGATTGCTTTCCCTCACAGCTCACTCTGCTCTCTGGTGATGTCGTGATCAGTTGTACATGGCTGGTCTCGCTTATTCCTGGGAGTCAGAACATCAAGAAATCTCAGTGTCGAGGGCTTGAATAAGAACTGTATCCAGGTAGGCATACAGTACGTCTTGCCAGAGGGCAGTGTGCCTTGGATTAAAACAGCTCTTAGCATAATAGATGCATTATAATAATTTCTGCTTGCAACTTATCCAACATCCATCCACTCATCTGTCTGTCCATCCACCCACGTCTTAGACATTTGTTTGTCCCTTCATCCACTTGTCTGTCTGTCCATTCACCACATTATTACCTGATTGTCCCCTCATCTACATGTCTGTCTGTCTATCCACCTGCTTCTTATCCATCTGTCTGTCCCTTCATCTGCCTGTCCTCCCATCCTCAATCTTCCAAGGTGAAAGGAAGCCTCTCTCAGAAACCCCACTTGACTCTCTTGTTTTCCCCAAAAGTGAAATATCTTTTCTGTATCTTTCCCTCCTGGTGCTGAGTTTGGTTGTACGCTCAGACCCAGCGTGGGTTTTCCCGTGGAGGGGGTGCCAGTGTGTCACCGTCTCTGGAGATGGCAACTGATGGTGCTTTGCCTTCCTGCCGCCCTCCTGTCACTGAGCTGTCTGATGCTCCTCCCTGGCTGTTGGAGGAGGAGGTGGGGAGTAGATTTGGGTAGAGTGACTCAAGTAATTTCCTTCCTATTCAGCCTCCTTTCCTTTTTCCTAGAATGAGAAAATGAATTGATGGATCTCATTGCTTTTGAGAGCGTGTAGCCCAGGTTCTGTAGTACAGCCAGTCAAGAACTCATTATGTATCCCTGGATGGCCTCAAACTTGCAGCAATTCTCCTGCCTCAGCACTAGGATTATAAGTGTGAGCACCAGGCCTAACTGCTTCTCTCCATAGAATTACAGTCTTGGGAATGGATACCTAAGAACATTGTTTCTCATGTTAGAACTTCCCTGCAACATCCATGATTTATCAGGCCTGTGCTTAATGACCTGCCACTATGGGGACCTGTCCCTTCTGAAGCAGCCCATTATCTTATTGCTGGACAAGTTCATGGGAATGCATTTCTCTGTTAAACCTGAAGTGTGCTTTCCTGTGTCTGCTGCTCTTCGTCCTCTTGTGTTCTCTTAAGGCCACATGGGTCATGTCTGCACTCCTCCCTGGAGAGGCTTTCTCTGGGTTCTCCTCTCCCAGGTTGATCGTCTTCTTCCCATAGCCACTCCTCTGAGTTTATTTCCTGTCCTGGCTTCCTGGAGGCTGACCTGCTCAGTTCCTGACCCACAAATGTGTGCACACATTCACAGCAGCGCTCATCTCCATGGGCCTGTGCTTGAGCCCTGCTGGCCAGAGAAGGTCACTCACCCACGGTCCTGGTGGGCAGCCAGGGTCATGCACTTGTGCTGGGTGCAAGGATCAGCAAGGACTTCATGATGTCAGCTGCTGTCAGGAGAAAGGGGCAGAGGAAAGAAGCATCAGGTTGGCAGTATTAGAAGAGAGGTTTGGATGTGTCAAGGCTCACAAAGACACCAATGCCCACTGCAAAGCTCCTGTTTTCCATTCCTCACTTGTATTCTCTTTTCTGTTGGAAAGATAAAATAGAACCAGATTTCCTATGGTTCTGTCATTTCTCTAGTTGATGACTGACTTGGCCATCCCCATAGAACCATAAAGCAAGTCCTGTCACCTTTCCCCAAGCCATCAACCCCAGCGTGTCGCCTCCTCCCCTCCCCGCTGTCTGTGCAGGACAGACACCATCTGGGTTTCCCACCAGGTATGAGCAGTGCCTTCGGATTGGTGCTGATTCTCAGCGCTCTGCTCCCCAGAGCTTCCTGACTGCTGGGACTCAAGGCCATGGCGTACTTGGTGTACCTTCCAGGGCTTCCTGTTTGCTGTGGCTGCTCTGAGACCAACTAAGTGCCTCAGCTGTCATTTAACTTGAATTTTATATTGGAACAGAAATGAACTAAAACCCTAGATACCTGAGTGTCTAGACCAGTGATTCTCAACCTGTGAGTCAGGGCCCCTTTGGGGTCAAACACCTTTCACGGAGATTAGATATCAGATATCCCGAATATCATATATTTACATTATGATTCATAGTGGTAGCCAAATTACAGTTATGGAGTACCAATAAAATAATTTTATTTGTTTTTTTTTCTTTTTCTTTCTTTTTTTTTTTTTTTTTTTTTAGGAGCTGGGGACCAAACCCAGGGCCTTGCGCTTGCTAGGCAAGCGCTCTACCACTGAGCTAAATCCCCAACCCCAATAAAATAATTTTATGATTGGGGGTCACCACAGCATGTGGAACTGTTTCAGCTCTGGGAAGGTTAGAACCACCAGTCTAGACTAATCTACACAAATCTTGAAAACCTTGGACTTGGTTGCACAGAATTCTGGTGTGGCTTTGTTCTACAGTAGCCTTGCAGAGCCTGGCCTGCTGGGAGGTTCTAGGAGTTGGGGCAGGGAGAGACCTCTTGGCATTTATAGGGGGAAGAGCCTGGCTGCCATTTTGGAAGCTGGGTTACTCCCTCTCTTTTCTCAGACTTCTGCTGAGGGGATGCTCTGAGCCCAGTGGAAAAGTCACGGCAGAAGCTGGAGCCAGACTGCCTGGACTTGAATCCCAGCCCATCCACTCATCTACATGCATGCTTTGCCCTAGCCATTTAAGCCAAGTGTGCTCTGGACATTATCTGTACCGGGAGGTTTCTCATGAGGATGCTGGGCTGAATTAATATCTGTCATGTGTGTAAAGGCATGAATGCTGGATGAGTACTGGAGAAGAGCCAATGCAACTTGATGGCCTGTCTGTAATCCCTACCGGCCTTTAAGACAGCAGCCATTGGCTGTGATCACTGTCTACTGCTTACACACGAGTGCTTTAACGCCAGAGGCTGAACAACCGGCTTTCTTGGTACAGATGTGTTTTAGAGCCCACTAGGTGCTGCCACTGAAGAAACTCTTTCCTGATGGCATTGGTCACATACTTGCCTACAGCATTTCCAGATCTTTTGATGCCTACAGAATTCTTAAGTAGGGGGAAAAGGCCCTTCACAGGGCCCCTCTTCCCTCCCCAGGGCTGGCCAAGCCTTCTTCCTGCAGATGTCAGCTGCTGTAACTCTGTGCCATTCAGGAAAATTAATTTTCCTTTTTGTCCCAGCAGCTGTCTGCCAGCTCAGCAGGAAGGGCCCCGGCTTCCGCTCCCTGCCTTACATTCCTCCTCTGGGAGCTGCCTGGTTCTACCAGGGCCCAGGGACAGTGCCACACCGCCATCTGCATTCCTCTTTACCGCAGGCAGGGCTTTGGGATGACATAGTGTAAAATTATTTTCACTAGAACTCAAAGGAAAGGTTCAGTTTGCAGGGTGTAGCTGCTTCTGCATTCATTGACGAGAAACCCAGCTTTGACAGGAAGAGGGTAGTGCATGTGACGAAATACTGAGAGAAGCAACTTAGGGGAGGAGAGAATTATTCTGGCTCATGTCTTCAGCATGTCGCATCAGGGAGGGGGTGGGGCCAAGTTAGTCTGTGGCTGGGAAGCCGAGGGAAAAGATCCTGACACTGCTGGGGCCCCAGCCTGTGGGATGGTGGTGCCCACATCTGGGGCAGGCCTTCTCTATACATCCTAAGGTGTACATAGCCGGCGTCCTAGGTGCTCTGCAATCCAAGCAGTTTGACAGTCGAGATTGACATCATGTCCTGCACCAATCAGACTAACCAAAGAGTCTCCATTTATGTTCCTCCTTGGTAAGATGAGAGTCATGGTTTATTGTATGTTTCAGGACTGTTGGGATATAAAACAAACCCAGCTGATGCTCACCACCTGCCCAGAAGTCTCTTAATTGCTGTGTCTATTGGCGATTGGCCTTTGGTGATGAACAGACCTGCATAAACCTTGCATATGCCTCTGTGCTGCATCCCCGCGTTGGATTCCCCCAACACCATTGCTGTTGGTAGTAGTAGTGTCTAAGGAGCTTACTCCACCGGGCTTCCAGGGTGGTATCAGTTCCAAGCCTCTAAGTAGAGAAAGAATGAGAACATGGCAGTACCCTGGCTCTCGGCTCTTTTTTATTTTGAGAAGGCTCACAGCATCATCCCAGTGAAGGCTGATGTCATTAGTGCCCCCAAAGCCCTCTGTTCCCTGGCTCAGCTTAGACTAATGGTGAGCAGAACCTACTTTGTAGCAATGACGACTTGTACTTAATGACTGCATCACACAGGACAGGCACTGTCCCAAGCACTCAGATGTTAGCCCAACTCCATGAGGTCAACAGTGTTCCGATCCCCATATCACAGATGAGGAAGCAGAGATACAGAAAGACAAGAATAAGGCATCCACGTGTCTCAGCCTCTAAATGTGTGTCCAGGGTTGAACCTGTTGCCCTCTGACCAGAGCCGTGTTCTTGTCCCTTGCTCTCCTTGTCCCTCTGCTGCCACCCCACACCCCCTGTAGCAGGTTGCACATTTGGCCCCCGGATCCCTGCTTTCTTATGAGTGAGGCCCTCAGCCTGGCAGCGGCATTTCCACACCCCACCAGCTTCCAGCAGCATGTCCCTGGCCCTGCTTGATGCTGACCCCTCCCTGGGCGTCCTTCATTGCTGCCTCTGTTTGCTGAGGCCCATGGAGGATGGGCAGGAGAGATAGTGTCCCCATTTTACAGAATTTGTTCAAAATCATCAATCTAGAAGGAGGGCCATGCATCCAGCACAGTTCATTTCCTCTCCACTACGATGATGTCCTGTTAACATCTTTTATGGTAAAACTCGTTTGAGTGTGCAGGGCTCACTAGTAACACTCAGTATAGAGAATTCTCACACTCACAGGGTGGGGCACCTGCCTTTTAAAGAGGAGGCGCCCATCTCTCCCTTGCATGATTGATGTGTGGCTACAGCCGAGGGCAGAGCATGGTAATGACTGGAGAATCTTATGTGTGGAGTGGAGCTCACAGGGATGCATTTTCCTGCTGCAGCAGATTCCAAAGCCATTTCTGTGACTGCTGATTTGTGAGTTTTGCTGCAGAAATAGCCGTGCTATCAATAGCCAAATGCTGTGTATCTCTCCGCTCAGGGCAGCTGGCTGCAGCGCCACAGCTGTCCAAGCTTCTGAGGTATTAGTGACGATACGGAGCCAGGACTGACTGAAACTGCCCACCATCCTGCAGACACTAAGGCAAGACACTTGGTGACACAGAGGACTGGCTAGAAATAGGAGCACGGTTACAAGATCTTCTTAGCCTGTTTCCAGTTCTGGGGTGACTGAGCAATGTTAGCATTAAATGCCTGTATATGCAGTCATTGTCTCGCAGCGATCCACGGAGAAGTAACAGGTTACCGAATGGGAGGGGTTCCTTTGTCCATCTGAACTTAGGCTGTAGTTAAGGGAACCAGGTAGAGGCACACACTGAGGGAGGGCCCCACACAGCCTCGTGACCGTGGCTATGGTGTTGGATTTGGAGGCTCTTGAGTTGAGCAAACCTCGGCAGTTCTGCCACCATTTGACTCTATGCTGCCTCACCCTTGCAGCATGGAGGACAGAGCCACACCTGGCACAGCGTGGAAGCCCCTGTGCCTGGTTTCGCCCTGGTCTCTCCATCTTCTCTCCCTGCACTTCCGTTCTCCACAGCCTGAAAGGGTGCTCACTGAGAGCTGTGATGGATACAATTGTATCTGTCCACATTCCCAGTGGTGCGGACCTTCATGTTTCCTTCAGGCAGCCTGAGGTACCACATCTTCCTGCCTCCAGGGATTCCTAGCCAGGCATGTCCTCCACCAGCTCCAGATTACGGGCACTTCACCCCTCAGATGCAGGCCCATCTTTCCTGCCCTCAGTTCCTGAAGCACTTTGCTCCTGACGGAAAAAGCAATCATTTGATCCCACCTGCTGTCTGCACTGCTTCCTCTGTCTTCTGCCTCACTGGCAGCCGGGAGCTTACAGACCACAACAGGCTGCGCGCGCGCACACACACATACATACACATACACACACACACACACACACACACACACACACACACACACACACCCTCTTTGATGAGGTTGCCATCATCTCAGTCAGCTATCGAGTGGTCTCTACAGGTGCCTAGCGCCCTCAGAAAGAATACATCTATCTATGGAAGTCTCGGGCTGGAGTACATTACACTGAATGTTTAGAGATGTCGGGAGAGACATCCAAATGGCTGAAAGCTCATGGCTAGAGGTACATCATTAGTCACCAGAGAAATGTCAATCAAATCTGTGTGAGGCCAACTCCACCCCTCAAACAGCTGTGATGAAACGGCAACAGTGAGTGTGGTGCGGGTGTGGGGCACTGATGCTCCCACTCACTGCAGAGGGAGTACAGATGGGTTCCTGTGGAGAGCAGTCTACACGTCTCAAACCCAAGCATGGAATTGTTGAATGGCCCATTGCTCTCCTACAGTGTACTCCCAAGAGAACTGAAAAACACATGCCCATACACAACCCTTCATACTCGTGTCATGATAATAGCCAAAACAATAAATAGTCCTGTATCTGTCAGTGACTAGACAGAGACAGTGTGCTGGGTGTAGTGGCTCACTCCTTAATCTCTGCTCAGGAGGCAGAGGCAGGCAGATCTCTGTGAGTTCAAGGCCAGCATGGTTTACATAAGGAGTAAGGACAGCCAGGGCTACACAGTGAGACTGTCTCAAAAAACAAATAAATAAACAAGCTTGTTTTTTTTTAAATTAATTAAGCAAAATGTGATGGAGTCATATAATGGAATACTATTTGACCACGAAAGTCAATCCATTTTACAACGTGGATAAACCTTGGAATCATTAAGATGCCTTAAGCCAGACACGAAGGACCAGGCTGTGTTTCCTCTCTGGACCACCTAGAAGGGGCCAACATGGATGCAGAGGTAAACATTTTACACAGGTGAATTATACATCAGTAAAACTGTAACAACAGCCCCAGATTCTAACAGAAAGAAGGGCAGGGGTGATACGCTGTGCAGTGTAGGCCTTCACTGCATATCCCAACTCTGCTGTCCATGGAAGGAGATGGGCTTTAATGCTACTTCTCTCTGCCCGGGGTCAGAGCCTTTCCAACGCAGTGTTCTCTCCAGGAGTGAATGAACATAAATGCCAAGAGAGCTGTACAAAGCCATCATTTAAAGTTTTTTATTCCATTTTTATGATTCAGGTGCCTTCTTACTTCCCAAGGAACTTGAAATGACTGCCGGCACTTGGCCTTCTACTGGGTGCACACCAGCCCTTCAGTGTTGTACATTTGTTCATTCAATCATTCTTCCACACGAACGTTTATCGTGTGCCGGGGTTTAACCTGAAGAGGCAGATAGAGATTAATGAAGGAGCAAATCAGTCTGCTGCTGTGTGTGGTAAAGGTCTCTAAGCCCATAGGAAAGACCTTGCACTGAGCCACAGCTGATGGAGAGGACCAGGGAGAGGTGATTAACTAGAAGGCAGGTAAGAGTTGGTCGGGAAGAAAGGCCATATTGGGTAAAGGGGGCAGTGTGGGATTCTGGAACTGTGAGAGTTCAGGTCAGGGGTCAGATGTGCAGGTCCGAGGGTTGGCTAGAAAAGGCAGGCACAGAGGCCTCTAGCCAGAGGCATTTGGCTGTTACCCTGCAGCTCCTGGGAGGCCATCTTTAATATAGAAAGATCGATGGTGGGGGGGATGGAAATTTGCTTAGAGAAGGATGAAATCACCAGCCAGCTTAGTGTGCTCTCGTTCAAAGACCCCAAAACTACCCAGGCCTTCAGACCCTGGCCACCTTGGTCCCAGGCAGAGACTCTTCTAGGTCTGCCTTCCTCCATGCTGACACTGTACCTGTCAGGAGCACTCGGGGGAGGACAGGCTTACAGCTTCAGAGGGCTTTCAGTCCACTCCACAGAGGGCAAGATGGCAGAGGTAACCCCTGTGTTGCAGGAGTGTTAGCAGCTTGTTTACGTTGAGGTGGATGGAAAGCAGAGGAAACAGGCTGAAGCAGTGGCAGGTATGACCTACCCCTAGTGCCTGACTTCTGCCAGCCAGTCCCTACCTGTAATGGTCCCACAGCCTTCAAAATAGTGTCACACACAAGCCGGGGGGTCAAATACTCAACCTGTGAGCCTGCAGAGGACATCTGGTACCTAGTGATCCACGGTGGTGGTTTGACTAGGAATGGCCCCCATAGATCCAAGTGTGTGAATGCTTGGCCATAGGGAGTGGCACTGTCAGGAGGTGTGGCCTTGTTGGAGGAAGTGTGTCCCTTCAGGGGTGGGGCCTTTGAGGTCCTTTGCTCAGGCTAGGCCCAGTGTGGCACACGGTCACCTACTACTGCCTGTGGGTCAAGACAGAACTCGAAGCGACCTCTCTAGCACCATCTGCCTGGATGCTGCCGTGCTTCCTCCGTGATAGTAAAGGACTGAACCTCTGAAGCTGTAAATTTTTTCCTTTATAAGAGTTGCTGGTCATGGTGTCTCTTCAAAGCAGTAAAACCCTGACTAAGACACCCATTCAGTGTACAGGTGCCGGATGAAGGCCGCCCACGGTGCAGCAAGAGTGTTCCAACAGTGGCCTTAGCCTTGACACACACCAGCCCCACGCTCTGTCCCCACATCGATGCAGGAGGAAGCAACTTTTCTGCTCTCCCTGTCACTTAGGAGAGGGTCTGTGTTGTACTTGGCCCTCTCTCTGTCTGCAAACAAGTCTGTGGTCTACACCTACACTTCTCGAAGTGAGTTCCAAGGAACCCCGATTACAGATCCTGCTGTGGGGAGAAAAATAGAATTTCCTGATCAAACAAGCCTGGGAGGCTTGGGTTGTGTACAGTTACCCCCACACCACACACAGGAGTGCTAAAGCCTGTGACTGTCCACTCCCACCCCACCCACGCACTGAGTCATCTGAAGAAACATAATACTCAGGTGGGAGCAGTGTTCTGTCTGTAGTTGCTATTAGATTGTTCAGAGTAAAGACAGCAAAATTCATGCATTCAATACAGGTACAGCTGTTTTTTCTATTTTTAGTCTGTAGTCAAATGAATCTATAGATGTGGAACCTATGAACATGGAAGTCTGTGTGCGTGTGCGTAGTGTGTGTGTGTGAGAGTGTGTGTTGTGTGTGTGTATGTGTGTGTGGTGTGTGTATGTGTGTGTTGTGTGTGTGTTGTTTGTGTGTGTGTGGTGTGTTTATGTGTGTAGTGTGTGTGTGTGTGTGGTGTGTGTGTATGTGTGGTGTGTGTGTGTGTGTGTGTGTGGCATGTGTGTGTGGGTGTGTGTGGTGTGTGTGTATGTGTGTTGTGTGTGAGTGTGTGTGGTGTGTGTGTGTGTGAAAACCTTAAGTACACAGTCCTGCCTAGATTTATTGAGGATAACCTTTTTCTGAACTATGGTGGTTTGAGAGAGAATGTCCCCCAGAGGCTTAGACATTTGAATACTTGGTGAGGTAGTGCAGCCTTGCCGGAGGAAGCACATGGTAGGGGTGTGTTTTGAGAGTTCACAATCTGGTGAACCTGTGGCCTAATTTTCTCTGTTTGATGTTTGTGGTCGAAGATGTGACTGATCTTCTCACAGCTTCCTGCTTCTGGCACCGTCTTCGTCAGTGGTTGCCATGGCTCCCACAGCTGTGACAGACTCATCCCCATGGAGCCTTAAACCAACACTTTCTTCCATAGTTCCTTTTGGTCATGTGTTTTACCACAGTAACATAAAAGTAGGGAATGCATTGATTTTTAGACATAGATCACTTCTGGCCCATGACACTTAAGACTCAAGGACCGTGGAGTCCAAGGGCCACAGGCTTTTGAAGGACTGTCTGATCTGTGTGCTGCTAGTTACGTCCAGACCAGCAACCAGCACATAGACGTCTTACTCTCCAGCAAGGAGCATGCCAGGCTGTGGGTTTCCTACTGTGGGTTCTGGTGTTTTGAGACACAGTTGCAGCACTGCCCTGAAGTCTACTAGCATGCTTAATTGGTCTCAGAACTATTAGCTCGCCAAGCCATCTGTCCCTGGAAGCTTGAGCAGTGCTGCAAGTCCATTAATAATTGAGCGGACGAGTGTATTCAGACACAGCCCTTCCAGCCTCTGCACTCACTCAGCGTCCTCTGCCTCCAGAGAAGTCACAGCGAAAGTTCTCTGTTACAGAGACGCTAATGATCCAGGCAGGAATATACCCTGCTCTCCCAGAGTCCCCTAAACTCGGCAGTTGGAAGAGGAATGGCTGATGGAGACTAGTCCCGCTCTAATTGCATTAGCCACTTTGGAAGATGGTGGGTTTGGAGAGCTGGTCAGCCAGTGACCTGTCTATGGTTGAATGTGTAACATCTTAGCTTCCTTTGTCTACCTTCAACTGAGGCGGTCCTGGGGAGAGGCCCATGGCCAGCTTCAGACCAGCCTTTGTTCTAGAGAGTAGAGGCTTGTACTCTTTAGCATTGCTGAGAAAGGGCTTTTAAAGTTTGAGTCTTACATATTAAAGATACCTAAAATTATCGGTGGAATTCATTTGAGCTGACTGGATCTGGCCCTCATTCCCATCCAGTAGAATGATGGACGTCACCTCTAAACGAGAATATAGACAACATCCAACCCAGCTCCTTTTTCAATAGACGAGAGTGAGAAAAGTGAGAAAAAAGACAAGGTCACCTCCTCTTCCTCCATGGTCTTTTGTAGAGCTAGGGAGATGCTGGGCTCCCGACTCAGCCC
Organism: Rattus norvegicus; assembly: GCF_021556685.1. Taxonomy (NCBI): domain Eukaryota; kingdom Metazoa; phylum Chordata; class Mammalia; order Rodentia; family Muridae; genus Rattus; species Rattus norvegicus. The sequence continues at coordinate 83,515,796 of NC_141544.1, forward strand.
TGGTTCCCTGCTTCTGAATTCCTGAATGTTTCTGGATACACTGGTGTCGGGACACCGACTGTTCTTATGGCCCCATGATGCCAGGGGAGCATGCCTGCCCCGGGTTAGCATGCCTGCCCTGGGTCAGCATGCCGATGGGGCAGCATGCCGATGGGGCAGCTAGTCAGGCTCCTCACGCTCTGTCAGTAGTCAGTAATGGAAGAGAGACTCCCTCCTCAAGCGTTCCCTGCTACCTTGTGGTGTTTGGTACCAGTTGCCTCTTCAAACTCTCCTGACCTCGCTGTGGAATTGAGCCTGGTCCTTAGGGAAGGACTGTAGAACCAACCCTTCTCCTCCCTCTGTAGCCATCACACCCCCTGTTACAGGGTGCTGAGCGTGGGGCAGCCTCTGGGTAGTCACTGAGCTGGGATCAGCCATTCTCTGGAACCCGGGAGCAAAGGGTAGAGCTTTACTTAACTCATCTGCATTTTAGTTTCAGTCCTTTGTGCTTCCTTAAACACAGGAAATAGACTGAGCTCCCCTCCCCCAATTCATGTTGAAATCCTAACTTTTGAGAGGACAGTCTGAGCCATAAGGTGGAACACTTATCAATGAGATTTGCATTTAGAAAAGAGACCCGGCAACTCCCTCACTTTCCTACTTTGAGGACATAGCAAGGGGCCCTCACCAGATACTGACGCTACCAGAGCTGGCTTCTGGAACTTGGTGGCTTCCAAGACTGAAGGACAACCTTGGTGGTCACTCTCTCTTCATTGGTGAGTGATTCAAGCCTAGAGAGCCCAGCATCAGAGGGCCAGTTGACAGCAGAGCCGTTGTGTATGCAGCTCGCTTCTCCCCGCTGATGGCTCAGCTGCAGGCCCTCCACTGCTTCAGTTTGGGACACTGTTCTTTGGGACAGGATGGATTCCGCAAGCACGAGAGGTGAAGGTGCTCTGGGGACGCTTCACTTTGGAGCTTCACTGAGGAGCTCTGCAGCTTCACCGTGGGCACAGAGACAGGCAGGGTGGGAAGGCCAGCCCTGTGGCAGAGGACCAGACTGTTCAGGGTGACTGTTTCCTGACAGTCTGGAGGTGTGAAAAGGAACACGGAGAGCCGTGAAGCACATGTCGGAGTGGGAGTCAGTCAGGATCATGGGTGTGTTCCCTTCCACCCTGGATGCAGAGATTCAGGCCTCTCTGGTTCCATCTGATCAGGCAGAACGTGTCCCTACCTTTAGGCTGTCCTTGAATTCTGAGTGTGGTGGTCTTTGGCTGTATTTCTGTCCAAAAGGCTTCAGCAGCACAACTGCAATGCACAGGCCCAGGTTGTACTCCAAGAAGACTACATCCGCCGGTAGAAAGACACATGGGGCCAGTTCAGAGCCTAGCAGGGGCGACCCTTGGTGGCCCAGGAGAGCTTCTTATATAAGCAGTCTGGAAGTAAAGGTAGGGGCCAGGTCGATGGCTCAGTGGACAAAGACACCCATGACCAAGCCTGAAGGACAACTTGAACTCAATTCCTAGGACCACATGGCAGAAGAGCAAAACCAGCTCTTGTAAGATCTCTGACCTCTGGACACGTGCTATGACACAGCTACACACACACACACACACACACACACACACACACACACACACACACACACACACTTGAATAAATGAATGCATGAATAAACAAACAAACAAACATAAAAGAGGCACAAGTGGCCTGAGCTGGGATGCTGTGCTCTCTAGGCCTTTAGACCCTGAAGGAGCAGCTCAGAGCTAAGGCAACAACAGAGGAAGAACAGTTCACAGGCTGTAAAGCTGTGACCCAGCCCCCACACCTGCCTGAAATCCACAGGCTCTTACCTAGGAGCAGCGGCAGACAGGAGCTTGTAGTCTATTCGCAGGTCAGAGGTGAGTGCTGGATCTCTTAGTTCACAGAGCTCAGCTAGGGAGGCATGTAGGAGCTGTGAGGCTTGACCCTCCACGTTCTCCTAGCACAAGAGCTGTTCAGAACCGCCTTCATCCTGCCCCTCAGTACCCAGAGCCTAGACAAGGGGATCCGAGCGTAGCCAAAGGGTCCTGAGGAAGTAAGAATGATGCAGTAGCTGTCAAGTTTGCTTTCATGGGCACCGCATGTGGACTCAGGCCCATTAGGAGAAATGCTGTTGGGATAGTGGTTGTAGTGTGACAGATGCCTATAGCATCTGTAACATTATTAGGTGTCAGTGCTCAACACGTCACATGCTTATGTCACTTAGTACAGAACTGATATTAATATCGACCCATTTTCCTGATGAGAAAATAAAGACATGGGTTATTCATACACCCTGATAAGGTAGAGCTGGGACTCCATGCAGGACCAGAACTCTGGACCAAGCTTTCGTCAGGCTGGGTAGAGGCCCTGGAGCAGCAGAGAGGGGCAGATGTTGGGACTCCCTTCCCCAGGAGTATGGGACTGACCTTTGCTGGATGTGGCTCAGTCCTCCTATGAGCAGATCATCCTGTCCTCGGCCTCGATGTTTGCTTTAGAACTCTAAACTTTTCACTTTCTGAAAGGAGAGAGACTGACCATGTGAGTGTTGACTGGAACATGAGCCTAGAGAGGCTGCCAACACCCCAGTCATCCAGCAGGGGTCCTGCAGGCACAGCAGGAACTTCCCAATCTGAGGGCCTGCCAATCCAGGGACAGAGCCTGCTGCCACAGCTGCCCCTAAGCAGCCCACTGACCCCTCCTGTCTTTTCTCCTCCAGCCCAGCCCTTGCCTTGTTGTTGCAACTGCAGAGGGTCTCCCCAGCTGTTGTTCTTGGAACCTTCCCCGGGCTCTTGGGACCTTTGAGAAAAGAACAAACAGCTAGGAAAACACAGGAGAGTTAAAAAATGTTTGTGAGTTCTGTGCTCACAGAACAAAAGAGGCATTTGCGAGACTCAGCACTGTTCTGGGGTAGTGAGGATGAAGCAGCCCTTTGAGGTCCTCTCATGGGCTTTGCTCCACAGTGTCCAGCTGATGGTGGACCGCAGCTAGAGACACTGCTTGTCTTCCCCGGTGCCTGGCACCTACCAGGGAGAGAGGGCTGGAACTGGCTTCCATCTCAATGCCTTTAATCCTCAGTTTCCAGCTCCCTCCCTCTCTTCATCTCACTAGAAAGAGTCAATGCCATTGCCCAGTCCCAGCTGTTTGATTCCAGCCTCCCAGCTCTCACGGAATACCTTCCATCGCCTGTGTTCAGCAGAAATAATGAGATCAGATTTATAGAGAATCCTATGGTTCCACTAGTGATGATGTGTCTCTCCTTGCTGGATCAGTTGTTTCTTTTTATTACATAGGAGTTGTCTCTATTTTACCAAAACAAACTGGAGGCTCGAACTGGGAACTGACATTGTGGGGCTGCCAGCAGAACCTTAAGGAAAAGCTACACTCCTCAGACACCACTGAAGTGAGGGAACCAAAACTAGACACCTCATCTCCACCTCTTTGGGAACCACCAGGGACCCACTGTTGTCTTTGTCTGTGAAAGCTTTCTCTAGGAAAGTCTCCAGGCCCGGCCTCTTGACTTCTGAATGGGCAGGTTACACTCGGAGGCTTAGGTCACTGTGGTTCCCAACTCCCTTCCCAGCCTCCAGAGTATAGTAGGCCTGAGGCCTAGGCCAGTCCATGAAGGTACTCATCTGCCCAGTACTGGTGCTGGCCTGCAGTGCCTCAGCAGTGATTATAAAGAAACTGTGTTCTGCTTGTCTTCTGGGGGACAGCATGCTTGCATCAAACCGTTCCTCCATGTGTCTTTCCTGTGTAAGCCAAGGCTGTGCAGACTCAGTGGTGTTACGGTGTAGCACGGACCATAAAGCATTAATATTTCTCTAGGAAGAGTTGTGTTGTGGATGAAAACAGCCTTGGTCCTGGGTGCCAGAGAAGGGTAGGAGGGGAACCCAGGCTAGATGCAACTGCGTCCATCCATGTTCTGTGATAGCAGTTGTGGGGCAGGGGGACAGTCAGCTTTCTTTAAAGGATGGACTTTTCCCTTGAGGTTTCAGACAGGCCTTTAGGACTGTCCTCGCCTCACCCCACACTGTCCCATGACTCCTGCACACTTCTCGGGGTGACAGGAGCTCCTTGGGGAGTTTGCCTGCATCCTGTCCAAACTGCTGTTTCTCTAAGGAGCTGCCCTGCCACCAGGAGACGCAGGAGGAGGCGCCCAGCACCTGCCTGTGGGAAGAGTAGGGCTAAGACAGAAAGCCCAGGTAGTAGGGTCTGTGCCTGGTGTTGGGGTGGGGGGAGAGTGGGGTGCATTGCAAGCACTCCCCGTGAGTAGGCATCAGGGGAGGGAGTTTAGCAGTGAGAGAAGGAACTCTCTTGAGGGCACAGTTGGAGAAAACTCCTCCCCACAGACATTTCCCAGTGACACTCTTGGGAGACAGGGGCTAGAGAGCATCTGCCTGAGTCCTGTGCCTGGGGTGGCCATCCTTATACACTGAAGCCTGTGATTAGTGCTTTCCCTCGGACCAGCAGCAGTGGCTGCCCAGGAGAACTGGGCCCAGCAGAAACCTCAGAGCGGAAGAAGGAGGGACCCCTGTGTTTGCTGCTTTGGCCTCAGCCGTCCTCCATGTGCAGAGGCTGCTGATGTAGGAGTGCAATGGTTGCTGTTGGAAGGGAACTGCTGACTGAGGACATCTGCTCCGTCGGGGCGTGGCTGTTCCTTCCAGATGCTCATGTGAGAGAGGAGAGAACGAAGGAGGGGTGACATCTCGTGTCTAGATTCAGGAGAACCTTGCAGACAGTGGGAACAGTTGGCAAAGAGCTTTGTGAGTGGAATGTGAGGGGATGGGGAGCAGAAGCCTCAGCCTCCTGTTGCCTGGAGTCCCTTCCCTTCTTCCCTTCCACATAACTCATCGTAATATCTCCAATTATTTATTCTTATAAAAACCATCTACAGTCAATTATTTAAATACACACAACATACGTGCACACGCGCCTTTAAAATGACACAGCTGGGACCACATCAGTCACCTTCCCTGAGGGTGCTTTTCCGGCTCATCGATACTTCATAAAACATCTCTGGAGTCAGCTGGTACACTTCGTATTTCATTCTTATTTATTCTAGAGTATGGTAGTCGATATTTTATTCAGTCATTCTTATTTCCGTGGGCATTCACTTCGCCTCCGGTTTTTTATTTAATGTATAAGTAATGCCATTATTTATAAATGTGTTTGTGTGTCTTTGTGAATTACTGTTTTTATTTCCCAGGGGTAGATTCCATAGAGTAGGGATATTGAGCTGAAGGGTAGGAAGATTTATAATTTTGATAGATGTTTCCAGATTGTTCAGCCCATAGCCCATAATAATTTTCATTTTTATTAGCAGTCTATGCAACCACCTCTTTCCTGCTCAGCTGTCATTTTCTGGTTGTGCCGGCCTGATGTGTGGGCAGTAATCCCTCATTGCTCTGTAGATTTCCAGATCCCGGTATTCCTAAGGTGAGAAGAAGCCTTAGGAAGGTGTGTAGTCAAGAACATGTAGTCAAGATACAAATCTATGTCTCGTGTAGTGACAGATGTGAGGTTCTATACTGTTCTGCCTTAAGGGCCTGTGACATTTGTTTGAACTCACTGAGATTTGTGTCTAGTTTTGTCATCTCATCTCCATGCATGAGCATGCAAAGTTCTCCCAGCACTGTAATTAACAGACATGTTTCTTGCTTCTGACATGGGTGTGTAACACATGGGCTTTGGGAGACAAATGCATTTCAAGTGCTAGAGAATTAATGATGATTTGGGTATTGCTAGTCAGCATTTGGGGTGGGGGAGTCAGCATTTGGGGTGGGGGAGTAGAGCCTGGGGGCAAGAATTGGTTTTGAAATAGAGAGGGGGTAGAAGGGAGCATTTTGAAACAGACATCAGTAGAGACCTCATCCGTGGGTAATACACTGCTGAGTGCCCCATCCAGAGTGCTCGATGCTGAGTGCCCATCCAGAGTGCTCAGTGCTGAGTGCCCCATCCAGAGTGCTCAGTGCTGAGTGCCCCATCCCAGAGTGCTCACTGCTGAGTGCCTCATCCAGAGTGCTTACTGCTGAGTGCCTCATACAGAGTGCTCAGTGCTGAGTGCCCCATCCACTTCCTTCCCTCAGATCCCAGTCAGCACTGTGTGCAGAGCAGATGCCCCACACTGGCACGTTTATGATATGCAGGATATGAAGAGAACTTGAATCTGATATCAGGAGACTCGGGAATCTTTCCCAGCTCTCCAAGCAGAGGTCATCCTTGAGACCTCAGGCCCTCCCTCCATCATGAGTGCACAAATGTGGCTCTGATTTTAGGGAGAACCAGTCTGGCCAGCTGAGTTCTGGGGTCCACTGGCACTGGGGTCCACTATAAAGCTTTCCTTGAGAGGTTCAAACTAGGGTGGGGGGTATTGCTTCAGGATAAGTTGCCACCGTTACAGGACGGAATGCAGAGAGCCCCAGCAGATTTTTATCTCACTGTTAATTGGCTCTTGGAGTGTTCGTGGAATTTCACTCCCCTGGGCCTGGCTCTCGAGGCCTCATGGCCTGGCGTAGGCTCTGCACTCTGGAGCCAAGTTGGACAAACGCTCACTGTTTCTAGGCTGTGCCCAGTGTTCATGTTACTATCTTTGCTTGTGCTATTCTTGCCACTGAGGCTCCTTACTGGCTCTTGGCTGCCTTTCATGGAAGCTCAGAATGCATTCAGGGCTGCATGTGCTCCTCTTGTCCTCTTCAAGTGTACGTGGTCATCACTGGGTCCCTTCCTGCCTTGTCATTGGGTCTTGGGGACATAGTGTAGTCTTCTAAGGAAACTCTAGGTCTGTAGTGTGTTGAGTAAATGATTAGAAAGTGAAGCAGAAAGCTAAATAAAAGGTAAGTGCATATGTGGCAGGAATCCAAATCAGTGTAAGAGAGAGGAGTTTCACAAATACAGCATCACAGTGGCGTGGATAAGACATGGGTGCTGGGTCGTCACAGCCTGGCCGTGAGTCCTTACTCCACTGCCATGTAGCTTTGAGACCTTGACGGAGGTCTTTGTGCCTTAGTTTCCACATCTGTCAAGTAAAATTCAGGATGGTACCCTCTTGTAGAGCTACAGTAAAAATTAAAATGTGTAAACTCCTCTGAACAAGCCCCAGCACATAGCAAGTGTTAATGTCTCTAGCAGACCAGCTGCTCCAGGAAAAATTACGTTGACTTCTTACATACTTTTCAGAAGTGATCCAGAAGTGGAGCCGTCAGAGACCTCGCTGTAAATTCACCTCTGTTTAAATCCTGTGAGCCAATGAGGCAGAGGTTTTCCTGAGAAGATTCTGCCCTTACTATGGCAAAAGAAAATGTCAGGAAGTCCCATGGCCCGAGAGCCAGCTTTGGCCAGGCCTTGCGTGAGGGATACTGATGCAAAATGCTTTTTCTCAGCACCGCTAGATATGTTCTCATCATACCGGAAGCAAGGCCCAAAAGCGACCAGCCCCTCTTCCAGGATGATGGATCAGACTCCCAAACTCATGATCTGCTTAATGGAGCTTAGAGGTGCATACGTGCGTGCATTCATGCGTGCCTGTGTGTGTGTTCCTGGCAAGTGGGCGGGCTCCATGGACTGGCTTTGTCTTGCTTGAGGAGTATGGGCTGACGGTCCAAGACTCTGAAGCATCCAATTAGCCTCACCCCATGTTTGCCCAGTGTTCAGCTACAGGAGATCACGGAAGTCTTTTTCCAGGTTGCACCCAGATGACCTTGAGCTCCCGTCCGCTGCTCAGTGAGAACTAGTCTCGTTGGCGTTAAGACACACTGCTTCCTCCTGCACACCGGCCGAGCTGTGTACTTATTATTGATCCACCTTAGCACCGAGCATTTGCACAACACATCTGCAGCAACTGTAATGCCAAGTCCATGTACAAGAAGTCAGTTCCTGAGTTATTTCTAGCCAGTCCCAGCGGCTTCTCTGCATATGTAGCAGGCGCAATCTGTTTGAACAGAAATCACACAAGTAGGCAGGTAAACAATATCCACATTTACACATTTCCCTCAGGGGGCAGCAGTCAGGCCACTGCACTTCTACTTTAAATTGAGTCTATATTTTGGAGAACTCTATTCTGTCGTAACTGAGATAATACAGTTCCACTGCTCTCCGGGGACAGCATATATTAGTCTTGTCCGTCAACCTTACCAGCCCGAACACATAATGATACACAGAAAAATGTATCATTATGAAGTTGGCAGCCAAAGCAGTGGACGGGTAAGGAGGGAATGATACAGGAATATCCTGAGTGGTCACTACTACTATGTCTCTTCCCTGAAATCCAGGCAGTCTCCACAGCAGCTGCACCCCTGATAGGAAATGCTGCTACCATCAAGCCTCTACCACCAGAGAACTAGGCTAGCTGGGTGGCAGTCAGCAGCCAAAGGTTAGTCGAGTCCCAGCCTGTCTCTCCCGCCTTCCATTTCTCTCTCTTCCTCTCTCCCTTTCCGGCCCCCTCAGCTCCCAATGGCTTCTATGTTGATGTCCTGCCTCAGAACGTGACTTTATTGGAGGACAGGCTCATCGACAGTGCCGTTGGCTGAGGTGAGATCAGTGGGGCAGATCATGATCCAGTACTGCGGTTGCCCTCACAGAGAGAGGAGGTTACAGCAGACACTCACATGGAGAGAATGCCACGTGGAAATGAAGGCAGAGGTCAGTGCTCTATCAAAAAAGAAAGGGCAAAGATTGCCAGCAGGCACATCCAGAGACCTGGAGCAGAATCCCAGGAGGAGCCTGAGCTGGAGAATGAGGGATTTCCATTGTTTAAACCATCCAGCAGGTAACACTCGGTCCTGCAGCCCTAGGGAGTCCTACATGTCCCCCTGCTCTGCGCACAGAGAGTACATGCCTTTTGCATGGGGCTGCTGTCCAGGACCGAGATCTACAACACTGCAGCGTCTGCTGTAATGCAGACATGGATTAGGGGAGTAACCGGACAAGGGCGGTTTCTAATTCTAGGTCTGCCCATTTTTAGTTAAGACTTCACTGCCTGGTCAGTATTTTGGAAATATACTTAGGGGTTGTGGTGAGTCCACTGCAGAGGAGCCTTGTCACAGTGCCGGGCCGGCTGTAGCACAGCTCTATATCATCACTAGGGCGAGGTATAGCACTTTTGCCGCGCGCGCGTGTGTGTGTGTGTGTGTGTGTATGGGTGTGTGCATGTGTGCGTGCATCTCCTGTAGGCACACACGCCTAGGCATTTATCAGGAACAGATAGAGAGAACTGGGAGAAGAGATTGAGTTTCACTTTGAATATGTTTTACAAACAGGAGATATATTTCTTTTTTTAAACAAAGAAATATTTTGCTAAATTGCAAATGATGGGAGGGAAAGAGATTTAGCCTGGTTGTACTTGAGGAAGGCGCCAGTCGTGCCAAATCCTTGGGTATATCTGGTTGTATATTTCTATAATCTGGTTGCAGTTTTTGCATTTCCAGTTACCATCTCTGTAGAACTGTCTTCAATACATGATTACATTTAGTGAAGGGAAACGCACTGACAGAAGAGGCCTGTGACGATGCACTTGTATGTCTGGCTATCCAGGGCTGCCTCTGGGTCTCCAGGATCTCCTGACAGTGGTGTCTATGGAGTCCCCGTGGGGAGTGGTGTGCAGAGTGCCCTTAGAGCCATCTTCCTTAAAACTTGTATTAAAGTTGATGTGATTCAGTGTGTAAAGCTATGTGGCATTAGTTTTATTTGCTGCACACGGAGTCTCCCCCACTCCAGCACTGGCTAGCACCCACTGGAGAAGGGAGCCACTGTGGAAGCTGAAGCAGGTAATTTTTTCACTTCAGAGTTCAAATTCTCCCATTTAAGAAGCTAGGTGGTGTTCCCACCATGCGTGCCTCATGAGGACATGAGATTATGAAGCCTTGGTGGTCAGCCTGAAGTGGGAGGCTCAGAAAGACTGGTGAGGTTTAGTTCTGACTGCCCTTGATAAATAGACTTTATCTCCTCTGAAGTTTGGAGGAGACAGCTTGCTGTCTTGCTAAAGTGAAGCTGAAGTTCAAGGCCCGGCTAGGCAGACAGAACCAGAGCGCTGTGTTCCTCAAGGCATAGGGCAGAATCCCCCATTGTTTATTCCCTAATCCTGTTACCAACAGACAAGGACCCTAAGGAGTCTCTAACTTTATTACCATCCTGGAGCCATTTATCCGTTGTCTGTGGGCTGCTTGGCCAGATGTCCAGGGCTCTGAGCATCTTCTTACTATTCTCTCTGTCCTTCCAAAGGAGAACCTGGAGGTTCTAACCTGACCCAGGAGAGCGAATGCAAAGAGGATCCTTCTCTTGGGAGCTCAGGATGGGGGCCATATACTTGGGTCCTGATTTGGAGGTAGCTGAACAGTGGGGAGATAAGTGAGGCTTCTATTAAAACTGGGTTGCTGCTCACCTGCCCTGCAGCAGCTTCTTAGACAACCCTCCCTAATCGTCCTGGGCTATGCACAGCAGGACTGCAGTGTCACTCCCTGCCAGCAGGGGTCTCTCCTGAGTTGCACTGGGTCGTTATGCAGACCTTGTATGGGCTCCTCCCCCCACCACAGACTGATTGGCTGTGCTCTGTAAATGTTCAGCCTACAGACTTGGATGCCACTCTGAGGCTCAGCAAACTGGAGATGGTTAATTGATGGTTAATCGCCTGGGAGAGGCAGAGGGGAAGGAGTGCACACTGAATCACAGTTCTCTAAGAGAACACTAGTGGATAACAAATGAAGGTCTTTTTGGTCTCCACCAAAGCCTTCTTACCTTTTGGAGTTATCAGTGATTAGCTCGTGGTTATTTTCTGTCACTTTATTTAATAACGACAGGCTGGACACTGGATGTAAAGAGCTCATATTTAGCTTACAGCATTCTTTCCCCCTCTAGAATCGGTACCCGTGTGGTTCTATCCTACAGCTAAAGACGACATCGATAGCGGGGCAGTGCTGCCTGGTGTTCATCAGAAATCTCCTATGGAGCATGCAAACACTACCTCTAAAAGGGATGCTGTCACTGTAAAGGAAAGCCAGGAAATGGGAGGCAGTAAGCCCTTAAACGCTGTGACAAGTGTCAGGAAGAAAGGAAAGGTGAGCCCAAGTCGCTGGGGACACTGTAAGTCTCAGCAGGATGACCCTGGGGTGCTGGTCTAATAGCACACGTGCATCCTGCCATTCCCCAGCTGAAGTAGGTCTCCAGTCCATTGCTGTGTAGACTCTGGTTTCTGGAAACGTCCAGCAGCGTCCCCCACAGAGCAGTCAGGCCCTGCAGAAGTAGCCCTTGCGACCCAGAGCAGGCCTAGTGTAACATGGGAACCTATTTCCTATTTCCTGCTGTGTTACATAAAGGGTATACTGAGCACTTTCGTCATTGTCATTTAAAGCTGTTAAGTGACAATGCTTTCATGTCACCCGTCACTCCCTGGCTCACACACCTCTAGTGCGCACAGACATGCGTGCCTCCACTGTGACTCCATGTAACACTTACTACTGAGTTGCTGCATCCTGCTGTGACTTCCTCTAGTTCTGAAGTCCCATGGCCCCTGGTCTAGCATCCCTGCATCCCACTCACACACCATGGTTCCTCAAGGTCGTCACACACAGTGGCACCGTATACCCAGAATGGTGCTGTGGTGAGTACCGGGTCCTAGCTCCTCTCGTCCATTCACCATGAGCCTTCCTTCACTCAATCCGTGAGCTTGTCTGTGGTGCTTGCTTGCCATTTCACCTTGGTTAGGTTAGGAGACACCCCCTGTAAAGGCGTCCTGGAGGGTTAGGGAAGATGATCTCCCTGAATGTGGGCAGTGCCAGTCCATGGATCCAACCAAACAGGAAGAGGGGAGAAGATGGGAGTGAGTCTAGTGCCAGTATCACCGCTCTCTGCTCTCTGACCCGCTGGCTGTGCGGAAGCTCAACCACTGGACTCAGTCCTTCCTCCTCATTACTGACTTTCCTTCAGACCGTGAGCCAAGTAACCGTCCTTAAGCTCTTCCTTGTCACTTACTTACCATAGCATTGAGAAGAAGGACTAATCTAAGGTGTGACATAGTTATAGCATACAGGTAGTAATGTATAAAATAGCACGCATGTAGTAATGTATAAAATAGCATACATGTAGTAATGTATAAAATAGCACACATGTAGTAATGTATAAAATAGCACACATGTAGTAATGTATAAAATAGCACACATGTAGTAATGTATAAAATAGCACACATGTAGTAATGTATAAAATAGCACGCATGTAGTAATGTATAAAATAGCATACATGTAGTAGTGTATAAAATAGCATACATGTAGTAGTGTATAAAATAGCACACATGTAGTAGTGTATAAAATAGCACACATATAGTAGTGTATAAAATAGCACACATGTAGTAGTGTATAAAATAGCACACATGTAGTAATGTATGAAATAGCATACATGTAGTAGTGTATAAAATAGCATACATGTAGTAATGTATAAAATAGCACACATGTAGTAGTGTATAAAATAGCACACATGTAGTAATGTATAAAATAGCACACATGTAGTACATGAAATAGCACACATGTAATGTATGAAATAGCACACATGTAGTAGTGTATGAAATAACACACATGTAGTGGTATATGAAATAGCACACATATAATAATATATAAAAGGTAAATACCAGTAGGAGATAAGTTTGTAGGAATACTAGTCTTCGTTCACTTGACCAGTGAGTGCTTAGAACATAAGGTCACATGGCTGAGTAAGACCCTTAGGTATGAGCATGTTAGCCTGTCCAGCCACCAGAATGGAGGTAGTCGGTCAGCTCCTGTCTTCTTAAGCAGCCTGGGGACAGGTTTATTCTGGGCACCATTTGTATTGCTTGCTTGACAGAATATTACTGTTTCTTCCCCTTTTTTGTTTGATTGCCCAAGTCCTATGCCACAGTGCTTTCTGGCTGGCTGTCCTGAGAGATTTTAAAGGTCACACAAAATGTGGCCTCTTCCTCTTCCCCTTGAGTCAAGTTGGAAGCACAGGCACAGTCAGCCATTCTAAAGGCACAGGCTTGGTTGTTGATTTAAATGTAGTTCCTGTCTGACCTTACTTAGGGTCCTCTGGACTCTGAGCTCCCAGGACTCAGCCCTGTACAGCTTCAGAAGGATCCAGAAACAATCAGTGCTGGCCACTGGGGTGTGGTAATGTTTCTGCATTCCCCTTTCCTCCCAATAAAACCACTTGATGTGGAAGCTAGGCATGGCCTGGTGTCCCCAACCCCAGTCTGATATCCTTCCCATGTCAGGTGTCCCCTCTCTCCTCCCTACCTCCCACAGCACTGTCCGGGTGCCAGCCCCCGTCAGGCAACCTGGGAGTACAGTGGGATTGTTTCAGTTCTACAGATGCTTAAAAAGCAGACAAATCAAAAAGCCTTCCTTCTCAATCACACTGTTACCAAATAGAAGAAAGAAATGTGGGTAAAGTTAATTGTTTAACTATGATAACCATTTCTGCATATATAAAATGCCACACTGTAGACATTAAACACATACAATTTAGAAATCAGTTCTTTGCTAACTGTTGAAAAACTAAGACATGCAGGACACACTTTTTGATGTATCCCAACTTCATATATTTATCTTAGTAAGGGGCCAGATGTTCTCATTTCTAGTCAGGAAACATGATAATCAGAGATGCATTTCTAACCACCATACTTTACTCAGATTGCACTGAAATCTATAGTATACAACTGGGACTAATTAATGTTTTTAAATATTTACCTACGCACATAGATAGAAATTGTATACATTTCTTGAAGGAAAAAACAAAATAAAAAACAAAACAAAACAAATAAAATAAACCCCCGTAGGCCAGGCAGGCTGGGCAGCAGGCGATGTTTTGCAGTTCCCTGAGGCGCTCCTCAGGCTGTTTTCCAGTGTGATGTGGGAGGTTAATGAAGGCACTGTGAGCCATTGTTATTTCTGGACTGTGAATTGATTAGGCCGAGGATGTACAGTGTGGCAGGGTGGCCAGGCCTGTGTGGCTCTGGCAGTGACCCAACCGACTTTGAAGATAGCATGCTGCTCCCTAGTCAAGGCCTGGTGGCCATGTGCTGTGTCATGGGCACTCCTGGCATTGTGCCAGCTCTTCACAGATGCTGGCGGGAGTCCTGGCTGTGTAGATACAATGTAGACCTTTCTTGGGAAAGTCAAGTTCACTCCTTGCTTTGCTGGTGAAAGTGTATCTACTTGAACTCACTTCAGTGAGTGCAGACTGGGTCCCTGCCTTGTGCCAGGCACTGAGCTAACAGCAGGGATTCAGATATAGAACGACGACACCATCTCTATCCCCAATGGTCTGATAACTCAATGGGTCAGAGTGGCATATGGAGTCCTGGCAGACCCCACAAAGGAATTGGCCTCTAGGCTGTGGTTTAGTTAAAAGGTGGTTGTGTGGGTGGGAAGGGAGGAGGGCACAGCAACTAAGGCCCTGGTGAGAATGGCGTATGCAGAGTCATCAGGGACTTCAGTGTGGGTGGAGCATGAGTGAGACGATGGAGCAGAGGAGCCTGAGGTGGGCAGGGCGTGGCCAGACTGCCCAGCTTCTCATGGCCTGGGCTAAGAAGTTGGGATGGGGTCTTCAGAAAGTGGGGGGGGGGGGGTACAGCGTCACTGTGATGTCAGGACAAATGGACAGCAAACACCTGCCTCTCGGCTAGGTCACACTGGTTGTCTTGGCAGTCAAAACAGTCACAACTACATCATTCCCAGTAGGTCACACCATTGGAGACAAGACCGGTGCTAGGTGTGTAGACAGGAGGTCCAGCCCTGACCGTGTGGCCATCAGAATTCCAGGTGAGGTCAGGACAGTGTGGGCATCACCGCTAGAGCATGGCCTCCAGCGTGACCTGGTGGGAGCAACAGTGCGGGGACTTTTTTTTTTCACCATCTAAGATCCTCCTACAATGTCCATTCCTGTAGCTTACATCTGTTTTCCTCTCCTTGTTATGCCCAGCAAGAAGTAAATCTCAGGGCTAGAGATGGCTCAGTGGTTAAGAGCACTGACTGCTCTTCCAGAGGTCCCGAGTCCCAGCAACCACACGGTGGCTCACAACCATCTATAGTGGGATCTGATGCCCTCTTCTGGTGTGTCTGAAGACAGCTACAGTGTACTCATATACATAAAATAAGTAAATAAATCTTTTTTTTTTAAGAAAGAAATCTCAAATATTTACCCAAGGAACACTTAAAAGCAGCTTTTTCAAAAAGCAGCGTTTACACTGAGGAGGATTCCCAGTGCTGCAGCTGTGGGATCAGGTTGTGCATCATCTGGCAGTGGCTTGGCTCAGTAACCTGGGGTTTGTGCCGGACTCTTGCCAGCACTGGGTGTCACCTCGGCAGAGTCACTGCACCTGGGCTGACAGTGTGGGCCCCAGTTGGACAGCCCTGGGGCAGTCTCTGTGATGAGACACCTCTGTGTCTCTGGGAAGAGCTGCCAAGTGATGACGACACGGGGAGCATGCCCGGCTGTCGCATGCACCTGCTGCAGGCCGCTTTGTGCATGTGGAGCTGTGCAGAATGCTTGGTTTCCTCTCAGGGTTTGTTATTTCCGTCTCCTGAGAAGGGCAAAGAGAGGAAAAACAACCATTTCCACAGAGAGCATGTTTGAGACCTTGTCTCTACCCCACGTGCTCTTGCCTGCCTCAGAACATTCTATGCTAATTACACAAGCTGCTGCTGCCACAGCTTCCTGTTGGTGTCCACGGCTCCGGAAAACATGGAAACTGGTGGCCATCTGTGCCTACAGCGGGCTGCAGTAGAGCTGAAGGGGGTCAGCTTCAGGTGAGGACACTGTGTTCCTGCTGCACACCAGGCCCAGTCATCCCGAAGGAACACAGCTGACAGTGGCTTGTAGAGGAACCCGTGTGGCACTAGGACAGAGGATGAGAGGAAGCCGCCATCCAAGATTCTGTGCTGGAAAAGGACTATAGACCTGAGGGAGATCTCAACCATGGAACAGTAACAGGAGATCTGGTCCTCTCTCTGCATCCTGTGTCTTGTTCTCTTCTGTCAGATTTTTTTTTTTCCAAACTCAACAGAGATCCACCTGCCTCTGCCACCCTAGTGGTGGGATTAAAGTCACACCTGCCTTCCTCTGGCACATTTTTAAATTGCTAAAATATATGCAGCATAAAAGTCGCCATTTGGAACATCTTTAAGTCCGTAGCATTAATTCTGCTGCAATGTTCCACCACCGCTATTCTCTGTTTCCAAAGCAGAACTCATCCTCCGTACTGGCTGCCCTTCATTCTTTCTCCTCAGCCTGTGGTAAGCTCTCATCTACCTCTGCCTCATAAATCTGCCTGGTTTACACAGTCCATGCATGTGGAGTTATATACCTGTCTCCTGTCACTCTGTTGCCATTAGAAGCCTCTGACTCATGCTGTCCCCAGCTCCCATCCAGAGCCAGCGGGGAAATCCCATCACCAATGTCCCATCCAAGGGCCCTTTGTCTGGAATATCTGATCTAGGGCTTTTGGGTTCAGGTTTCCTTGTGTGATTAATGTGTGGAAGAGCCTTCTCCCACCACCTACCCCCACACACAATCCCCTGGCCAATTAGAGGTAGCTATGCTGTCTCAGAATAGGGCTGTGGCCTGGCCCTGTCCGTACCCTGAGAGGCAGTGAAGCATTGAGAAGAGGTCTCAGTATTACTAGAAGACATTTTTGACTGACATCCTTACATCCTGTAAGCCTTAGGTTCCTCATCTAGAAAAGGGGTTTAATAATATGCTCCTCCAAAGCTTGCACAGACAGAGTTCAAATATGTAAATGTGTAAAATGGTGCTTATGTACAGGTTTGTCAAAATCACTGCCATATTTGTAACCTATGCCTCCAAGTTTCATAATGACTAAGTGAAATAGCTTATTTTCATGAAGTACCTGGCAGATAATAATTATTGAAGGAAGTGCCAGCTCCCCATGTGCATGCATGCCATGTGTTATTACAGAAAAACTAGCATGAGGGGGTGGAGAGATGTCTCAGTGGTTAAGAGCATTGGCTGCTCTTCCAGAGAACGTGGTTTTAATTCCCAGCACCCACATGGTGGCCTACAACCATCTTTACTCCAGTTCCAGGGCATCCAGTGCTCTATTCTGGCTTCCAAAGGCACCAGGCAAAGGCATAGGACGCACACAAGCAAAGCAGCACATAAGTAAAAATCACTTTGTAAAGCAACGACCTGCAAGGCTTAGACTGGCCTCAGTGACTGTTCCCAACTGAGAGTCAATGCTCGTCCGACAGCAGATAGCTCCACCCCACGCAGACCCACAGTCCTTTCCTATTTTCTTTCCAAGCAACAGAGAAATGAGGAGTCCCAGGTGTGGAGGCCGGCCGACTGCAGAAGTTCATTTAGGACCATAGCAAAGTCAAAATCAGAAGCACTGAATGTGAGGAAGGTGTGGGGCCTTCACAGCCCAGCCTTAGTGCTTTCACCCCTTCTTTTTGAAGTTTGGAGACAGTTCCTTCTGGGATCAGTCTTTCTAACCTCCAGCAAAATATCATCCCATTCCGTCAGAGATCAGATGAGTCAGTGGCCTTCCTGTTGTGTGGGTCCCTATAGTTTCAGTCAGAATTAATTCATTTTAAACCCACAGAGGAAAAGTATCCTGATTGAAAACCGAGCTTTACCAAACTTGTCTCCTTGTCCTAATTTCAGTTGCCAGCTGAAAGGAACTGCACAGGAGGTAAAGAGCGGTGGGAAGTGTTACCAAGTTGAAGCTGGAGGGGATGGCTGGCCCCAGGGAAAGACACTGACTCAGACTACAGGGAAAGTGTTATATGCGTGTGTCCCTTGTGAGTGTGCATGCATACTCGTGTGTGTCATACGTGTGCACAGATGTGTGGCAGCCAGGTGTGCATATGCGTGTGCCAGGATGCACTAGAACAGAATGTGGCTTCTGAGGAACGTGTTATTTCTTCCCACTCAGCTAAGCACAGCTCTCCTCTAGTCCCCTACTCACCATGAACTCATGGGTACTTTCTGAACCTATCTGAGATTAGCCTGAGCTTCCGGCTAAGGTTGAAGGGATTGGTTGCTTCTGCTTCTGCTTGGTGTAGGAGAGGCTCAGGGGAGTGAGTGTTTGCTGAAGCTGCTCATCTCTCCCACCTCTGCCTCAGCTCCTAGAAGGAACTCTGCTGAATGTCACCTGTTAAGCTAGACTCTCACCGGGCCACATCCTTCAACAAGCAAGGCCCTCACTGAAGCCGATGGAGCTTTATACTCCAGAGAAGAAGCTTGTCCAAGTGTCTTTTCCTTCCAGAGCTGAGTGAGTGGCTTCTGGACGCACCTGGCTTGTTTCTGTTGCGCTGCCAGCCTGCCCTGAGAACCAGACTCACTGGGCACCCCGTGTCCCTGCAATGAAGGCTGCCATGCCTGGGTGCCTCAGCCTTCTGCAGATCTTTTCTCTGCAAGAGTTGGCAGTGGTCCTAGTGCATGCTTCAGTGAGCTGGTAACAAGGACACTTGAAGATTTACCTAGCAGGGTGATCCATCCCTGAAAGCACTCCGGGTGCTGGGAATCCAAGGCCAGGCCTCAGGCTTTTCCCACTCACCGCTAACTGGCTCTCTGTCTCACCCAGTGCTGGCCAGTGAAGGAAGGAAGCAGGCCATCCTCCATCGCAGCTGAGTCATGTGATGTTTCATCTCCTTCTCCAGTCTTCTAATACCTTACACCTCCTCTTGTTCTGGGGAGCCGTCTGAAGCTAAAGGAAGAGAGATTGCACTCGTAGGTACCCAGGTGTCAGCACATCCCACACACAGCCCTCACAGCCCACACACAGCCCTCACAGCCCTCACAGCCCTCAGGGATAGAACGTTGAGTTCTTGTGGAGCCGGAGCAGGACACACTTTGACTTGCTCAGAGTCCTCTCTCTGCTCCTCCACTGTGCAAACGTGTGGTCACGTGACTCTGTGCCAACACTGCTGATCGCGTCTCATTTAGCCTATTCCCCAGACACACATTTCACAAGCACAGTGAAACCAGAGGAGCTCTTATGTAAGAGGACCTGAGAGGGGAGGGGAGGCCCAGGGGAGGCTGCGAGTACACATTGCTAAGATAGAGGACTTGAGGGAGGAGTCTCGGGGAGTGTTGGGGAAGGAGAAACACTTTATAGTCAGGGTAGCTGAGGGGCCCCACCGTGCACACTTAGTTCCTTCCTGGGTGGAACAGGTGGTGGGCTTAAGAAGGATGACCTGAAGATGGGAAGAGCTGGCCTCTGCAGGGACCATGACCCCCACCCCATCTAGACCAGGATCCCAAAACGGTGAGGCTCATGGCCAGCAGGGAGCACCCTCAATGAGAGCTTTGTCCTTCTGTAGAGGATTGTGAACTTGGCTCAGCAGAAAATTTCCAGGATCCCACAGGTGCCCACCTGTGTGGGAGATGGGGGCTGACCCTGGCCCCAGCAGGCGAGGCCGGGAGGCCTGGCAGCGCCCAACAGAGTCCTGTGCCCGAGGCGGGCATCTCTCGGTCTTGGACAAGGGCCAGGGGATCTCTGGGAGGTTAGTGAGAAACCAGGGAGAAGAGACCAGTGGAGGATGCTAGCTAGCTGAGGGCTTATAGATTCAGCCGTGCAGCCGGTCAGGGTCTTCTGGAGGCTCCGGGCTTCTACGGGGCCTGGCCTGGCCATGCTGGGTGTGCTGGCTTTTCCTTCAATGCTTCTTTTCCAAGCTGTGTCCACAGCCCAGGTTTCTTCATACATCTCCCACTAATGGAGACCTCAGAGAGGAAGCCAGTATTGAGAACTCTGTCCTTCTGTTGTACAGCCTTCCAGCCAGATGGCTCTGTAACTTCTCTGGGGTGGGTGAAGAGCTGCCCTTCCTGAGGGGGCAGCTTGTACTCTCCTCTAGCCGGGTGTGTGGTCTATAGCCGTCTCCACAGTGTGGGCTAGATGCAGACGCATGCCCAGCTGACGTGGACGTGGCTTGATGATGACACTCTCTCCTTGATCAGCAGTTCAGCAGCCTGCATTACTACAGGGAAGAAGGTAAGGGGCAGCTGGGCCCCAAGAGGAAAGGTCTACACAGGCACAGAGTTCCAGAAGAAAGGTTAGGAGACTCATGTCCAGGAAGACAGGCTGTTTTTGAAGAACTGCCTTCCTTGGGCAGTGGCTGGAGCTGGTATCTAATTTTCCTGCCAGTTTTGATCTGGGTTTTAAGTTCCACACTTCACAGTCACTCACACACTCGTCATCATTGTCTAGTCTGGGTGAGCCCAGGCCACATTCTTCGTCCCCCATGCGCTCTGCAGTTCCAGACGGTGGCTGGCACCTGTGTAGACACCTGACTCCAGCACAGGTGGGAGCAGGCTGGGAGAGCCACCAGAGTCTCCTCCACCTTCGTGGGGCCCCCAGACCCAGCAGAGACGCAGGAGCATCATCTGGAAGCCCAGATGGAGTCGGGCAGAACACTGCTACCGAGGAGCCAAGGAACACATCTCGGTTTAAAAGGAGAAGCATCTCCCTGGAAAGTCGGCCATAGGGAAGCGGCAAAGAGAACCTCTAAGCCTGTGAGCGTGGGCGAAGCGAGGTTGGCCACGGTCAGGAAAGAGCATAGGCATGTTTGCCTTTGGGCCATCTAGAAAAAAGGGCCCTGTAGGCCAGCATCACCAGCTGCCCGGTCCTGAGACTGGGAACACGTACAGTGGCTGGAGAGCACATGAGGGTGCCACCGAGATGGCCCCTAGTGATGAGTGTCACACCATTCAGACCTCAGACCATGATCCTGCAGTCTGAAGAGCTGGTCAAAAAACAGACTCAGGTTGAGGGAGCCATGTAGAGGCCTTGTAGACCGTGTTAGGGGAGAGGGCGCTGAGCTCCTTGGTTGTGACTAGGCCATTAGGTTGGGAAAGGGTGCCTTCAGGGAAGACTCCACTACCATAAGACTCCATGTTTCTATACCAAAATGAAAGAAGGAAGAGGTTCCAGGGGACAGAGAATGCTCCCTCCCTGACTGTTCCTCCTGCCCCAGTCCTTCTCCTCACACAGTGGCCCTAAGGGAGGTTAGGTAGGCCAAGCACCATCTCATAAGACCATCCGGAAGAGAAGGAAGGGGGCAGAAAACTGGTCGCTTCCCCGCCCTGTTTCCAGAACACTGTTCTTACAGACACTAAGAAGGAAAAGTAAGGACTGGGCAGAAGTGTATCCAGTCAGTGACCGCCTCATGTGCCACACCTGGGAAACAGTAAGCAGTGAGATGCTGCCCACTGGAGACCACCCATACCCCAATCCTGAACATGCCAGGGGCTTTGCTGCCAATGGGAATCAGGTTTGAAGCAAAGCAAGTAACCAAACCCATAGCACACGCAGCTGGCGACACCCAAGGACAGATGATTGTCTCAGAGCAGTGGCTTTCATTTCTGCAAGCTTCATGGCCCATAGACCCCAATCTTGGCCCGGCACCCAGGCTTCAGCTGATGAGTCCACTGAACAGACTGGGAATTGAGACCCCCACCCAGCACAGGCAGTGGCTCGGCCAAGGTCACCCGCTGATGGGTGCAGAGCCCACACCAGCGCAGACAACCGCAGAAAGGGGGTAGGCCTGGCAACCACACTGCTCGGCGAGCTTGACTTGCACCTGTGCTTCTGTGATCTCATCAGACATGTCGAATACTGCCTGCATTATCCCATGACGTCCTCCCACCATCCTTGCATATAGTCAGGAAGCCAGGGGCTTCTGTATAGAAGCCAGGAGGTGGAGAATAGCGTGCCTTTTCCAGGGTGATGAGCAGAGGGCCAGGATTTGAATGAGGTCCAAGCTGAGACCAGCTGCTCCTACAGCCAGCCCTGCTTTCTTGACTCGGTCATGCGCTGGCCATAGAAGGAGGTGATATCCCCTGAACTCACATCTGTTCCATGGCCATAAGCTTGTTGCTTCCAGGACTCATTTCCTGGGATCCCCCTCCCCGCAAGGCTGTAGCAGAATAAGAGGGTGTAACAAGTGTTAATATAGAATTTGTAAAACATTTCAATTTGTCATATTGTCTATTTTATGGCCATTAAAAAAATAGTGATGTTGATACTATTATAGTCTTCATCTCTAGAAAAACAATTTTAAAAGGGCTAGTAAGGTGGCACAGCTGGTAAAGTGTATACCATACAAACGTGACCACCAACTTCTGTCCTGGAAACACATGAACATGGAAGGAGGAAACTGCACAGAGCTGTCTGCTTGCCTCTATACACTACACCACACACACATACACACGCATGCGCGCACACACACATGCACATACACACATGCATGTACACATTCGATAAGAAAATGTTTTAATTACAAAGGGATCAAGGTGGCTGGAGAGATGTCTCATTGGTCAAGAGCACAGGCTGCTCTTCCATGAGACCTGGGTTCAATTCCCAACACCCTCATGGTGGCTCACAGCCATTTGTAACTCCAGTTCCCGGGGATCTGACAGTTTCTTCTGGCCTCCGTGGCCACTGCAGACACATGGCACATAGATATATGTACTGGTAAAACATTCATACACATAAAAATAAATGAATCTTTAAAAAAAGAAAAAGAACAACGAACAAACCCAAACCAACCAATCAGAAGCCAGCTCCTTTTTCTTCTGAGTAGACCCTGGGCCAGCAGCAGTGACAGCAGCAGCAGCAGCGTTCCCTGGGAGCTTGTCAGTGATACAGCTTCTGAGGGGGAACTTGCGTCTCAATGGGGTATCAGATGAGCCCACTTCCACACAGGGTATCTAAGCAGGACCACTCTGTGACAGGCTCTAGTCCACAGTGGCCTTGCTCTGAGCATGACCTGTGAGGTGACCAGTGTTCGTGTCAGTGTGCTGCCACTGTCTGGTACCTTGACCAAACCCACACACAGATACGTGAGCGGGACGGAGTCTGCTTAGGTGGGTGGGAAAGGTGCCCTCATTTCTCCTGGGTTTAACAAGTCGCGGCTCCTAAGGCCCTGATACCTGTGCCCTCGCATCTAAGTGAGGCCAGTCCCTGCACCTCTGGCTTTTGGATCAGAACTCCCTTCAGTGAAGGGCATTGCTGTAGCTGGGAGTTTAACTGGAGACACAAGGTCAAATTCCACACATACCCCTGGTCCTACCACACACACACCCACATTCTGCTCACTGTCCTGGAAAACACCCCATCGTGTGTCCCTGGCCCTTTCTCTTGTGACCTCCAATGCCGTGGGGCTATTGGGAGCAGTGAGCCAATTCCAAAGGTGACACTGGCTCATTCCCTCAACCCCTATGATAAACATCCCTCCCCTTGGCATAAATTTGGGGAATGGGTAAGATTAGTGTTCTAAGCTAAGGCCACAGCCTAGACCAGGCCATGTGTTGTGTGTGTGTGTGGGAGGGGTGGGGGTGGGGGAGCAGGAGTCGGATGCTCACAAGGTCCAGTCTGCATCTTCGTGGTCACTGGAGTCCCAGAACTCTCTCCAGAATTGAGCCAATCCCTGACAGAGGTGCCCAGCCATCAGTGAGGCCTCTTCTGGGCCAGTAGTAGGAAGGGCCTGGCCTAGAGGGCCAGGCCTCTCTGGACTCTGCCTGCCTAACCTTTGTCCCTGGACATCTCAAGACTGACGTGGATTCCTTGGCTCTTGGTCCAGCCCCACTCATTCTCCCTCTAAACCTTGGGGGAGGGAGGCCTCACAGCTGTCAGCTCAGTGGTCCAAGATGTCTCCTCTCTTCCTGAACTCTGCCTCCAGTATCTTCTCGCATGCTGTGCACTCCTGCCACTGGGTTTTAGAGTCTGATTTCCCCTCCTCCAATTACTTCATCCATTTGAGGCCAGCATCTCAGCCAGCGCCTCTGTGACTGTCCACACAAACACCAGTGAGCTGTGTCCAGGCTCCCTCTGCCTGCTTGGTTCCAATCACACCCTCCAGGCCAGCAAGCCATTTTATCTGTCTGTTACGTATCCCAGAGAGGAATGCCCAAGGATCCTTGGAAACTAGTGCTGACATCAAATTGTTCTCACTCCAGCCCCTCCTTCTCTATAGGTTACTTCATCTTCCACCCTCCTCAACTTTCCCCATAGCCTTGGCCTTAGATAGGCCCCAGGGCTCCCCTCTTCATGGCAAATCCCCAAGCCTAGTCCCCCTGTCTCTACTTCAGCTTCCCTCACTAGAAGCTGGAGCCGACAGCCTCTCCTCACTCAGTCATGTAGATACTAGTGTGAGTGTTAGTAACGCTTCAACAGTCTAGCACACAGTAAGCTCTTCTCATCCCTGCCCTCTCCCTTCAGTCTGGCTCGCTCTGGCTTTCCTGTCCTCCCTCTAACCTCTCTGACAAGACGCCGTCTGCCTCCCCTCTGTCTGTTCCATTTGTATCCTCTCCAGTCCAGCATGCCCTGCTCCTTGGTATCCTGTATTCATTCACTTGTCCCAAAGGTCACTGTCCCCTCCTGTGCACTGTCAAGCTCTTACCTTCTGTAGCTTTCAACCCTAAGAGACACAGGGGCCAGCTTCAAAAGGGGAGGAGCTGTCCCGGCAGAGCCCGGAGAGACTACTGATCAGGGATGTGAATAGCTTGTTCCAGAGAGCACCGGACGGACGGTAAGAGCAGGGTGTTGCCTCCATAGAGGGACCTGTTTCAGTAATTAGAGCAGAGTGTCACCGGGGCAAGGTTGGTGGAGGGTAATGTGTGTAGGTCAAATGGCCAAGGTGAGGAAGGGCAGAGGGTACCCCAGTGGTAGAGCAGAAAGGACGATGGTGGTAGCAGTGATGAGCAAGGAGGTGCCCGAGGCTGTGATGATGACGGGGCAGCTGTGGGAGGTGGAGGATGAGTCCCGGGAAGGACCAAGGCGGGAGGCAGCAAGACTGGGGTTTTGGTGTGAGCGCCGAGGTGCTTGGCCTGATGATATTCAGGTCAGCATGTCTGAGTGACAGGCAGAATGGGCACCCTCATCTCTGCCACACAGTGCCCAGTGAAACAACTCGGAGAAGGATTGGCTTTGGCTCAGTCTCAGGGTGGGCAGGACATGGCATGGAGGAACATCTCTGTCTGGGGTGGCTCCTGTCTGAGGCAGCAGGAGCAGGAGACTTGCTCACATCTCAGCAGACCAGACATCAAGGATCAGGGTCAGAAACTGGTCAAGCTCTATCCCCAAGGCCCACCGCAGGTGGCCCATTTCCTCCTCCAACCCTGTGCATTAAAGGTTACACAGCCGCCCAGCACAGCACAGTAGCTAGAAACCAAGGGTTCAAGCACACGAGACTTTTAGGGACATCTCAGACTCAAAGAAAACAGGCCCTGAGACTTTATATCTCTGTGACTGCACACAAAAAAACCCTTTTTTAATTAAAAAGATGAGAGCCCGATGCTGATGATGGCTTGAGTGTGGAAGGCACCACCTGGGGAGATAAACCTAGAGGAAGACCTGGCGGTGAGGAGAGGACATGGAAGGAAGGCCTGCTGGGGACACCTGGACTGCCTACCTGGGTCACAGGGCTGGCTGATGAGTGGTTGGTAGGGGCAGAGTGGGTGCAGACCCAGCGAGGCTGTATGGCCCTGTGGCTCCTCGGAGATCTCTGCAGCAGAGGAGGAGCCCCACGGCCTGAGTTAGTATCAGCGGCTCAGGTTTCGTGTAGGGGACAGGTGGCTGGGGTTCTCCTAGGCCGCCATCTTCAGGAGTCTGAGGTGCCTTCTTCAGCCACCTGCTGGGCTTCTCTGCATACAACTTCGTATCCTCTCCTTATATCCCCGCCCCTCCCAGCCTGCACTGCTGCTACTGGCCCCACCTCCCTGGCTTGCCCTTCCCCTTTTCTAGGCCCTCACGCAGCTCTTCCAGCCCTACTGGAGCACATCCGCCATGCTCCGCGGTTGTTTTGTAGGATGGACTGGTGGCCGTCTCCTAACCCCGCCCCCTGTCTTCACAGCTCCAGTGCTGCAGGGGTGGGAGAAAGGCCTGGTGACTGAGATTGTGCTCAGGCAGGTGTGTGCATGTTGAAGAACCCACTCCCGGGTGGCATGACCCGAAGCCTGCAATGCGGTGGGTGGGCGCTCCACAGCGCCTCAGGGGTCAGAGCTACAGGGCCTGGCCAGGAAGGGAAACCTTAGACTGGTGATGTAATTCTTCGGGGCTCTGAGAGGACTATGGCTGTGTGGAGAACTGTCTCATGGCTTACCAGGCCTTGCCATCAGAATCCCCCAGGATGCAGGCACCTGTTTCTGTAACCCACAGAGATTGACTGGTCTTAGCCTGTGCAGCTGTGGGGACCAGACAGCAATGTAGGTCACCTTTAGCACACCCAGGTCTGGCACAGGAAGCCATGTCGAAACAGAAACTCCCAGATGGCTGGGTGGACAAGGGCTGGTTGCTGAGGTACACACCCCTAGCAAGCTGGGCAGGCAGGGAGAGACATCTGCAGAGTCAGCCCTCCTGTGGCTGAGTGCCTACACTGGCAGACAAAGCCATTTCTCCTGGGCACACTGCTGGGCACCATCTGTTTACCCCTCTGCTCCCAGAGCCCACCAGAAGTCCCGTGCAAGAGACTTATCCCTGTCCCCAGCCTAGGTCATTGCCCAGCAGGCCACAACCTGAGCAGCACAGTGGCCCACAGTTGGCTTCCGCCTTGGTGTGGGGTGTTCTGCTCACTTCTCCTGAGCTCAGTAGATGCTCCTTAAGTGATAACTAGCTGCTGCCCTCGGGTATCCTCTGGTACCCAGTGTATCTCAGTGAGAATGGGGGCTTTGGACGTCTCCTGCTGACTAACACATGCTGCTGCTTATCTCGTCCTATGAGTCCACAAGCCCCGACCAGGGAACAAAGGACAGACACTCATAGAGGAATGCAGGGATCTGGTGAGGTTCATACACACTGGGAGAGCCACAGCTCCCACACCAGCAACCCGGAACCTCAGTGTGGTTATTAGGTAGAGGGTTGGCTATCCTTACATGCAGACTCTGTGAACATCCAGGAGGAGGCCAAAGCTTTACTTACCAGTCTACACACACTGGTCCCTCGTTTGCACTCAGTCTCCCAGGGGAAACAGCCATCCCTCCTGAACCTCACCCAGTAAGTCTTTGCCACTGTGGGGTGAAGCATTGGCCTCTTTGAAATGGCAGTGCCCATGTCAACAGGACACACTCAAGACTTCCTTGACTTGGGACTTTGTCTGTCCCTACAGGCCCTCAGCACTCACATTGCTGGACTCCCGTTTGTCACTGTCTAGTCACTGGCAACAGCCTCTTGCCACTCTCCAGCCTTCCATGACAACATTTTCTCAGCCCCTTGGCAACAGCAAAATCAGGGACCTGGGAGTTCCAGGTCCCCCCTCCCCCCTGTTTTGAGCCTGGAGAAGATCGGGTGAGATGAGGACAAGCGCTGATCGGTTCCCCATCTTCACTTCTACAGGATTGCGTCCCCCGAACTCCATCTGCTGAGGTGTGGCTCTCAGCACTGTTGAATGCCACCAATGGAGGCATCAGATGTAACTGTTGTGAAGAAGGACTTGTGGTGGAGTAGGGTAGCTCTCCAGAGATAGCTGCACACACAGATCACCCCTGAAGGTGAAAGTCAATATTGGGCTGAAGACACTTCAGAAGCCAGGGCAGCATGGAGGATGTTCTTCCTCACAGCCTGCAGAGGCAGCGCTACACCACATCCTACATTCAACAAACAGTCCCGACTGACTGAGTCTCTGGCGGGTGCACTGCCTGGTGTTCCTATTTTCAGGGACACAGAGGGAAAGTGAAAGGTCCACTTTGCAGGTGGTGGCAGAAGCGAGTCTCTAGAAGGCATGGTTCTTACAACAACACCCCAGTGCCCTGCATGACCCCCCCTCCCAAGCTGAAGGCTTCAGTGATGAAAGTTCAAACCACGCCGATGCCTAGTCTGGATGTGGTCTGCTCTGTCCCCTGCTCAGTGGATGAGCAGTGGTCCTGATCCATAGAATAAGGAATGCGGTAGCTGCTCCCCCAGCAAGCACCTCCCTTCTCCCTGCCTTCTCGCCAAGATCGCCTTCCTGGTCTTCTTTTGTGAGGCCCTCTGTCCCTGAGGGCTTTTCTTACCCTCCTCGGCTGAGCCAGGGACACAGGTACCATAAGTCTACAGAACATGCTGGCGAGAGGGGCTGAGCGGAGGCTATTCTTTGGGGAGGGGAGGCAGGAATGTCAGGACTTGCTGCTCCTCAAGGAGAGCTCTGCATTTGTGTCTCCTACGGGGTCTGCTGGGCCTCCTTCCCGTGGAGTCCCTTCCTCCTCTTCTATCAGGTAGCCTGGTTCCACCACTGAGGACTGGCCCACCCCTACCCTTAGGCCTTTAGCTTGAGAAACTGAGGGCTCAACCTTGCCTCATGCTATGGCGTTTGCTAACTCAGTTACTGGCCTACAAACAGAGCTGGTGTTTGTAACCCACGAGGGCCTCCAAATAAGGGCAGGTGTGTGTCCTACCTGCTTCCTTTCCTTCCATGGCCCATGCAAGGTTTTGGCTTTTGGATAACCCAGCCCCTTCCAGGGAATGTACCATCAGAAAGAAAGGGCTTGAAGGGGCTTCATTCGTACTTTTCCAGAGGCCTCGCTGACTTCTGGAAGGGGCTTCATTTGTACTTTTCCAGAGGCCTCGCTGACTTCTGGAAGGGGCTTCATTTGTACTTTTCCAGAGGCCTCGCTGACTTCTGGAAGGCCTCGTTATTTACAACGACTGTACGTGCAAGGCTTGTTCCAGTTGAAAACGAGTTCCCAAGAGAAGGAAAACCCTAGTCCCTGCTATCATGGGACCCAGCTATCATGGGGAACGGGACGAGAGCACAGAGGGCAGATTGGATGGGTGTGAACATGGGCAGCCTGCCCAAGAAACTTCTGGAAGATAGGACTCAGAACCACATAACTGGATTCATCAGGAGTCCCGGGGACAGACATAGCCAGCCCAGGCCCCTGTGAGGAAAGGGCAGGTTTGAGGCTGTGTACTGAGCTGATTCAGAGTGGTTCTTAGGTCTGCCCTCACAGCCAGTATCATGACAGCAGTGACTCTGTGTCTCAATGTCTGGTCTCCAGGGCTCTTGGCTTCAGGTGTGTTGGCCAAATTCAGAAATGAGTTTGGAATTCAGGTGCCATTCCTTGGAACATTAGCCTGTGGAATCTGAGGAAGTCAGAGATAAAGGAACTGCAGAGGTCAGAAGCCTCCGCCTAACTGACCAAAGACCTCGGTGTCCCAGGAGAACAAGAGACCCCAGTGTGTAGGGAGAATAGGAGAGGGTCATGCAGTCCACCCCCAACCCCGCCTTCATGGTGGGTGGGGAGATCTGGGGCCACCAGCACCCACGAGAGAGCTC
This sequence comes from Rattus norvegicus, assembly GCF_021556685.1. NCBI lineage: Eukaryota > Metazoa > Chordata > Mammalia > Rodentia > Muridae > Rattus > Rattus norvegicus. Next base: position 83,545,021 of record NC_141544.1, read on the forward strand.
AACTTGCCACATCCCTGTACGGTTCTCATCTTGGTGAAGTTGCCGTGGAGGCGGGTGAAACCAGCCAATCCAGCGTCCTCTGTGTGCTGGCTTCATCTAGGAGATTGGGAGCACTTTGACCAGGGCACACAAAAGGTCATTTTGTGCTTGGCTGGGTTGGGGGGAGTTCAGTTCCCTTTCAGGCTGGTTCTGCTTCAGCAGACACACTGGGAAACTTGCATTTCTAGTTTCCATCCCTTTTTGCCCATGATATATCAAAAATGTGTTGATCTGGTTCTTTCTAGCTCTTCGTTATAGAATTTCTCTGCCTGGTGCTTGCCTACCTGATACCATTCCTGCATGGTGCTGGGGTGAGTGCTGTGGTGGGCACTGTGCTGTGGTAGGCGCTGTGGTGGGTGCTGTGGTGGGCGCTGTGCTGTGGTAGGCGCTATGGTGGGTGTTCCTAGGGAGCCACCTGGGTTATAGTTTCCACCTGGACATGTCTTCTCTTCCTCTTGCAGGCCTCATTTTTGTCACTCTTGATATGAGAGGGAAGGTCTGGGGGCTTCAAAGCAAGGGTGTACCCCACACAGCCCTGACCGATGACTACTTGCTGAGGGGGAAAACCCCTTCAGCACACCAGAGGCTTATCCATGGTGGATAGATTGCTCAGGGTAGTGACTCAGTAGCCTTACCTCAGCCTGCCTCCTCCTGCCACCCACCACCAAAGGCGGCAAGACTCACTCCTCCCTTTTTCATAGTCCTTTCTTCCTTCCCGAGTTCCTGTCGTCTGGGCAGCCCATATGGGGTAGAATCGCCTGAGGACCCCGTCCCTCCTGCCAGACCCTGATCTCTTTGGGGTCTCCTGCAAGAGAAGGGAGGAAGCAGCGGGCAGCATGGAGCCTCCATTGATCTCTCTTCCTCCCTGCTAAATGTCCTGTCCCCACCATTGGAAGAGGTAGTTGGCTTGTAACCTGACTCTGAAATTAACCACTTGACAGTAGGGTTGGATGGCAACGTGTTGACGTGCTAGCAACCCATCATGGCCGGCTCTGTGGCCGGAAGGGCCACAGCCTCTCAGCTTGCTCTCGAAGCTTATCTTTGCCAAGGTTGTTATCAGCAGGCAGGCGCCAGATCAAAGCCTGCTCTCAGCTCTTCTCAAGCCATTCCTGACCGGACTCTAACAATGGGCCTGTGTGCTGCATTGGTTGGTGTCCCACGGGCATGCTTTTCCCTTACCAAGATCAAACTGTCGGCTGCCTTTCTGACACGTGAGAGCACAAAGAAGGCTTGTCTGTCCCTTACTGGAGTCAGGTGCTAGAACTGAGGATGGGCCTGGTGCAGCTCCTGCATGCCGGGGCTCTGGTTTGCTTTGGACCACAACTTACACTTCCCCTGCATCTGATTTGGTGAGCATCTCTATGAGGCATCTCTAGCCAGTGTAGCCACAGTGTATTCCCTACCCTGAGGGCCCAGGCTCGCCCAACCTGGCCCGGGCACTGCTGCTGGGCCTTGTCTTTGAGCACAGGTTTGGGGGCCCATCCCCCAGATGCTACAGCACCTAAGATCTTGATGCTCAAGGCTAGAATGCAGAACAACCAGCGCTCTAAGCATGTCAACCATAGGAAGATTTCCAGATGTTTCCTTCTACCTCCAAGTGCAAGTATTTGGATAAAGGCCAAGGAGGGTCCCTCCAGCTGTCGCAGTACATGAACCTAGGTTGACTTTTCTGAATCTGCTGGAGAAATGTGGAAACTGTGGTGGCGTTCCCTCCTAAATGCCGTATTCCCACGTGGTTCCACACAGCTGCTTCTCACCCTAACTTGCAGTCATCTGCTGAGAGCTGTCTCTGGACCCCAGCCTCTTCTTAGCTCCTCAGAAATGCTAGGCATAGGGTCATGAAAGAAGCTTGTTGTAAAGGGGAAAGCCTGCTGGGGTCAGTCTGAGTTTGGCTGCCTATGACTTCGTCATCTGTCACTCAACCCCCCACCTCCCCGTGTCATGTCCTCTTCAAGGCCATAAGACAGGGTGAGGATTTTACCTTGCTGCCGTCTGGAGGATGTGAACTTTGAGCCACAGGCCGGGGTTCAGTCTCTGCTTCTGCTCCACACCAGCTGTGTGACTTTGGGCAAGTTACACAGTCTCCCCGGGCAGTGTTTTCCTAGCTCTGTGGCGGGTCATCTCACAGAGCTCCAGACTTGAGGAGGAGTAGCCCCCATTCAGCATGTGGTCCGGGACCTGCCATCTCTGCAGACCCTAACACAGTGACAGTGACAGTGACAGTGATGATCTCATCAACATGGTCTCCCTGAGGTCATCGAGGACGTGAGAGCCCGAGACCTGGAGTTAGGGGCCTGGATTCAGGCTGGCGAGGTGCTGTAGATTCTGAACCTCGGAACCCCCCCCCCCCCCCCCCCCGCTTTTGTTTCTGAGAGACCGAGGGAGGAGTGGTCATTGTGAAGGCCCAGGGGCCACGGCTCACTCACCCCAGACTGGGATAACTCTGTGTCCTTTCCCTTCACAGGCACACATTCTGGCAGTTCCGCCACGAGAACCCCAAGACCAGAGTTGGGGACCCTCCTCCTGAAGGACTCCCTGGCTTCAACAGTGGAGTGATGCTGCTGAACCTGGAGGCCATGCGCCAGTCTCCGCTCTACGGCCATCTGCTGGAACCTGCCTGGGTGCAGCAGCTTGCTGACAAGTACCACTTCCGGGGCCACCTGGGGGACCAGGACTTCTTCACCATGATCGGCATGGAGCACCCGGAACTCTTCCACGTGCTGGACTGCACCTGGAACCGGCAGCTGTGCACCTGGTGGAGGGACCATGGCTACAGCGACGTCTTCCCGGCATACTTTCACTGTGAGGGCCACGTCAAGATCTACCATGGGAACTGCAACACTCCTATCCCAGAGGACTAGGCACCAGCTCGCCCGCTATGCCAGTGGGGCTCCCGGGCCTGGGAAGAGAGAGAGACTCGGCTCGGATGCCCTCCAGGGGCCAGGTGCTGCAGATGCCCCAGCTGGCTGGTTCCTGTCCAGCCGGTCGCCATCCAGAGAGGCTCAGCTGAGCCCTCCTGGCACTCAGACTGTTTCGCTCCGGGCATCCTGGGACACACACGGGCGGTTGAAGATCCGGAAGGAAGGGAAATTGCCCCTTGTCTACATAGAATCAGAATCCTTGTAAAGGTCTGGCTTTGCTAGACTGAATAAGCATCCCGAGCAGCAAACTCTAATGCTTTGTGAGAGAACAGACTGCTGGGCTCCCAGTGAGCACTGAATGCCGAGTGAGAGTTTTAACAAGCAGCCCAGGGCAGAAGCCTCCAAAGGAATGCCATGGTCTCACATCCTTTCCCAGGAGGCTTTGCACCTCCTCCAGGCATTCATGTTGCCTGGTGCAGGCTACACTGGCAGCCCCTTTTGGATAAGGCCTGAGCATGTAAGAATCTGCTTACTGTCCCACTCGCAGCTCTACCCCTACTGTATCCCAGAACCGTCTACCTGCCCCAGGGACTGACCACTAAGGAATCAAATCTATCATCAAAGGACAGAGATTGCCCATGCCACGGCGTGCACTAGATTCACTCCAAGGAGCAGCCAACCAGGTCTCAGGTACAACTGGGTGAGCTTGGGAAGAGGTGGCCTCCTAGTCTCATCATAGTCCCTGGAGAGGAAAGAAAACAAACTCCTAATTTCCCTTCCCAGAAGTGAGTACCATTTCTCTATGTACGCTTGAGATGGACTCTGTAAGTCAACTGCCCACAGGAAATCCCCACAGGCCATGTCTGCACCCTCAGGCAAGAAATGGGAGGTTCTTACTATATAGTCTGTAATTACCATGAGAGACACTAGTCTTTGAGAACACTTGAGTCATGGCATTTGCTCTCTGGCTGCAGTGTTCAGGGCACAGGGCTCTGAAAGAAGAATAGAGTCAGTATCAACCAGAAGACCTAAAAGGACCAACCGGAAGGCCTGCCTGTGGCTGCCAGTTGGGTGGTACTGTCCTGTTTGGTTCCAGATGCAGAACTATCTCATTCTAGCTCTTGGCAGGCTCATCTGCTGCCGGGAAGAAGCCCGGATGTCGCTGGCTCCTTAGCCCAGACCTCCCAGTTCCATTCATGCCTGGTGAGGTGGCACACTCCTTCACCAGCCCTCTGCTGGGCCCAGGTCATCTGTTCTCCCAGCTACTTGGCGTCCTATTTATAGCGTCTGTTCTTAGATGCCTGCTGTGCACCAGGCGTTGGCTTAAGGATTTCTGTGTGCCCTGGATAATAATCATGAAAACCTCAACAAGTTCATCCCCAGCTCTAAAACTGAGCTATGAAAACAGACATGGACGGGCCCTCTGTTGTGTCGTTTACTGAAGCTTTTTATTTACAGAAATGTTGGAAACTGTTGCTAGGGAAGCAGATAAATAATGCAGTCATATGGTGAGATATATTAGAAATCATTTGAAGGAATATTTCATGTACCAGGAAATACTTATGCTAGTGAGTAAAGAATACACAATATAAGATTGTATATGTGTCCTTCTATTTTTTAATCACATGTATGTGTGCATCTCTATGTATTTGTGTACAAACAGGTACATACATGAAATGCATATGTATGTCTGAAAAGAGAAAGAGTTAAGAACAGGCCTATTCTGTATTTTATTCAACTCCTCATAGACCATGCTTCAGCCAGTCACAAGACAGCTATCCCAATGGGGGAGGGGATTAAGAGACAGGAAGCTTTTAAAACTCACAATAACAGATGAATTTTTCATCAAGAATTAAAGTGTTTCTTGAGCTGGAGAGATGACTCAGCAGTTAAGAGCACTGACTGCTCTTCCAGAGGTCCTGAGTTCAATTCCCAACAACCACATGGTGGCTCACAACCATCTGTAATGGGATCCAATGCCCTCTTCTGGTGTGTCTGAAGAGAGTGTCGGTGTACTCACATACAATACAATAAATAGATAGATAGATAGATAGATAGATAGATAGATAGATAGATAGATGAAAGAAAGAAAGAATTAAAGTGTTTCCAGAGCTACAGTGTCTTCTGTTACTCAAGAAAAACAGTAAACCAGGTAGGTACCCAGCACAACAGACTCTCCCACTTGTGCACACATGTATGTGTGCATGTGTTATTGTGGGACAACACAAGTGCAAGTTTGTGAAGTTGGTTCCCCAACACTTCTACCTTACAACCCCATTGTACCATCTCATCTCCCTCTACCCCCGCCATTTACTTTGAGATCACCCCTCAGGAGTTCCCACTCCTCTGTCACCAGCAGCTTTGACCTAATGGTAGAATCATAGACAATAGGAAACCCAGCCAGACTGGCAAAAGCCAGGGGAATTCCTTCCTTACCCCAAGTGGTCTTTGACAGATGTTGGAGAGCCTTCTGATCAGGGCCCTGCTGTGGTCTGTGTTCTGCATACAGAGTTAAATTTCTGCGCTTCATGTGGTACACAGAACCTTCACTGTCTAGAACATCTGTTCATATAATTAGGGTGGAAATCCAGACAGCATTTCTGAATATAAAAACTTTATCTTCATTTATGTTAATTCCTTATTTTCTTGATTATTTTACAACATACATGATATGCTATAAATTTAATAATTTTAATTATATTCATTTATTCAGTATACACACACACACACACACACACACACACACACACCACATTGCCTTGTGCTACAGTGTAGGGGTCAGAGGACTTGTGGGAGACAGTTCTCACCCACCGAGCGTGTGCCGGCAATGAGACCTGCATTGTTAGCCTTGACAGCGAGCGCCTGGACCCGCTGAGCCTCCTCTCCAGCCTGACATACATTTTTTTAACCACTCTCCTTTGCAGCGGCCAGGAAGTATCCTCCCGTTTTATACCTCGTGGATAGCCATGATGGATGTCTCCATAGGAGAGCAGTCTGGGCTAAGTGGGTTCTGGTCCTCACCTCTCCCATGGCTGTCCCCTTCTCTAAAGAAATGTAATCTAGTAAAAGCAGCGCTAGCCTTGCTTCCATTTCCTGCACAGTGCCGCCCTTGTGTACACACAAAGCCCACTCCACATGTGCTGATAGCATTCGCATTCGGAAAGCTCGCCGGCTTACTGATGAGATTCAGTCTTGTATGTGTGTCAGACCGAACACCCCCCACAGCACCGCATCACCAAGCCACAGGAGAGAGAGGTCGGTTCGGCAGTGCTCAGCCCGGAGCACACCACGGGTAAGCAGGTACCTACCCAAACCTCTCATTTTAACAGTAACTGGCTAGTCGGAAAGGCTAACCCTGGATCTAGAGGTCGGTAGGGAGGGACAGTGGTGAGAACTTCACTGAGAGGTCTGTCTGCTTGAAACTACAGTTGTCCTCATTCCCTGGACCACCTTGGATAAATAAGGCCACCCCTGCCCTCATTTCTAAACCCAGGGGCTAGAGGTCTGCAACAGATGTTTGCAGGAGAGAGACGTGTTAGGATTCGATAAAGTGTGACATAACACGGTACAAGGAAAGCCTGGTAGTTCTTAAATATTCTCGTGAACATAATAAACTCCAGCTGTTTGGAGTTGGTCACATGTGCTGCGGGTGGCCCCCCTTTCAGTTATTCCCGTCACCCTGCGGTCCAGGGCTGCCTCAGCTCACAGGTAACTTGCTGGTCGACATTCAGATAAACCTCTACCCAGGCCTCAATTTCTTCCTGTGTAAAATCACAGGGCGTCTAAGGAGCACCTCAGCCCCCAGCCACGTGTGGAGCAGCGGTGCTTAACACGTGCAAGGCAGACTTCCCCAGCCATTTATCACGCAAACAACTCACATCTCTGAGAAAAGTCCTCCTCCATCCCTGCTGTATGCAGGCAAAGGGTGGAGGGCTGTTTGCCATCAAGAAAGAATTGCCCGCAGGCCCCTGCTTGTGCTCTCCCACCGCTGTGCCAGAAGAGATTTTGTCTTTAGCTTCTGAGCCCAGCTACCAAAGGGCCTCCCTGGCCCAACTTTTTACAGACAGGTCACAGGTATTTAAGTGTTTTTAAATAAACATGGGATAGCGAAATCCAGGCCTTTGATCTCAAATGTAGGAAACAAAGGCACAGAGGTCGAATAAAATAAATGAGAAAAATTCTTTACAAGAAATTTGAAAAAGTCTACACCAGGGCAGCACTCGGGTTTGTAGAACATGGTCTACACAGGAATTCTGAGATTGCTAAGCGTGGTATGACAAAGTAAGAAGCTTATACGGTAAGTAGAAGAAAATTTAATTGAAGTTAAATACATAGGAAAGGATGTTAACTCAAGCTATATAAAGAGAAAGGGGACATATATACCCACAGATACTAATCTCCATAGAAGGGAGAATTTATACATAGATGAATAAATAAATTTAGGCCTTGATCTCACTATTAAAAAGTAATTGTATAAGAACAGGACAGGGGATAGTTAAAGAGCACTGTCTTAGTGGATACAAATATTCGTTTAGATTGCTTTAATTACCTTCAATTGTTTTAATTTTCAAAATGCATGCTGTGGTCATGATATTAAAAATCCTCTGGGAGAGAGGTCAAAATAGGGCAAGCCTTTTAAAAAGAAAAAAGAGGCTGCTAAGTTAAATCAATCTATACCTTTGATGATTTCGGGTTACTGGACCAAGGCCATGCGAGTTTGGGAGAGAGGCTCTGTATTTGTGATGATAGGAAAGAAGAAAATGCTTTGGACCCCTCTTTAAATGACATGGATCAGATATGACAGGGGAAGACCCCCTGAAGATCTTCGCTACAGAAATGAAGAATTCGAGAAGATCGAACAGGACAGGTAACTTGATTTGCTGATTCCTCCACATGGGAACAGTCCCAAAACTGGCTTAGACATAAAAATGTCTCTAGCCAAAACTTCAGCTAAAATTAGACAACATATAATAAATAAATAAAGATTTATCGCAATTGGCTACTGATCATACTAACTCATAAAATGACAGTCCTCTTTCATCTGCTCAAACAAGGAACAAAAATCCTTAGCTGATCTGTGCACCTTGCACAACCCATACAAATATTTTAATAGTACTAAAACTTTGGTTGTAAGATTCATATATTACAGGATGCAGAATATACAGCTCTGACAAGATTCATCTGCGGGGATGCTAAAAGGACCTGCTGTTCTAGCTCCCTGCTTCCTGATGCTGTTTCCAGAGACTTGCTTCAGGAAAAGCTGCTGATTCCCGATCTCAGTTCAGCTTTTCAGACAGATCCTGCCAGAACTTCAGTCAAGTCCTGAGCCTTCTAAACATACAGAGACTGGATAACAGATGCTAAAGCATCTGTTTTCTAATTTTCCTACCCCTCCCTGTTGTGGGAAATAATAAAAAAACGGAGGCACCATCCCACAGTGCACCGGTCACTGGTGGTACAGATGGCACTAGCAGTGTGTTCTCATCTCGGCAGACTCTGACCCTTTGCCCTGAAATCTCTCCACCATTCTAAATTAAATCCTCTGGTAGTGGACATAGGGGCTTCTAGTTCGTTACATTGTATCTCAGGCTTACCCTGTCCAAAAAGTCCCGTGTCCCTTTTCTCCTCTCTTTCCCACTCTGATCTGGAAGTCCCACCTACTCCTCGCTCAGTGATTGGTCCCCTGAAATCTTTATTCATTAGGGGAAGGTCCTTGTCACATTTCACCTTTTCTGTCTAAGTAGTGTGGGATGGTGTGTTTCTTATTATTTCCCACAACAGGTGGTGATGCAATATGTTAGGCAAGAATTCGCTAGAAATTTAAGATTATCAGCCTGAGAGAGTTTTATTTTCTAAGTGAGAGGCAAGTCAAGTGGACTCAAGCAGGGGGAACCTTTAAACAAAGAAACCTAAGGGGGATTCTCTGGTTGCAGGCTCTGAGGTTACCTACTGTGAAAAAAAGATGGCTGCTCTAAGTCAGAGAGCCGAGAATGGACGCTGCCTGCTTCCTTAGCAGATGTTGATTGGAGTATGATTTATTCAAAGGCTGGTTTGTTTCCTTTTAGGATAGATTTATAGACAGATTTTGCCCGTATCATATGGGGAATTTTGCCTGCAGTTCAGAAGTAGGATAGGGAAAATTAGTCACTGACTCCAAGTAGAGAGCAGTGATATTTGCCTGTTATAAAAGTTAGGGATTTAGCTCAGTGGTAGAGCGCTTGCCTAGCAAGCGCAAGGCCCTGGGTTCGGTTCCCAGCTCCGGAAAAAAAAAAAAGACAAAAAAAGTTATTAATAAATAGAATTCTATAGCTCCAGATAGAAAGCGTGACAGATAGATGGTATATTAACTTCTGCAGGAAACTCATTCTTTGTTTGTGTGCTCCACAGGAATTTTGGGTTAATTTCCTGACATGACAAATCAGAAAAGCCTAAGAATAGTTTTATACAGTGTTTCAGTTTACCTCGTTTGTTTTAGATTTGTTTTAATTTTCAAAATGGGTGATTTTGAGTTTTGTGGTTATATTGTTTCTCTGGGAGAGAGGTCAAGCTAAAGGTTTTTCTGTTTACTGGCTCAAGGAATGCTATTTTGGGAGAAATGTTTTCCATTTTTAGAAAAGGGGATAGGGTCTATACACTTTCCAGAGTTATATGGATCAGATATGGATGAAGGAAGACCCCCCACCAAAGACTAGATTCCAGAGACTCAAACAAAGCATATCTTGTTTTGTGTCGAGATTTATATATCACAGGACATACGGCCTTGGTGAGTCTCATCGTCAGACACTCTGAACTGACCTGCTTGACCTCATGATCTCAGGGACTTTCAGTGGGAGCCAGTCAGGACACAGACATTGGAGACTGCAACAACCGTTGGTGTGGCCTTCTCAAGGCCAAGCAACTCCCCCATTTCCCTATGCTCCCCCAAAGATATCTCAACACCCATATACAACTGGAAGTAGCTTTGAAGTGTCTTCGCCCCGGTTCCCTGGACTTTGGGGGTCTGGAGGTGTTGTTCTACGGTTGTCTTTCTGGGGAATTTAGAAACGGTCATGATTTAACAGGGAGGAATTAGCTAGAATTGATTTGCAGCCATAATCTCATTTGGTAGAAATCCTTATAATTGTGACTGAGTTGAAGTTATCATTTCTCACATTGGTACAGAATTTGTTTTGATTCAGAATCAGGGTTTTCATTGGTATAAATTTCCTCTACTGTTACAAAAATTTAAAAGTACAAGGCTTGGACCCAGTCCTTCTATTCATGCCATTACAATCTGTCTTTAGACGATTAAGCAAGATGAGTTAAGGGACAGATAGCAAGTTCTTGGCCCTGGGTTAATTGCTAGGGTGCTTGCTAGATCTTTTATTTAAAACAGCTGAGAATAGTTAACGAACAACAGTCCAGATTACTTTACATAGATAGTTTTCAAAAATATCAGACATTCGCAAAATGTGACATTTAATGTTATTTATCATTTATTGAAACATATCTGCTCCTAATTGCTCCCCTTTTGTGGATTCAAAGAAGAAACTGATCATCTGCCTCCAGGTGAGGTTATACATTGTGGCAAGGTAGCCACTGGGCAGAAATTGCCTATTTCTTCTACAGACCTATACTGTTCATGAGAGAACACAAGTTCCGGGATAGGACAGCTTAGTTCTGCTGAGACAGAATAAGCCAGTCCTTAATAATTCCTGTTTCACAATGTCTGTCTGATGATCCTGGCCAGAAGGCTGAAGACTGATGCTCCAACTGTTGCTAACAGGGGACTGTACAGGTAAGCAGCTGTCTCTACAACGTGCCTCAGTTCTAGAAGCTGTGTTAGGTTTCCTTTATTGTCAGTTAATATTAGTCACTCTCGGATTTCTGACGGGGTTGAAGGCTAATTATAGTCTCATAGCCTACCCAGGCTATTTAACATTGAGAAAACATACTTAATTGGATAGTTTTCAGATAGTATACAAGCTAGCCAGGACATAGCATATAGGTTTTAAGCCTTTCTTAAGTTGGGATAGATAGCAGAGTGTTCTATTTGATTGACAAAAATGATGGACTGGGGGTTAGGTATATTTTGTGTACGTCATAAATTACAGAATGGTAATGTTTCTGTTCAGCTTACATTTGAAAGATAAGTTCCTTTTTAATTGGACAGAAAGAGTGAAATGTGGCAAGGACCTTCCCCTAATGAATAAAGATTTCAGAGGACCAATCACTGGGTGAGGAGTAGGTGGGGCTTCCAGGTCAGAGGCGGGAAGAGGGGAGGAAAAAAGGACTCGCGGATGTTTGAACAGGGTGATCTTGCGGTACAAGTTGTCATGAACTAGAAGCCCCTGTTAGATGGTGGACCCGCTGGAATCCACTACCAGAGGATTTGATTTAGAATGCTTACTAATTGGGATGTTAGTTGTTGTGCCCAGCGATTATGTTACCTGTTGATTCTAAACTAAGATTGTGTGGTGTTTTTCTTCTTGTGGTGACTCAACTGAGTTTCAGAGAAAGTACACGGCACTCCAGCCAGCTTTGGATTTTAGATGGGTGGAGCTGGCATGGTAGTGACCATCCATGGGAACTTAGCGAATTGGGTGGAAAGATTTCAGAGGAAAGGGTCAGAGAGTCTGTGGAGATGAGAACACGTTGCCACTGCCATGTGGCCCACTGGTGCCTGGCGTAGTGTGGGATGGTGTGTTTTTTATTATTTCCCACAACACCTCTCCACCCCTTTTAAAAATGTTTTTGTCACCCCTATTCAGCAGGAAGAAGTTATAAAGACTCATTATCGCAATCCCTTGGGTTTGGGTGTCTGGTTATGGCTATTTTACAAATTATAGATAGGTAGTCCTTTTAAGGGATAATTTGGAAGTCGTCATAATTTTGAACAGGGAGGAAATATATGGAATCGATTACTAAATTTATTCTTAAACAAAACATTGTATAGTCATAATCTTACCTTGGTAGAAATCTTTATACATGATACAAAATTTAAGTTATAATTTCTGACACTGGTACAGAGCTTATGTACTGATACAGATTCAAGGTTTTTGTTGATATAAATCTTTATATATGATATAAATTTTGAAATTAAAATTGTTACTCTAAGATAGGCATTGTGCCTATACAACTCATTTAAGAATACAAGTTTGAACCAGTCCTTCTGTAGCTGCGATTACAGCTTTGTTTGGGATGATTAAGTAATGCAAGTTATTAAACTTGCCAGATATTAAACTCATGGTTATATTAGATTCAATTTAATTATAATAAGGTTTTTTTAATATTATTCAAATAGAAATAGCTAAGAGTAGTCAAAGTTTAACAGTTCAGATACACTTTATATAGATAGTCTTCAAAAACATCAGAAATCCACAGAATATGACATTTATATCATTTCATTATTATTAGATTTTTGACTAAGAGACACATCAGCTCCTGACAGTTCCCCCTTCATAGTTCAAAGAAGATACTAAACATCGTAACCTCCATAAAGAGTGGCTCCAGTTGTGACAAGGTAGCCACTGGGCAAGAATTGCCCTAATTCATCTACAGACAAAAAATACTGTCCAGGAAAGAATACGCAATTGGATAGTCAACAGCTTAGCTCTGCCAAGACAGAGTAAGCTAGTCCTTCATAATTCCTGCTTCAATTAAGGTCTGTCAGATGGTTCTGGGCCAGAAGGCTGAAGACAGATGCTCCAGGGAATTAGCATTGAGGAAGATGATGTAGATTCCAAAGGATGGGTTTCAGGTGGTAATGCCAGTTAAAATCAAAACAAAATTCAGGTATAGAACTGTAAACTTCTTAAGTTAGGATAGATGTTACAGTAACATCCCTAAATTGAAAAAATTGACGGACTGGTCATTATTAGTATATATCATACCTTATAGTTTACATAATTGTTATAACTGTATGCAATGTATATCTGAGAGAAAAGGCCTTATTAATGGACGAAAAGGGTGAAATGTTGTAGATTTGGTTTATTGCTTATGTTAATTGGGTCTTAAAATTACACAGGAATTCATATGTCTGCATGTGAGATGCTGAGGGTCCCTTCCCCAAGCTGATTAGTAAATAAAGTTGCCAGTGGCCAATGACTGGACAGGTGGGACTTTAGATTTCCTGGGTGAGGGAACCACAGGAAGAAGAAGAATTTAGAATCACCATACAAGGAAAGTAATAGGATGCAGGCTCGAGAGCTATGGAAGACAGAGAACTCTGTAAGAGCCAGGTAAGATCCAGGTAAGATTGACCCCAGGGACTACTCCCCTGATTGGGTCTGAGTAGCAATATATAGATTTTAGATTTTAGAAGAGTATAGATTTTAGTAAGTAAAAATTCAGGAGTATTAGAGGGGAGGGGAGGTGTTAGCTACATGGAAGTTTGAGAGCCATTAAACAGCCATTGTGCTGTTTAAGACATATTAAAACAGAAGTCTGTCTGTCTGTCTGTCTGTCTGTCTGTCTCTCTCTCTCTCTCTCTGTGTGTGTGTGTGTGTGTGTGTCTGTCTGTCTGTCTGTCTCTCTCTCTCTCTCTCTCTCTCTCTCTGTGTGTGTGTGTGTGTGTGTGTGTGTCTGTCTGTCTATCTGTCTGTCATTTGAGGATCCAGAATATTTGGATAGGCAGTGAGGAAATCACGCAGCTGCCACTAGGGAATAGAGCAGATTAGTCCTACACTTGAGGGAAGCACAGAGGCTTCAGTTCCGGCTTAGGTGACCAGGATGAGCTGCCTTGGGGACACTCTAGGCAGACCTAACTATTGCTGTGAGGTGTTTCCTGAGACTAGGGCACAGAAAGAAGGCTGCTGTGGTGGGGGAGAGGGGTGTCTCAGATCCCAGAGCATCTTGAACCCTGTCCTGAGGGAAAGGTGCCACCACACACACACCTTGCTAAATGCCCTGCACCCTCAGAGGCAGCCCGGGTAGGTAGTCAGATTCATATACCACCAAGGCCAGTTGCTCCTCTGAGACTTCCTGCTGAAGTGCAAGGTTTGCTCCAGCCCTCCCTGGGCTCAACATGTCTGGCTGTAGCCTATGTGAGGCCGTGATGGCAGGGAGCCTCTCTGAGGACCCAGAGGAAACAAGTTACCAACACTTCAGTTCATGCCCCATACCCATTCTTGCCCCGGTAGGGCTTCTCAGCTTTACTCTTTTTTACCACCATATCCTACTCCTGTTCCCCAACAGACAGTCATCCCAAAGTGTTTCCTGTGTGTCTCTGATATCACGATGTGGCCGTCTTGTTTGGCATCTATGGCCTTAATTGAAATAGCTGCCTCTCTTTCACCACTCCATGTTGCGTGAGACTTCTAATAGACAGATGTCTATAGAAAGCCAATGACAGACCAAAGAAACAATTCAACCTACGTCCAGCTTGGTGAGTATATTGGTTATTTATGGAGTATGGGTGAGAGCACATACCAGGAGCGCACACAACCCAGAGGAAGCTGCATCGCTACAAACCCCACACTGCCTGGGTGAGAGCCTCACAACAGCTGCAACCAAGGTTGAGCACAACTTGCAGACAAGATGGGAGAGTCTCCTCCAGGCTGCTGAGCCAAGTCTCTGCCTTCCTCCTGAGGACCTCACTGCCTCCATTCCATGTGCATCTGGAAAGGTTCCGCTCTCCGAGCCTACAAAGTGTGTTGACTCTCAAGTCTCCAGAGACAGCCCAGAGCGGACCAAACTTCTCTCTCTGGGGAGGAATGCTTCAATTTAGAAGAAACTTTTTTAATTAAATTAATTAAAAACACCACCGTCTCAAAAAAAAATAGAATGCAAAATTTATCGTCTTAGCCAGTTTTAAGTACACAGCTCAGCAGGTGTAAACATTTCTCACATGATGTGCCGCTCTCTGTAGCCTTACCAACTAGCAAAACGGAAACTCTATTCCCGTTCAATGGCGTCCTATCTCCTCCTCCCTGAAACTCCTGGTAACCACCACTATAACTTCCTGTGTCTATGAACTTGATGACTTTAGAAACGCCCACAAAAGTGACATCTTACTGTAGTCACCTCTCTGTGGGTGGCTTCCTCACCACAGAATGTCTTCAAAGATCCACCGGTGCTGCAACATTAGCAGGGTTTCCTGGAGGGAAACGTTTAATAAGGATGACTACACTGCTGTCACCCCACAGAGTCACGTGAAGATTGTCTGCCTGCCACCAGCCCTGAACACACTGCTCCTCACTCCCCACAGTGCTTCCCCTGAGGAACTCCCGTGTAGTGTCATCTCACACACTCATCCAGTCGCCTGTGTCAGCCTCCCTGTCCTTGTTCCCCGAGGGCCAGGGGAGCAGTTCTTTGGGTTGTAGATCCAGGAACCAAACCAGGAGGGACCACGAGGTAGACAGAGGCTTTTATTTATTTATTTATTTATTTATTTATTTATTTATTTAGGTTCTTTTTTTCGGAGCTGGGGACCAAACCCAGGAGGCTTTTATTTCTTAAAATGTGTTCATTTAGGAGTGCTGGGGAGACGTTCAGTGGTAAAGAGTACATGCTTCCAGAGGACCTGAGTTTGACTCCCAGCCCCCACATCAGGAAGAGCTGATACGTCAGACCTCGGTGGTCTTGCAATTAAAAAAAGAAAAAGGAAATGTACTTGTGCGTGCACGTGCATGCATGCACACATGCGGGTACTGGTGAATCCACTAGAGTTGCAGGTGGTTGCGAGCTGCCCAGCACGGGTGCTAGGAGTGGAACTCCAGTTCTCTGAAAGAGCAGCTGGTGCTCTTAACTTCCGAGCATTGCCTCAACACCAATACCTTCATTCTTGACCCAGTGGCCATGGTTGCCTTCCAATCCCCTCACCCTCTCCAGCAGGATCCCTACCTTCTCTACACGCCTCTGCATGTTTACATGTGTCTTTGTGTAGAGACAGAGGTGGGTCATCATCATAGCGGAGTCTTCCAAAGGATGAGACTACTCCCCAGCCAGCCCAGGTAAGGATGGTTTTACAGAGGCACAAAGCTGAAGACTGGGTCCCTACAGGGTGACTAAAACGTCTGTGCTTTCAGGACATGGGTGCTGTTGGGAGGTAGTTAGTAGTCTTTTGTTCAGGCAACAGACAGTGGCAACAGGGTTGGTTATCTCCCAAGGCTAAGTGAACACAGGCTTTGGAATAGGAAGGGGCTCGCTCGTGGTCCCAGGCAGACAGCTTTGTGGCAAACGTGGATCCATCTCATTCTTTCTAACCTTCTGGGAAAATTCTCCTTATCTCTAAGCCGGGAAGCCATGACAGCTTGTTACGTTAGTCTTCCCTCTTTCTGGGTTTCTGTGGCTCTCCTACCTTTCTTCCCAACCTCCCTCCAAGGCACCACCCCCTTTCTGTCATCCCACGCTTTGAAATGTCCCGGGTGGTGATCTCACAGTCTCCTGGCACCCAAAGCACCATGTGTCACAGCTTCCCACAGCTCCTGGTACCACACAGTGGGTGGGAATACTTTCATGGAGACAGCTATCTTCCAAGCTGCTTTTATGGCCTGGTCTGAGGGCTCCCCTGGATGTGCCTCCATGCCTTTGTGTCAAGAGCAACAGGCCTGTCTCTCCTCCCCTGCCTCACCACTATATATATATATATATATATATATATATATATATATATATATATATATTCATTCCTCTTCCCCAGCTGGAGGTGGAAGAAGGCTTATTTAGACCCCAGTTAGTATCGGATGCCTTCTTACAGATTTTGGAAGAAGAAGAAGAAGAAGAAGAAGAAGAAGAAGAAGAAGAAGAAGAAGAAGAAGAAGAAGAAGAAGAAGAAGAAGAAGTAGTAGCTATCGTAGGTGGTGGAGAACGTGTCCTGAGGGCTGGGAAGGAGGCTCGCAGTGTCCTGTGGTCCTGGGTATGCCCTGCAGAAGGTGTGGAACCTGAATGGCAGAGAAGCAAAGAGATGAAGTGGGCCTTGTCTAAACTGGGATCCTAACCTGGCGTGTCCCCTGGAAATGCCACAGGAGGAGTGTGGGAAGGTGAGGCTAGCAGGATGATCTGTGGAACCTGCACTTTTTTTCAGCACAAAGAGGTCCGCCT
Organism: Rattus norvegicus; assembly: GCF_021556685.1. NCBI lineage: Eukaryota > Metazoa > Chordata > Mammalia > Rodentia > Muridae > Rattus > Rattus norvegicus. The sequence goes on from NC_141544.1 coordinate 83,561,943, forward strand.
TATTCTCCAGTGCTCTCTTACTGTTGTGATGCATGACTGGCATCTAGTATTGCACAGAGACTGGCAACTCTCCCCCTTCCCCTCAACCACAGTGCCTGCCTTCACTTGGGCACCTTGAAGGCAGGAATAGTGTGTCTGGACCACACTGCCTGGCACGCTGTGGATGCTGATTAAATGTTCGACCACAAGAATAAGGGGAAACCGTAACACACTCCTAGGAGGAAAACGGCAGTCATGGATTTGTGGAACACAGTGTGAAGAGCTGGTGGGGGCCCGAAGCCACCTGCCCTAGAGGGTCCCAGTGAGGAGCAGAAGAGGAAGACATAGGAGTGTCTGAGCAACCAGGGAGACTCAGGAACCTACACCCATGAGAGACAAGTTCCCCGGCCATTGCTGAATCTCTGTTCACATTTGTCCTCTCATCAAGCTTAGTGACTTATTTTCATGAAGTGATTGATTTGTTCTATGATTCCTAGTATTTTAGTTAGGGTCTTATTGCTGTGAACAGACACCATGACCCATGTAAGTTTAATAAAGGATAACATTTAATTGGGGCTGGCTTACAGGTTCAGAGGTTCAGTCCATTATCATCAAGGCGGGAGTATGGCAGCATCCAGGCAGGCACAGTGCAGGAGGAGCTGAGCTCTACATCTTCACCTGAAGGAAGCCAGGAACAGACTGAGCATCCTTCGGCAGCCAGGAGGAGGGTCTCCAAGTCCACCTCCATAGTGACACACTTCCTCCAACAAGGCCACACCTTTTTTTTTTTTTTTTTTTTTTGGTTCTTTTTTTCGGAGCTGGGGACCGAACCCAGGGCCTTGCACTTCCTAGGCAAGCGCTCTACCACTGAGCTAAATCCCCAGCCCCTAAGGCCACACCTTTTAATAGTGCCACTCCCTGGGCCGAGCATATGCAAACCGTCACACCTAGAAGATGCTCTATTATCCCTGCTGGGGCAATGGGTGGTTGTAGAATGTCCTACAGGTGAAGGCAGGTACAAGATAGAACAAAGCCTGTCATTGGACGAGAAGGAAGGATGGGCGGGAGAAAAGTTTGAGGGAAGAGGAGGAGACTGGAGAGGAAGTGGCCGAGAGAACATGGAGGCTGACGTTAAGATTCCACTCTGCACATTTACAGGTTGTTACGAATGTTCTTAAGGGATGGATGTGTTCAGGGCTTTGTACATCTAGGTGGGCAATTATATCTTATCAATGGGATCAGAGGTTATTGTGTTGTGTGTTCTTTCTTGTGGCGGATTAAGTTTAAGAGAGTTATGTGGCAGCTGGGACACTAGGCCACCACAGAATTGAGATATATATGTCTGGCATGGCGGCAACCTGCCTTGGGAACTGGATGGATAAAGGGATTGTTGCCAGGCTCAGAGGGAAGCCTTCGGCAGTGTGATGGGGGATAGAGCAGAGCAGGTGAGACGCTTTGCTGACTGAGATGAAGACATCTACCAGATATGTCGGGGCACTGCGGTGCCGGACCTAGTGGGGGTAAAAGACAGCATTTTATTTTTTATAATTTTACAGCAACAGGTGATCTTGAAGTGTCGGTCGAGGGGAGATACATTCAAGGCAGAAGAACCATCTAGGGAAGTCATGGCAAAGGCTGTGGGGTGCCTGCCAGTAGAAAGGAGGTGGAAACGACCAGTAGGTAGGACCTGTGCTGGCTGCAATTGCTTACCCCTGACAGTCCCAAGATTCTGGAACTACAGGCCTTTCCTTCACATACAGCTCGCATTCCTGAGCCCCAGTACCTGGCCCACTTCTGGGAGGGGGACTGGGCTGTCAGGAAAAGCTTCTGACCTCCCACCATGCCCTTCTTTCTCCTTTCCACATGGTGATCTTGATTCCTTTTTTTTTTTTTTTTTTCCGGAGCTGGGGACCAAACCCAGGGCCTTGAAGCTTCCTAGGCAAGCGCTCTACCACTGAGCTAAATCCCCAACCCCGGTGATCTTGATTCCTACAGAAAGCACCACAGAAGACCACGTGGAGCATGGAGATGAGCAGAGACCCAGGAAGGGGAAGGTGACTGGGGAGGGGCATCCCGGAAGGGGGAGGTGACTGGGGAGGGGCATCCCAGGAAGGGGGAGGTGACTAGGGAGGGGCATCCCAGGAAGGGGGAGGTGACTGGGGAGGGGCATCCTCTGGGTCTGTGCTGATGCTGGCAATGCTAGCAGCAGATAATAGCGCCATGAAGATACACTTCGCAGGGGCAGTCCTGCTGGTTTGCTTTGTGTGCTGGTCAGTTCCCACGTGGTCATGGTTAGGCAAAATCCTGAGGGATCAACAAAAGCTTTAGAAAGCAAATAAAGGGAAATTATAGCTGATGTTGTTAAAGAGGAAGAAGACTATGACCTTAGCAAAGTAAAGGAGGAGCTGTCGCCGTGGGGCTGTGACAGCACGGGCCAGCACCAGAACACGCTGTGATTTCCTTTCCTTGAAACCAAGAATGTCATCTGTGACCGTGAACGAGCCCTCTCTAGGCTGCCGGGCTGCTTCTTGTACTACGGAGGTGAGCGGGTCACTCTCACTGCTCTCCTGCCTTTCAAACTTCCTGTTCCCTTCCTGGTGTGGGGGTGGTGATGGTGAAGAGAACTTCTCCTGACCCCGGGGGTCATAGGATCTCACAATTCACAAACAAGCACTGGTGGAGGTGGGGCCCTTTATTTTCTTAACCTCGCTTTGCCTCACAGCCGTGTCCCTCAAGAAAAGGGAAAGGAAAGGAATGATTAACACCATTGCACATGTAGGGGAAACTGAGGCTCACCATGGCGCAGTTATTCACACCGTATGTAGAACTGGCACTAGGCCAGAGGACTTCCGAGTCCCAGCTCTGCTGGCCCTGTGAGAGCCCTGGCATGTGTGTGTGAAGACGCCTTGGCAAAGCCTAATGCTTTGATACTAATGTTAAATACTTAGAGATACATGAAATGTTCATTCCTTTTGTTTAAATCCAAACAAAAGAACCAAACATTGCCACGCATGGAGGGGTGCCTCTTTAATCCCAGCACTCAGGAAGGAGGCAGAGGAGGGCAGATCCCTATGAGTTTGAGGCCAGCCTGGTCTACACTGCAAGTTCCAGGCCAGCAATGACTACATAGTAAGACCCTGTCTCTAAAAGTAAAAGTAAACAGAGAAACGAACATGGATGGCTCTGGGTGTGGCTTTGCCTCCAGCCCCCACATCCATGATGGACGTCTTCTGCATGAAGGCAGAGATGGTGCTCAGTCAGCAACTTTTCCTCTCCTGGGAAGAGACAACGAGGAAGGAAGCAGGTGACTGATCATCTCAGGAAGTGGCAAAGGACACCAAATGCAATTTGACAGATAGTTCTGGAAAGTTCTAGATGGTCTTGTCAGGGCTGGCCTTTTTAGGACTGGCAATGAACAGGAGATAGTTCTGGCAAGTCTGAGGGGTACAGGCAGAAGGGACACAAAAACAAGGAACTCCAGCATACTGCGGGGGTGACCAGAAGGCCAGCGTGCTCAAGGCATAAAGAGAAGGGCACCCCAGCTGAGTTCTGGAGGGCTTCTTCAGCTGCAGGAAGGAAGGACCTGGTCATTATGTAGGGGAAATGTGAGAGTGTCATCATGGAGACCAGGTAGCAGGCATAAAACAGTTTAGGTCAAGGTGCTAGGGGCTTGGGTTAGAGGTAGACTAAGGTGGATGGGAAGAGAAAAAGCAGAAAGAATTTTGGAGGGGAGCATCAGGCCTTTTGGGATCAGAGCTGTAGGCAGGGTTGGGATGAGCATCGTGCTGGCTAGACTTGTCAATTTGACACAAACTATAGTCACCTGAGAGAAGGACACCTCAATTGAGAAAATGTTTCCAGAAGATTGGGCTGAGGGCAGTCTGTAGGTATTTTCTTAATTAGTGTTGACAAGGGGGGGCCCAGCCCATTAGCCCTGACTAATAGAAGCAGGAAGAGGAAGCTCTTCCAGGCTCTCTACATCCCCCTCCTCTTATGCTTTTGGCTAGGACAGTTTGGAGGGTGACTTTATCAAGAGAGAAAAGAATAGAATAAGAGTAATGTTGAGGGAGGGAAGAAATCAAGTGTCCTGTTTTGGTTTGGTCTGTCTGTCCCTTTGACACAGGTTCCCACTATGTAGCTCAGGGTGGCTTCAAAGTTGAGATGCTTCTGCCTCAGTCTCTCATGTTCTGTGACTAAAGGCACATGTGAGTATGCCTCGTGAGTGTCCTGTTACCGACGAGGGGATTAGAGGTGTCTGTTGAACAAGTACAAACAGCTCCCCAACAAGCTTGGTTCTGGGGAGGCTTCAGAAGATGTGTTAATTCTGGGAGTCAATTGTATGGTCGGGTTCAGGAACTGAGGCCACGCGGCTTCCCCTTCACCCTTTAGAAGTCACCCCCAAACAGAAGAGGTCCCCACTCAGGCCGGGAACTGGGACTTTATTCTCTGAAGAAGATGACCCTGGGAGGTTGGAGAGCTGGATAGGAATAGGGAAGTCAGACTAAGCAAGAAGCTGGCGCAGGATGAACACTGAAGACCAGAGCTGTCCCGCCTGGGGGTCCAGCTTGACTACAGCCAAGCTTTTACCCTGATAGGTATTTCAAAGCACCCTTCTGTAGGAACTGAGCCACCCAGAAAAACCTGTAGTGATTGACATTTGGAGGTCTGAGTGGAAATACCAGGGGACCCCACTTAGCATCCTACAAAGAGGCCCGCAAGTCTCCTGCCGTCTTTGCAACCAGGTTTCCTGTTAGCATTTGGCCATCACGGGATGGTCAAGGTTCATCAGACACCCAAGAAAAAACCTTCCACACAGAAGACAGAGATCCAGTCAGAGGAGAACTCACACAAGGGGAAAGAGAATGCACGAGGGGAAAGAGAATGTCGAATGAATGGCTTCCTCAAGAAGATTAGGGGCAAATGGGACCTATGAAGAACAGTCAGATTCATGAAGGGTTCCTGGGAATTAGAACCGATGGCTGAGATGGAAAATCCAGTGGGCAGAAAATAAGGGTCATCAGGCAGTGTGTTTAAGGAAACCCTCCCTGGCCCCCAAGAAAGCATTCAGAGGGAAGCAACGGTTGAAAACCAGACAGGAAAGAGTTCCACATTCTGTCCAATGGGAACTCTAGAAAACGAAACACGAGAAAGTAGGAAAGCGATTACCAAAGAACTAATAACAAGAAGTTCCCAGTGCTGGAGGCCGTACCTGCTTTGCAGGGAACGATGACATGCGTGAAATTAACGTGAAATACTAGACTACCAGAGAGGGGATGTTGAGTATCTTTCAGAATACGGAAGGTGAACAGAGACTAGAGACATCTTCAGAGACGAAAATACCAGGGTATTAGTTTCCTATTAGCTATCTCAGGGAAACTTCTGGAGGGAAACTGCTCCTATGAGGAAGGAAAACAAAAGAATGCATGGGGGGCTGAGAGGCAGGAGGCCACTGCGGACTGAAGGGGGCGCCCAGGAGGCAGGAGGCCACCGCGGACTGAAGGGGGCGCCCAGGAGACAGGAGGCCACTGCGAACTGAAGGGGGCGCCCAGGAGGCAGGAGGCCACCGCGGACTGAAGGGGGCGCCCAGGAGACAGGAGGCCACTGCGAACTGAAGGGGGCGCCCAGGAGGCAGGAGGCCACCGCGGACTGAAGGGGGCGCCCAGGAGGCCACCGCGGACTGAAGGGGGTGCCCAGGAGGCAGGAGGCCACCGCGGACTGAAGGGGGCGCCCAGGAGGCAGGAGGCCACCGCGGACTGAAGGGGGCGCCCAGGAGGCAGGAGGCCACTGCGGACTGAAGGGGGCGCCCAGGAGACAGGAGGCCACCGCGAACTGAAGGGGGTGTCCAGGGGGCAGGAGGTCATGGCAGACTGAAGGGGGCTTCCCAGGCAGACAGAACAGCAGCAAAGGCTGAAGAAGGAGGGGGAGGAAGCTGGGCATGACAGTCCTGGAGACTAAAACTGGCAAAGTTTAGTGATGAGTTCAACCATGCAAAACCTTCCTTCCGGTGACAGACTTTCAGGGTATGGGTTGACCTAGCCAGATGGTAAGAGCAAGCTAAGCAAACTGGAATCATTAACACTAGGGAAAGAAAAGATGTTTGCTATGAGTGAAGGATATTAACATAATCATATCAATAAAATACTGAGGCCTTTGCCACCAAGGTTAATAACCTATGCTCTATCCCCCAGGACTACACGGCGGAAGTAGAGAACAATATTGGTAAGTTGTCCTCTGTTCTCTGCATGTATACTATGGCATACATACACAGGTGCACACACATATACATACACGCATGTGCAACACACATACATGTACATACACACATGCACATACGCAAACACAAATAAATGAATACATAATATAGCATATTTCCTACAGTACGTAATTAATAGGTAATATATGACATTCCTCATTTAGGGACTAGAGAAAAGGCTCAGAGACTAAGAATATGCATGCACCACCCATGCAGAGGACCTGAATTCTGTTCCCAGCATTCATATCAGGTGGATCACAACTGCGTCGAACTCCAGCTCCAGGGGAGCTGATACTCTCTACTGGCCAATGTGAGTACTGCAACTATGTTCCCTATATCTGTCTGTGTGTGTGTGTGTCTGTCTATCTATGTATCTCTGTATCTAGTCTATGTATGTATGTATGTATGTATGTATGTATGTATCTATCTATCTATCTATCTATCTATCTATCTATCTTCCTATCTATCTATCTATCTATCTATCTATCTATCTATCTCTTCTCCTCCTCCTCCCTCTCTTCCTCCTGCCTCTCTCTTTGGCTTAAATAAAACTATTTATACTAAATATTTGACAAAAGAAGTCACTGATATTTAAAGTTTCAGGACTGATTAACGTTCCTAAGCAGAGAGTGCAAACAGTGAGAATCAGTCCCGGGTCCCAGCCTCCCCAACACTTAGATGTGCTGATCTGAGGATGAGACCATTCTAGAGGATGTGAGAGGAAAGTAACTCAGGCTAAGAGTTTCAAGGAGGCAGGAAGCTTCAGAGCGGAAGGCTCTCACACCTGCTAGCATGAACTGCTGAATCAGGAGCCTTGGGTCAGCGGCCTTGGCCCTTAACATCGACAGCTGGAATACGCTTGTTAACCCATTCCCAGATGAGTTTACAATGTAGGATTTCTGCCCAGGCAATGTGCTGCTTACAAAAACATCTGCTTTGGAAATCCCCCGTTTAAACAACAAAACAAAACAAAAGCCCTCCCCCAGCATCTGCAGCATGGGCCACTGATCTTGGTCGAGCTGATTCAATGCACAGGAACTGCAAGTCTTTGTTTTCAGGATAGATGCTATTTCCTCTGACCTCTGTACTGATCTTTAGTTAACAGGGACTCGAAAGAGGGGCTCAGAAGAGCCCAGAGGACTGTGGTTCAAGCAGGAAGGAGCGCTCAGCTAATACTGTGGACCCTGCAAAAGTACTAAAACTGAAATTATTTGGGGGCCATGAATGTGATAGAACTTTATATCCTTTAGACATAGCTTGCCACCCTGACCTTTCCACGCAGAGTGGATTTACCATGGGTGACTGTCATTGTGTTACTTGTGGCCTTTCAACTCCTGCCCCCGGTGGAGAAGAGCCTTCTGGTGTGTGGCCTGGGTGTTCTCTTGTCAGGGAGAAATGTGTCTTGCCCAGGAATTTTGTCATCTCTTTATTGGATACGACATCATTAAAAATTAAATCGCATAAATCTTCAATTAAGTCTCTTCACATCGCTTACATATGTAGTATAGGGGCTCGCGTCCTGGGTCTCAGTGATGTTAGGCGTGTTCTACACTGTGCTGCTTCCTTAGACCTTGCCCTCTGTTTACCTTTAAAGCAAAGATAATATTTGAAACCTACCTATTTTTAGTTATTTACTATAGTTTGTGCTTATTCAGGCACTTGAGGTTAAATTTATATCTGCATGGTGGTGGTGCGGTTAGTCTCTGTTGGGGCCAGATGTTTCCAGATTCTTGCCTGGTGTCTTGTTTAAAGAACTGAAAACCCACATACACACACATGCACACACACACATACTTAAAAGCAAGCAGAATTTTTTTCTCAGAAGCAATGAAAACGTATAGGCCACAAACCCCAGGAGAGAGTGGGCTCTGGGTGACCAGCACCAGGTGACCATTTGGGAATTTATTTTATTGGGCTAAGAAGAGGAGGAAGAGTTGGTTGCTAAGGGACAGGGGACAGGTAGTTTCCTTTTTTGATTGACAGGCTTGAGTTATATAAGCCTTTGTTTACTGTAAATGTCCTTCCCCAGAATGCATCTGCTTTTAATCATTTGCACACCCAATTATGCATAGTCATAAGGTGACCAATAAGATTTTTCACCTAAAAGTTCATTTTTGAGAACACAGTTTTCTTTCTGTTCACTATGCCTAGTTCTCAGTCAGACATTACAGGCCGCAAAGCGGGCGTGACTAATTTGCTAGGGAGCCATTGCTTTGAGGGGCCTGATTGCCTCCTGGGAGAGGGGTATGTGTGCAGCTTGTCCAAGGTTGCTAAGTGCTTTGCCGATCCTCTTCCTTCTCCTTTTCCTCCTCCTCCTTCTTTTTCTTCTTCTTCTCTTCCTCTCCCTCTCCTTCTCCAACCCCTCCTCCTTCTTTTTCTTCTTCTCTTCCTCTCCCTCTCCTTCTCCAACCCCTCCTCCTCCTTTTCCTAACACACTCAAAATCCTCTGACTACAGAACTTTTAAGGAGAGCTGCTCTCCAGAAATGGAGCCCCCATCAGCTTAACCATCCGCTCTGATTTTTCTGGGCTACAAATGTATCCTGAGTGCAGGATGTCAGAGACACAGTCACCCCAGGAGTCCTACAGTTGGAGCACCTTCCAGTGTGGTCCTGGGATATGGTGACGTGGTGAACACCCAGGAGAACATTTACCTGCTGCCGGCTACCAAATGCTCCAGGAACTACCAGGAGATGAAGCCTTGCCCAAGACAGTCTCTCCATGCCTTCCAGTGCCCAGAAAGACTGTGAGACCAGAGGCCTGATATCCAGTAGCACTGTGAGATGGAGTCTAAATGCTTACCACGGCCCTAGTCTGAGGCCTAGTACAGTGTGACCCAAGCTGGAGTCCTCTGAAGGGGTGTAGATATAGAGATTGTTGGACCCCGATCTCTAGGGTTACTGGTTCCGTGGTCCCAGGTGGGCCTGAAAATGTGCCTAATAGGTTCCCAGGTGCTGCTGCTGCTGCTGCGTTCAGAGTTCACTGTGAGACAGACTGTCCTACACTAATTCCCTCACACTCTGCAGGTGGCAAAACATGTGGTGAGGTCACAGATGGTCAGAGGTCAGCACCACCCAGAGAGAGGCCAGACCTACGGAGTAATTAAAGCCCCAGCAGTCAGGGGTGAACTGGCAAAGATGAACTAACCTGAAACCCCTCCTCTGTGGAAGACCATCTCCCCACCTCTCACCTGAGACGGCATCAGGTAGGACTTTTCTGTTTTGAGTGTAAGTATGAATGACTCAGTCCCCAAGCCCTGTCTCTGTCCCTGATTGTAGGTGCAGCTTTCCAGGTCCCCGCTGTGTACTCTAGATACCAGTCATCCTGAGGAAAGACAGACCCAGGAGCTCCTGGCACAGTGGGAGGCAGGGGGAGATCATAGGGAGGAGAGAGTAGGCTTGACCCTGGCCCCTTGTGAGGCTTGGAGGACCAAGGGATGAGGAGACACTTCAGAAGCTTTTTGGGGATCATTTCCTTGTCTTCCTGTCAATGGGCAGGCTCCTTTCAGCCATAGGATCCTTCCTCTCCCTGGGTCTCAGAGGGAAATGCAGAGCTGCTCGGACCTGGAAGACCCTCACTTCCTGGGTAGTCAGGCATAATTGAGGTTTTAGGATATTGAGGTTTTTAAAGATTTATTATGTATATGAGTGCTCTGTCACATACATAAACTTCTTTGTTATATACATATACTCCTGTATGGCAGAAGAGGGCATCAAATCCCATTATATATGGTCATGAGCCACCATGTGGATTCTGGGAATTGAACTCAGGACCTCTGGAAGAATGGCCAGTGCTCCTAACCACTGAGTCATCGCTGAGCCATCTCTCCAGTCCTAGAAGAGGGCCTCCTAACGATATTCTCCTCAAGCAGCCCTGTTCCTTTGTCTGCACCTGTGTCCACAGCCATGACGTGAAGTCCCTCCAACATAAGAAAAGTACCTAGCATGCTTCTACACATAGGAAAAGTTCCAAGCTTCCCAAGCGATCCAAGGCTTCTGCGAGAATGAGCAGAGAAGGAAGCTTGCAGGCCTAGTACTTCTGACTTGGATGTGAGTGTGGACTGTTGCTCTTCCCAAAGCGTGGGCATGAAGATGGGGCAAGGAATGCAAGGAGATGGAAGGAGGGACCAAGGATGGCTCTGGAAACTTCCAACGACAGCCAGAGCATACCAGCAAGTGGGCGGGCTTGCCTTGGAATTCTTGGGTCTGGGTTGACTGGCCACTCTGAGGAGAGTAGGGAGAAGTGAGGAGCCCATGATTGCTCAGGAACTCAAGATGGTCTCTGAAACTCTGCTAGTTTCAAAGGGCAGAGCCAAGTAGCCCAGAGACACCCCTCTTCACCCTGTTCACCCCATAGGAAAACCCTGAGACCGCCCTAGGAAGTGATAGACATCACTAGCAACCCTCCTCCGCACCCCACACTCCCATTCCCAAAGCCCCTGCTGCAACCTCGAGGGCAGGGGAACATTGTCTTTTTGCCTGTGACTCCTGAGAGCCCCCGGGGTCCCAATGCTTCCCATAAGATGACACTTCTGCAAGCCCAGGGGCACTTTTGAGACCCCTTCCTCACATGCCCTGTGCCCCAGCTCCTCTGTAGGATGGCTGACAGCTCAGATACTTCATCCAGTGGAAGATTTAGGCAAGGATTTTACCTCGATGGTGAGACCCTCCTCCTTTCCATAGGATCAGTGCAAGAGGCAGCTGGCTTGAGGCAGCCTTTCTCTGCGGTACTGGATTTAATAACCCAAGGCAGATGGCCACAGCTCTCTTACAAAAAAAAAAAAAAGTTCCCTTTGTCTTGTAAATCAAGGGAGGATGTTTGAGTTGGTGTGGATATCTGGTTCCCTGGTAACCCCTTTCCTGGTGGCTTTAGCATCCTTGATGAGTTGACACCCCACCCCTACCCCCACCTGTGGTTGCCATGTGGTAGGGTGCTAGGTCTCTGGGTCCTTCTGGGCCATCAGCTAGGTACTTTCCTGTAAGAAGGACTTCCTTCTCCCACCTTTACCCCTCGGACTTTTGGACCCCACCCGGCTGCACCGTTAATTACTGAGGAGGGCTGTATAAAGGCTGTACCTGCCCCAGGCTGAGTTGTTGGTTTGGGTGAAGCTTGAGTGTGTTTAAAGCTCCTGATTCTGTTGCAAAGACATTGTACTGATCTGTGAGCAGCTTTCTGGAGTCTCTAAAGAGCTCGGGGATGGAGGGATAAAGACGATGATGCTTTCCAGACAAGCAGAGCTGGGTTGGGGAGGCAGAACAGCGAGCTTACTGTTGCTGCCATTTTATTTTCCTGAGGAGGAGGAAATCTGAGAAATCAGATTTCATGTTCAAAAGCACTTAGATTCTGGAGTCCTGGGAGCTGTCTTTTGAGGAAGTTGTGGGCTGAAGTTAATAAAAAAGTAATAAGAGATCTCTTTCATGTATGTGATACAGCTCACTGCTCTGAGCGGTTCTTTTCCCTCCCGACCCACACTTCGGAACATTGGGAAGACAGAAAGAATAGAAAGCAAGGAAAGAGGCCAGGGGCAGAGGTGGTACATACACCCCACTGCCTCTGGCTTGTCCCTCTCCGGGTCCCCTGTGGCTATGTATCTATTATCCCTGCAAAGAGCCTTGTTTAGGACCGGAGCTGGGAGACCACGCTCCGTGACTTGTGAGTCTCATTGGTTTTAGGATTACTATTGTGGCTGGCTTTATTCTTGTTTGAATAACATAAATACACATCTGTCAAGAACAGTGGGCAGGCGGAGGCCCAAAGGACCTCGAATTCTGACTAGGAGGTAGGAGTGGGAATTGGGTTGGGAAAGTACAGGCAGAGTGTGTGGGCTGTGAGACTGAGCGCGCCGCGTACAAGACGGCTTCAGTGAGCCATACCGCGACAGCCAGAGCCATTCAGGAATCTAGGAGTGCTGGGCTGGGCAGGGTCAGGCACCTACCTGGTCTTCCTGAAAAGGGATGGGAGGGCCTTTTATGGACCCACAATCCAAGGCTGGCCTGGAAGTTGCTTCAGGAGCCTCTCCTTAAAGCCCACTTCACCCTTAGGAATAGCACAGACTGAATCTTTGGTGGGATCTGCCCACTCTTACACCCCTCTGGATCTGCTATCCAAGGGGTAGCAGGGACCTTGGTAGCAGGTAGCCTAGCAGGGACCAGAACCCAAGACTACGCACATCACTATAGATGCTCAGCCCACAGAGCCCTCTAGCCCAGCTTCTTACTGCTCTAACCAACCCAGGGAGCTCCAGGGACATGGACATGGCCCCTGCCCTGGAGATTATGTCCAATGAGACACAAGTCATTTATTCTGTGTGACTCTGTGATGTTCAGACAGGTGACACAGATGTCAGAGGGACCCTCAGAGGGCCTGAGTAGGATGGGGGTGGAGATGGACATCATTGGATGAATCTAGATCAAGGTTTGGTGCCTTGAAAAATCAGCCAGGACCTTCAGGGGCCAAGAACAGCACTGTCCTACAAGAAGCCACCCCGTAAAGGGACTCCTTGCCAAAAGGAAGATGGCCGAAGGGGAACAGAGTTCCCAGATCTGTTATGGAAGCACCTTCTCCAATCTCAAAGTATGTCATAGTCTGTTCCTCCTCTGGCTGTGTGACTGTAGTCAAGTTCTATCTCTGCCTGCCAAGTTGTCTTCCTTTCCTGTTAGGTCTGTTGTTAGGCTTTAAATCTCAGCCTGTGCCTGGACAGAGCACACCCAGACAACAGGTTCCACATGGAGAGGTTTAATGAGAGAAGAAGAGAAGAGAGGAAAGGCCATGAGCACGTGGTGGGAAGGGGGAAGGGGGCAAGAACAGAGAAGAACAAAGAGTAAGAGGGGGTAAGAGAGAGAGGAGGGGGCAAGTAGCCCCCTTTATAGTTAGGCACAGCTGGCTGTTGCTAGGCAACTGTGGGGCAGAGCATACCTGGCTGTTCCCAGGTAGCTGTGGGGTTGGAGCTTAGACAGAATACCAACATCTGTTGCTCTGGTCTCACCCGTGGCTGGCTCAGCACTCTGCCTGTTACCATCTCTCTTTGTCCCTTTTGGACACATCACAAACAAGGGGCTGCTGAGCATAGGAGACCAGTCATGTGCCCATCACTGTAAGGTCCCGATGAACTGCAGGCTCTAGAAGGAAGGATGTGGGTCTCGAGCTGTAATGCTGACTGACCCTGGGCAGATTGCTTCCCTTCTCTGGTCATCCAGCTCCTCATCAGTTGAAAGAGGCAATGCTGCCATTGTTCTCCGTGAGGCGCCGTGTGTGGCCTTTGAATCCAGTGCAAAGCTGTTGGGTGAATGTGGGGAGTGAGAACGGCCATCTTAGAGCCAAAAGAGAATCCTTCCCTCACTCTCTGCTGGGATCCTGTAGATCTGGGGCAATGAGGTTTCCTCCTACCTAGCAGGGAGCCAAGAAATCATTTTAATTCTCCTCCATCTCCATCATAAAAAAAAAATGAGATTGCTGCTTACCCAAGGGAGTGCTGTGAGACTTAATGGAGTAATGCTGGCAGAGTAGTGGGGCCTTGAAGTCACTCCCTGGGATGACTGCCTGGGCTTCTGGGTGGGGTGGGAACTGAATGCTGGCCAGGAATTTTCCCTGTACCTTCTTAGTCCTGGCTTCCCTGCCAAGGCTCTTGGGCTGCAAAGCTCTCCCTATCCCCTGTCCTGCTAAAGCTCCATGTCCTACTGAATGTGTAGAGCCTAGATTCTGACAGGTCCTTTCTGTGCTATCCACCCTGGTCTGATGCCCTCTGCAGGCCACGACTTCCCCTGGAAGGACCTTGCCAAGCTCCTCTCTTTCTCTGTGATGCCTCTGCATTACAGAATGTCCAGCGGCAGAGATTCAGTTCGATCCCTCTGGCAAAGAGCTCCAGGCATTAACAGCCGAAGGATTCCACAAGCATTTATTGTGGAGCTCAGCTCTGGAGGAAAGCAGGGTGCATTAGCAAATTCTGGTGCAGCAGAACGTTGACAGGAGGGGATGCATCCAGGAGGGGACGTGTATCCCTGCACAGTTCAGATACAGCTAGTCATGCCCTAGGAGGCATCCCCTCTGCGTGGTTTGTGCAGTCTTAGGGTTGTTCTGCAGAAGTAATGAGCACAAGAACGATTGTGCTACCAAGTTGCTGTTCCTGCCTCCCCTGTGAATACCTGTGAGACACTCAGATCGCACAGCCTCACTTGGGAACACCTGTGTGGAGCTCAGCTAGCACAGCCTTATTGCACTTCACACTGAGGTGGTGATAGTGCAGGGGACAGGAAGGTTGGTTTGCACTGAGGTGCTCTGGACATGTCGCCTGCAGGCTAATTAGGTTTGATACCTGGGGAAATGATACCATGTATAAGTAAGTTTGACTATAAGTACTAGAGAAGTCCCAAGGAACAAATGTTTTCAAATGAGACAGGAGACTATCTTCCTAAGGAAATATCAGAAGACAGACCAAGTCTTTGTCTCCGTGGGGTCAGGGACACATAATTGCCATTTGTCTTCTTTCTCTTCTAAATAGGACTTCATCTCCAAGACTACTCTATGACCCAAATGTTTTCCCCCAGTTTTAGTCATTCCAATATCAGTAAGAGTAAAAAGGAAAGAGAAAGATACATCAATTCTCTTTAAGAAAATGTCCCCAGGGCCTGTCAAGATGTCTTAGTGGGTATAGGTGTTTGTCACCAAACCTGAAAACCGGAGTTCAATCCCTAGAAACCACACCATAGCAGGAAGAGAACTGACTTCTTTGTGTGGTCCCCTAACCTCCACATATAGGCTATAAAAATTTACAAGAAAATGCCTGAGTTTGTATTGTAGGCATTTATTTTTATCAGCTTACTTTAATAGGGGTTCAACCTCCTTTCTGGCCCACCGTTCACCAGAGGTAGTAGAAAAGAAAGATTGTTAGAATATGGGAGAAGTGGAACGGTTTAGAAATAGTTCTTTGGGAGATTCCTCTCTTCGTTCTCAACCCAGATCGTTAGCAAACACCAAACGTGAGTCCGCGGCTGCAGTCCAGTCCACTTGGCAGACACTACACAGGAACCAGCAAGGGCAGTTTAATCTAGAAGAAACCTGGAGGCTAGCCAACTGGCCCAAATCTGGAGAAGCTTCAGGAACCTCACGAGAAGTTCGTTGGCGAGTTCCTCTCTATGAAGTCACCACAAGTGAAGCTAAGCAATGTGATGTAAGGCGAACCAATACATGAGTCATTGAAGACTAGGGAGTTGGAGCAAGGCAAACCACTTCTCGAGCCCCCACTGTCTATGGGGTCATATTTATATTCCTTCTGAACATCACATGTCCTTTCTTGTGTCTGCTCTAGCAAAACATCCTTTTACCTCTGTGCCCCAGCAAAACATCATTTGACATAACTGGCTTCCCAAAGAAACCAGAAGCTCCCATTTCATTGTACTTATCTCTTGCTTAGAACTTACTCACATAGCCACATCTGCTGAAGGAAATTCTGGGCAATCAAAGCCCAGAATGACCATGAGGTCAGCTAACTGTTGTGTAGAAGACAGGGAGGACAAATATTGGGTGCCAGCAAAGAGTGGCTGCCAGTAGTGTGGGTCTGTGGAGAAGGCTATGCACTGAGTGCAGGGGCTAAGAGTTGGGGAATGGTACATGTCTAACCATTAACCACTCTCTTGGAAGTCAACTCATCTGATGGTGACCCCCAGGGCACAGGGACATGGTGTATGATGCTGATGCCGTGGACTGGATGGCCTCTGATCCTTGCTTATCCTCCAGCTGGAAGTTGTTCACGCTCTAGGTTTGCTTTTCCTGGGAAGGACCTGCTTTGTCCAGGTGCTGATTCACACAGTTCCCAAGGCAGAGCTCAGTTCCTGAGCTGCCTGAGTTTCTCTTTTCTAGACTCCTGGGATTGCTCCTTGCACTGGGCTGTTGGGCACAAGGGACACATCTCTCCTTCAGACTTTGCTTGAGCTGTGCCCCTGTGAGCAGTGCTGAAATAGCCCAGTGCATGAAGCTCCCCTCTCCGCTAAGGCAGACCTCATGGTAGGTGTTTGCAACCCCTTTTGCATTTGGGCTGAAACTCTGGAGGCATAGGAGCCATCTCTACATCTTCCCTCAGTGAGGACCTAGCCCAGAGCAGGTATCCCTTGGGATATTCTGAAGGAACACCGATGAACAAAGGTTATCCCAACTCTGGACCTCCCACTAAATGAGAAGTTCAAATCCAAGATGTGTGCTCTTGGCACCATGGTGGTGGTTCCAGCGTATGTGGATGGATTTAGGAGCCTGTGACTCAGCTGTGTAATGCTGGGTAGATTTATTTTGAAGCACCAGAAATGGCCCAACTTACTGTCTTCTGAGGGTGGTCCGGCTTCTGGGGCCTACTCAAAACCAGATGGAGGCAGAAAGAAGTCGGTTTCAAGCAAAAAGAAAAGTCAAGTACAACCCGAGTGTCAAGATATTAGTACTGAGTTGTTCAAAAAACCCCAGGCTGGACACACTGTGAGTTGTAGAAAGTCTTATGTCTAAATCATTTAAGTCACTCCAATAAATAAAGGTCTCCAATTGTCCCTACATGGATGCTCTTGCTCCCCCAGTGGTGCCTGTTATGGGGTTTTCAGCAGCTTTGTAAGGCGCTCTTCTTCAAGATATATCAAGGGAAGCCTGAGGACCCTGCTAAGTGTGGCTCTGACATAGCTAAATCACAGGCTTACCTTCTCCTCCCCTTACCTCCTCCTGGGCACAGTCTACAGGTAAAGTGTATTTGGATGCCCCTGGGTTTGTACTTTTGCTCCCTGAAAGTGATCTTAATTATGGTCAGGTTTCCCAAACAGCTGGAGGGCCCTCCCCACTGTGGGAGGTTCCCCCTCCTGCCAAGGGGCCCAAGGCTGCCATGTACCTAACCCCAGTCATAGCCCTCAGGAGACCCCAACTTCTTCTATCAGATTTGTGCCTACAGGAAATTCCAGGCTTCTCTGGAGACCATCTTAATACTCATAATCTTGCCCTTTGACCTGTCTGGCCTGGCTCGGTCCTAGACGAAAGTAAAGTAAATAAATATGATTCTGTTTGATCACACACACACAACATTTATCTTTCAGCAAGACGCTTCCTGAGGAAGCGCAGTGAAGTACTTTGGAATGACAGACTGCTGCATCAGTGTGGCTACGCTGTATGGAACCCCAAGCTAAGCCACATGGTGGACAACGCTGGGCCAGGCTGGGCACCCCAGGGCCCTACCCTTCTCCCCGAGACCTTCCAGGTCTATACCACCCTCTGGACTATCAAAGGTCCAAGCTTTCTCCAGCTCCCCAAGTTTAGAAGAAAGTGATCATGGCTAGTGAGGCCAGCAAGTTCCCCCTATCCAGGAGGCACGATCTTTCTTAGACCTGTTGGCCAGCGTGCGGTGGGGCTGTGCAGGGGTACCCACATTTGCTGCTTCTGTGCTGTGTTCCCTGCCTTCTCGGAAGCTTGAGGTGGGTAACGGATGCCAGTCCTCTTCAGGTTTGAAAGGGAAACATCTCTTCCCTGAGATGCTTGTCACAGCCCTTTTATGTCTTTGTTCTTGTCTGGCCTTTGGACTCTAGAGGACAGCAGAGGTCCCAGACATTCTCTTAGGAAGCTCAGGAACCCCAACGCTATTTGGGAAAAGCATGCGCTAGCCAGCTAGTAAGAGTAGACACTTCCTCTGAGGCTCTCCCGGGCACCTTAAGCTCATCACGACGAGCCCTGATTTGCTCACTAACCCACTTCTCTTTGCTGCCCCACACCCCCAGCCTTTCTTCTACTGGATGTCCAAATCATGCACAGCTCACCTATGTCTGTCTGGTTGGCTGCTGTAACAAAATTCTTCTATGTGGTAACAACCCGCCAAGGGAACTGTGAGTGAAAGCAGTGTGGCAAGGTGCCACGCTGGAACGGCTCGAGGACCGCCTGGGTCTGCGAGTACTTGGGGGCAGTGTGGAGCCACAGAGAGAGAGGTACCCCACAGTGCCATGCAGCCCCACGGGTGCCGGCACTGGCGCGGGATAAAAGGTTTAGCAAGTTTTTTAATATTTACTGCAACACATTGCTCACTCTTCTAGGTCTGCGAGTTCAAGAACAACGAGTTAGTAGATGGGCTGTCTGGCAAGAGCTGGCTCCTCTCTCATAACCGGTCACCTCCCAAGGCACCACTTGGTCATAGACAAGAATAATGAGAGTTAGGTTTAGCCCATGAACTTTGGATTGGCACAGATATTCAGGCCAGAGCTCCCGACCTGGATATCACAATCTGACCATATTAACCACCTCAACAAAACCACACGGTGAACTTAAAGAGGAGAGAAACTGCTTTGGCTCATGCTTTGAGGCTCCAGTCAATAAATGAGTGGCCTCGTTATTTAGGTCTCTGACGGAGGTGCTGGAAATAGTGGGAGCACTGGGCATAGCAAACTCCTTACACTATGAGCCAGGAAGCAAGATGGAAAATAGAAGATGCAGAGGGCCCATAAGCCACACTGAGGCACACACAGTGACCCAATGATATCCCAGTAGACCTCACTTCCTAAAGATCCCACCATCCCTCAAAAGTGTCCCCTTAAGGACAATCCTTTAACACATGGGCCTTTGAGGATTCTTATCCGAGTCTGACCAGGCAATTCTCTAATGTTCCAGAAATGTTCTTTGTGAAGAAGCTATTTCATTTGATACAGTTAAACTGATCCCTTGTCTTTCATGCATTCTACCAACCATGCATCTACCATCCCACCATCCACCCATCCCGCCATCCCAGATCCCTTTGAAGCTGTGTATTGTGACATAAAGAGGATTCAAGCTGTGTCTACGGGGACAGTAGCCTTTATGACTAGCCCCACACCTGCCACAGGAGGTGGGCTAGGCAGGGCTGCAGTCTCACAAGACTTTCACACTTCACCCTACACAGCAAACATCTGAACCATTCACAACAAGAAACCCAGGCCACAAAATAATGGCTGGCATAAAAAGCAGAGCTCTGGGAATGTGGTAAAATGGGGCAAAATGAGCTCAGCGGGCACAATATATTTTTAGAAAATGGAGTTCATTCACTCGAGGAGCTTGAAGAACTATTAATATGTGTTCAATAGGGAGACTAAAAGCAGTAGCACTCCCCTGGCCAGATCGCATACATCACCAGGAGTGTCTGCAGCCTCTGTGTCACAGCTGAAACAGTGTTAGGAGAGGTGTGGCTTACACATGGTCACGGGGCTGAACCCAGTCTGTCTGATGCCAGTTCCTGCCTAGGAACCAACCATTGGGATTTCTGGCAGCTACATATTAAGATACTTGTTAAGATCACTGAATGAAGAAAAGATATTAAAGAGAAGGGCGTGACTGCTCCAAGGTGGAGGAGAAAGCTCATGGTAGATGAGAGAGAGAGAAAGAGAGAGAGAGAGAGAGAGAGAGAGAGAGAGAGAGAGAGAGAGAGCAAAAGGCAGAGACAGAGGCATCTGAGTCCAGAGCGAACATCACCCTGGGCCTGCCATGTGAGGAGAGAGGGGAGGGGAGACCAGGGGACCAAGAAATAAGAAGGGTTAAAAAAGGTTTAAAAAAGGGGTGGGGAGACAGAGTAACTGAAATGGCTGGATTACAGAAGGGTGGGCAACCCAGCCATTCAGGGAATGGATTGCAGTATGCCAGCCAGGAGGACCCTGTAACTGGTAGAAACTGGTGGGTTCTGGGAAAACCTGGCAGCTAGGTCTGCTTTGATATGTTAAACAGGTACCCCAGCTGCTTATCCTGGGTTTGGGAGCCTAACAATCTACTTCCTGTTTATCTTACCACAAACAGGAGTGGCTCTGGAACTGAACCAGGTTGGAAGTCTAGTGATTGATGTTACCATCCTGGTCTTGTGGAAGTGAGTAGGGTGACCTTGTCACCCTTCTCACAGCAATCCTACCAGTTGTACTACAAGAACCTGGCATCAAGGCACATGCCCAAGAGCTCACAGTGATGCCGCCTGTGAGCACAAGAGCCTGAAGGCGGCCATGAGAAGGAGAGAAGAGCACAGAGTCCCTGTGTGCATCCAAGCAGACTCTAGTGTCATTCACCTCAGGGTGTTCCCAGGCCTGGTCCCCTCATACCCTAAACCAGAGCTGCTATGCATGACCAGTAGTGTGTGGCGGGAGTAACAGGTCATTCCTGGGTCTAGGTTACACAAAGATAGGGGCTTCCTCTTTTTTTTTTCTTTGTCTCCATCTCCCTCCCTTGTCACTTGCTGTAGGGGAACTTTCTTTGAGCAGCCCCGAAGGGGTCTGCATGCTGCAGAACTTAGATGACTGCCTGCAGCCATGCAAGTGAGCCATCCTATCTCATACGTCAATCTCTAGCCCCAGTGAAGCCTCAGATGACAGTAGCCATTGCTCACAGCTCAGCTACAATGTTGCAGAGCCCCTGACCACAACGACCAGTACAAGCTGGTCCAGGATTCCCAATTTCCGAAGCTAGGTGAGGTAAGGGAGTTTTCATTGGTTTGTTTCTTTTTGTACATGCCCCTAAATTTGGAGACAGGAGGGGAGTTTGTTACGCAGGATAGATGACTAATACTCTCAGGCTATAAATTATGCAGTAGTGTGAGCAGAGGATAAGTCTGTGTGTGCTGATAAGGAGCAGGTACTAAAACATGTTGTTAAGAGAAAATAAATACAAAGTTCAGGAAAACACAGGTATCTCTTAATAATCTAAAACTCCATTACTGCCAGAGGGAGGTGGCTCAGTGGTTAAGAGCTTCTCTCCCAGAAGGCCTGGGTTCCATTCCTAGCACCTTTGTGGCAGCTCATGGCTCCCTGTAACTCAGTTCCAGGGGATTCAACATCTTCCTTATGCCTTCTCAGGCACCAAACATGTATGGGGTGCCCAGACATACATGCAGGCAGAACTCTCCTGCACATAAAGTAAGCCTTAAAAATAAATATTTAATAACCTTAAAACCACCGCTTACTGTACTCATGTATTTACATACAGGAATCTGTGGTAAATAGCTCCTTTGGCTGTGTCTGGTGTGGTATTGGATTAATCTGCTCTCAACTTCCTGGCGGGTGCCTGCACACCTCTCACTAACACCCAATGCTCTGGATTTCCGAAAGGAAGACACACATACACAGCCTTATGTTTTAAATACCTTAAACAGCTCAGTGACTTGGCCACTCCCTAACTCCACATGGCCAACACACATTCCCCTCTGATATTCCTGAGTTAATACTCTAAATCTATATTTTCTCTTTGCTGCCCTGAACCCTGATGGGCAGCCCCTCCTGGGGCCACTTTCCCCCCTGCACCTACATGTCCACTGTCTCTCCCTCCTGCACCTTTCCAGCCTGGTCTGTCTCCTATGCCCTCTTTCTCCTTCCTCGGTCTCTTGGTCCCTTCCTAGGAATCCTAAAAGTCCTGCCTCTGTCTCTTTGTCCAGCCATTGGCCAATGGTAACTTTATTTGATCAGTCAAAAACCAACTGGAACAGGCATCCTTTAGTCCTAGGTGTGGGACACTGCAACCAGATTTGGGGTAACATGATGAGAACACATACTACTACATGGGCCAACTATTAACCCTAGTTCTTCTCTCAGCAAGAGAGAAGTAAAAGAATGCAAAAAAGGAATTTTAACTTCTGTTCACTGTATTACTATAGAGATGACACATAACGAAAACATTTTTGTGACGACGTCATGTAAATTGTGTAGCAGAAACATTCTTAAAGCAGCAAGGTTAGAGCACATGACTGCTGGAATCTCTTTGAACTTTGATGTCCTGTTCTATTAAGATTGTCATGTGACTACAAAGGAAAAGAATGAAACCACAGTCATCACTTCTAGGGGCAGACAGAGGTTTAGTGAGTCAGGCTTTGACAGTGATGCAGGGAAATGGGTCCCCTCATACCCGCTGCCGGGGAGTGTCTGAAGAACCACTTAGGGGAGCTGTCCGGGATGAGCATACAAGAGTGAACCAAAATGAAACCTAACATCTCCACTCCCACTTGGAGACGGACTACTTCCACTCAAATGCATTCGCTTTTAAATATAAAAATGTGCTAGAAAAAAAAAACGAGCTATGTTTATTAATGGAAAGCCTATCTTGTGAGGCTTAACTAGGCTGTACTCAAGATAGACATGACCCAGACTTTCAAGAACAAAAACTTTGAAATATCCTATGTGACCATAGGTAACTAAGTTCATGTATTTCCATTCCATAAGACACCTTGAGGCTACTGAAATATTCAAGTGAGGCTTAGCAAGTCACTGAAGAAACAGTTTAAGATCTTTAAAGAAACAACTTACTGCTTAGTGTCATACATTCCATGACATCATCAACAGACACTGTCCCATTGTCTAATGTTTCTAGGAAGAGACGTCTGTAGCTCTGGAGAAGGGGGAAAGCGTAATACTGAGGGATTAATTACAAAGGGGCCTAGCCTTTAGCCATGCTGTTGAGTTCTGGTGAAATACTGATAAAGAAGCAGTGAGCTGGATGTAAGAAATGTATACAATATTCATGAGTCATTAAAGATTAATTTACGAATAGCCGCTTCCCCATACGGAGAGACACACATGACAGAGTGAGTGGGCACATGGGAATTTTAAGAGCTGCCCCTCTCAACTCTGGGTGGCTGAGCATCAGATTCGGAATGGCCTTAGAAAATAACAGCTGGTCCCATCACAGCAGATTGGGGCTGGGTCTGGTGCAATTAGCACTGGCCCTGGCCCTGGCCCTGGCAACTTGACTGACCAGGCAGTTCCAGTGGACACTCATGCTAAAGAGCCCTAATGGAGGATGACAGCACTGAAAGACTGTTGTGATGGAGGCACACAAGGTGCCCTAACAATGTGGTACCCTGAACTGGGTACTGGAGCAGACAAGGGATGGTAGGATGTCCCTGTTGCTGGGTGGGTGGGTGTGGTCACAGGAGGTGGAAACATGTGAAGGAACCTGGGTGAGGAGAGTGGAATTCTAGAACTCTCCTGTAATCTGAATACTCTTTTGTGCTTCATGCTCTCTGTGTTTTAAGCCAGTAGGGGTGGATGCTTGTTAGCTTAATTCTCAGGGCACTTCTTGCTTCCTGAGTGAGGCAAGAAGTGGAGCTTCAGTCTGGGGAGGGAGTCCAGACACTCAGCAGCCAGGAGGAAAGAACTCACTAGGGCTCAGCCCATCCCTGGGGCTGTCTGGGGATGGAAGGTGAACTTGCCCTATAGAGAGCATCCATCTCCCTCAGGATTCTGGTATTTAGTTCTGGGAGTTATCCCTGAAATAGCTGCTTGTTCTAGAATGAGAGAGAGAGGACTGGAGAGAAAAGGCCCTAGGGCAGAGAGCAAGACCTTGGAGTTAGGGAAGTTCAGTTCTTGCCCTATAGATGAGGAAAGCTAGAGGGCTGGGAGGCCAGGCCTGACCTGGAGGGAACCAGAGTAGGGGTCAGGTCAGCCTTGAGTCCAGTCTAGGGCTCCTTCTGTAGCTATGGTTTCATAGTTGTGCTTCCCAGACCAGTGTTTGTTGGGGAGGCAGGACTAGTCTATGGGCTGGAGAGACCTCTCCCTTTTTGTGGTTCTGGGGATCAGAACCGTAGATGTGCTAAGCAAACCCCCTCCCATTGTGAGCTGCACCTCAGCCATTTCAATATTTTATTTTATTTTTGAGACAGGGTCTTACCAGGTGCCTCTGGCTGGCCTTGACCTCATACTGTATCCCTAATACCCTTGGAATAGTGATTTCCCTGTCTGTTTTCACAGTAGCTGGAATTCTAGGCCCGTGTCCCCATGCCCAGCAATTCTCTGTTTTGCTGAGGCAAGTTTCTCATTTTCTATTCTGTATGAGAGATGGGGGTCTAGATGCCGGTGGGGTCCAGTCTGCCAGCTGCTGACATGCTCCCGTCCTGAGCTCTGTGCACACTCCGTCTGGCTTACCTATTGATGGCTGATCTTCTGAGTTCTTTGGGAGAGCCGAGGCTAGTCTCTTCTCACAAGTGTCAGTCTGACACAGGGACGGACCTTGCTGCCAGGACATGTCCCTATTAAGTCCAAAGTGGGCTCCTAGAATGGTATTGTTGGTGACAATATCTTAAAGAGAAAGACTCTGACCAGGTAAACAGAAGGTCTGGAATTGGACAAAGAGAAGCCTGACCAGGTTTCAACGGGAATCTTACATGGTAGGTTTCTGTTTACCAGGACCTCCTGAAGGGCAGTACCCTGGGCAAGGGAATCTAGTTCCTGGGTAATCCAATCAGTCTGTAATAGCTCGAAGACCCCTCCCCTGCTGACAGCCATACAAAACCAGCTTGTTTTTCTGCCCCTTTGCTTCTCTCTGTCCCCTGAGAGATAGGCTCATCAGTTTAATCCCCAATAAACCTTTCTACCCACAGGGTGGTCCAATTTGGTGGTTTTGCTGCACCCTCATTTATATCTGGTGCCAAAAACTGGGAGGAAAACACTGGGAACCCATGGGCTCTGCCCCACCTAATGTAAGCCTTTTGATCTTCCTGGGCAGAGATCATTGCCGGTGCTGGTTCCTGCCACTACCATACTGACTCTAAAGTTTAGAGATGGCCTCTCCGGCCAGTTCTCTCCTCTACATGCTCTACCCTCTTGTCTCTCCTTGCCTGCACACGTAAGTGTTCTCTCAGAGATGCCTGCTCTGTCTCTCTCTACGTCCCTCACTGGTTCAATGGAGCCTGCTCCACAAAAGTCACACTGGTGTGTCAGGCTGAGGGACCCTTGTTCTTACCGAAGTGTAAGATAGGTTATGGAGTTCCTGTGAAGGACCCTAAGGGCTTTTCGCCAGCTTTACACCCACCGCCTCGGGTCAAGATTAGGCCAAGTACCATTCTCCACCCACAGTTCTCGGGAGGAGCAGGGACATTCTTGAAAAACCGCAGAATGTACTGACCGATAGTCACCTGACCCTCTGGTCCCAGATAGAGTTCAAATGTATGTCATGTGCTTGCTAGCCTATAGATTCAAAGGTCAATGTGCTTAGCCAATCAGTTTAAACTGTAAACTTGCTGATGCAACCTGTACCCCTAAAAAGTATAAGAGCTGCTTGTTATAGCCACTTGGGGTCACCTTCTAGTCACTAGCCACAAAGGACTGATTGAAAGTCGACTCTGACACGTCGGAAAATAAACCTCTTGTGTTTGCATCGAACTCCGTTCTTGTGTCTCACTTGGGGGAGTCTCCTGGTAGTTAAGACTTACTTCCAGTCTTACAAGGAAGCCTCCCTATGCCCTCCTGGGTGCCCATCGCGTTGAAAAGGAAGTCTCTTCACTGCGATTTGGGGCATCTCCCCGACAAGCCTTTCACCCTTTGGGGACATCCTGGGTTACACTGTGCCCCACATCATACCCCTTCTCTTCCCAGGGCTCCATCTAGGCTTCTTTACCCCTACTTCAAATGAATCATGGGCTTTTCCCGTTCAAAATTAGACTTATAGTCTTCTCCCACCTGCCTTCTTAAATATTTTGCCCTCCTCAAACTCCAATAACATTGAGTCTCACTGTCTGGTTTCTCACTGTATTATGGCTTGGCCTTGGTATAAGCTTGATATTCAGTCTTAATGGCCAAGAAATGGGACATTGATTTCCCAATCTTCACATACTGTGACAACTTCTACCACAGCACAAGCAAACGAACTAAAAATCTCTTATCTCTAAGCTCTGCTCACTCTCCTCTCCTAAAACTCCCTTATGACTAAGCTTTCTTTACTGTCTTGTCCCCCCACTCAGATTTCTGGGTTCAGTCTTACAGAGATCCAAATGTCTTTGGGGACTTAGTAATGTTGGGGAAATGGTCATGTGAGGTTTTACTCTACTAAAAAGCTGGCCCTGGAAATGGGATTTGGCCTGCCTACATGACCCAAGCATGTTTGGCTAAAGCAGTGGTTCTCAGCCTTACTAATGCTGTGACCCTTTAATACAGTTCCTCATGTTGTGGTGACCCACAACCATAAAATTATTTTTGTTGTTACTTCATAACTGTAATTTTGTTCCTGTTATGAATCACAATGGAAATATTTTTGGAGATAGGGGTTTGTCAAAGGGGTTACAAGAACCACTGGTCTAAAGGTTTTATCCAAAACCTCTGTTTTGAGTCAGGCTGGCCACCTGAGTCTGTGATAGGGAGAAAGAGAACAAAACCGAATTGCCCAGGAAAAGACACTGTGCTTAAGAACAGCTAAGAGGTAAACTATTTTCAATAGAAGTTAATGATGTAATCACAGGGCTCGCTTTGCTCTCTGAATACCACTCCTTTTTCTTGTTTTTGTTTACTCTCTTTGAAACTTTTCTGAAATGTAAACATTGTTTTCTCAGGATTTGTAAAACCATTAACATGCTGGTCTTTGTTTTTGTTTTTAAATAATCCCAAGCAAAGTTAACATAAACCTTGTAACAAAAATGTTCCACTTCGGTAATTTGGTAGCTGCACCCTAGTTTATAGTTCTCGGGTTGGTATTATGCCTTCTCTGCTTGCTAGAATCCCACCTCCACCTCCTTCTGACTCCCAGGTTCCCCTGCTCTCTCATCTCTGCACTTCTCCCCTTGGGTTGGTGTGGGAAAGAGAAGGCTGGGGAAGATTACATTTAAACACACAGTGAAAGCCTCTGACTTATCTTGCTTGGGGAGAGGAATCCATGCTGCGGGCACAGGATTGGAGCAGGAGTCCTCTAGGTAGCCTAAGTATGGTTCCTAGCTCTGCGGAGAAACCTGTACTCCTTCCCCCACCCAGTTTTATTCAGATTGGGCCATGTTTTTAAAACAGTGTTTCAAATGGCTTTAATAAGTATCCAAGGTGGAGGACCCCTGGATTGAAGTGAACTGGAAAGGAACATTGTGGCCAATGGGTGGAATTAATTATGTTTGCTAAGTTAAGGTTCTGTCTAGAAAAGCAAGCCGCTGCTTTGCAGGACTGCACATTGTTAGCTGATTGGATTCAAATTTCCAGGCACTTGTACTTTCTACTTTGTGTTCTCCGTGGCTACTTCTGTAGGGTGTGGGGAACCTTGTCTGAGCTAGACCTGGATCCTGTATACAGCCTGTATGGAAGGCTATATCCCTGTGGAAGAGGCTCCCACTTTAAAGAAAGGGGTTCTGTTGTAAGAATGTCAGGATATTAAAGCTGAAAGGCTAGCCACACTTAGCACAGCCTGTTCCAGAGCACCAATTATTTCCATTCTGAACTACTTCTTGCATTTCTCTATGGTTTGACTCAGGCCATCTCTCCAGAGCTAAGCAAAATGAATGTGAAATTTGATGACAGACTGAGGATCATTGCAGTCCCCAAAGAAGACACATGAATGGCCAAAGGTACATTAAAAAAAAGCTCAGTGTCTCTAATGAGAGAAATATAGAGAGAACCATAATGAGATACTGTAACGAAGTGTCCAAGACTGGGTTCTTTATAAATTGTAGAGGTTTATTTATTACTGTGCTAGAGCTTGGTAAGGTCAATGTCTGGGGACCTGCATCTTGCTCATGACTTCTTGCTGTATCTTTCCATGGGGGCATTGGAAGGAGAAGAAAGTGCAGGGCAGGGGTATTGAACTCATCCATTCATCAGAAGCTCACTTGCGATGCGAATCTACTCTCACTGTAGTGGCATTAATCTTCATGAAAGATGGGAAAAGGCGAGGTGATAGGACTTAATGCAGTGAGTAAGAGACACGGGGAGCTCTCGGGAGGGAATCGGCTGGAGGGAGAAGTTGACAAGCCTCTTACGGTGTCTCATCATGAGTCCATAGGAAACCTGCACTCATCCCAGGGAATCTCTGCCTGTAGGTTGTGGGAAACAGGTCATCTATTTAGCCTGGAGGTGGGGGTGGGGACTCCCATCCCTGAGGCTTTGAGAGCCGAGCTGGTTGTGGTATTGTGAAGGAGAGTTCTGAATCAGCGGGAATAAATAACCTTCAGTTTCTCTCCTGACCTTGAGGCTTTATGATTTTGTGATTCTAAGTGTTGTAAGGAACTTAACAAGGAGATTACTTCTATCCCTATTCGAATTACAGTGTCTTGCCTGTCAGCTTCCTAGAGGGAAAGGACTTGAAAAACGCTGCGCCCTTGGAAGAGATGATGCGATTCGGGTGCTCTCATTCCGGGGCAGTTCTCTTAAGCACCATTGTAATTATGACTGAGCAGATGCTCCAAAGTGCTGGCTGATAAGTTTGCCGCATTTATCTTTCTCGAGCAGGCATCGCGGGATGACTGAACACAGAATGTCATTTTGATGCATATTCTCTCTCTCTCTCTCTCTCTCTCTTTTTTTTTTTTTTTTTTGTTTGCTGAACACTTTTTGAGTTTTCTATTACGGAAGTTACATTCTCCCTGTTGACTCTGGGTTATTGAAAGTGCTGTGCTTTTTTTTCCCCCCCTCTTCAAGATTTGCATTTCGTCATTAAGTCTCAGAAGCAGCTTTGCGAAGTCGGCAGCAGGAAGGGAAGGAGATGTTCTGGATGGTTCTGTCTCCAAAGGTACCATTGACCTCTACCTGATTGTGAGATGCACCCACCTAGGTACTGGGCATACTAAGTGTCCTAGAATAATAGAGAGGGGACAGATAGTCTAGTGTTATGAAGTTGTTCCATACTGGCATGCAGCTAAAGATCCCCCAGCCTGGTTCTCAGGGTGGTGTTTTCAGTAAGGCTTACCTCAGAAGTCACAAGACCTCTGAGCATCCTGCAGATCTAGGATAGGATGACTTCCATTTGGGGACCAGTGAGCAAACATCAGCCTGCAAACATGACCTACAGCCCCAATTTTAAGAAATCTTTCTTGTAGAAAATCTTCTATCTTGAGCAAGCAGCTCATGGCATTGTCCCAACACTCTGAAATATGTCCGTGTAGAGCAAGGCCTCACACTACAATTCAGCACATCATGTATGGCTTTATCTCTCCCTCTAGCCCGGTATTAGCAGACTAGGAGATCAGCAACACCGAAGTAGTTCCACATGTCGGGGAAACAAAGGAACAATGTTCTTAGAGCAAGGGGATCCCTGACCTGTTTAATAAGCACGGGAGGAAAAAGATTAAAAAGAACCTTCATTTACTCATGCTTAAGTAGGGAGTCACAGAGAGCTGCCCATCTCTGGTCCGAGTTACTTCTAACAATGGGCATCAGTTACATTACTCAGGAGGCTATGGCAAGGAGGGTCATGAGTTCAAAGCCTGCCTGAGCTAAAGAGGTCAGCCTGGGCAAGTTATTTAAAGTTTTTGTCTCAAAAAGCAAAAATTGAGCTGGGAACATGGCTCAGTTACTGAGTACTTTCCTAGTACACCAGAAGTTCCCCAGTCCTACAACTAACTAAAAAATAATATTTTGATCTTGTGTTCCATCTAAAAATATTGGTATAAAATTATAATCCATGTATTGTTACTATTCTTGGCTATTTCCATACTGGATATTGAGCTTGGCTAAGAAACCTACAATCTGTAGACATCTTTAACTGCAATAGAAAAAGAAACATGGAGTGAAAGAAAGAGGAAAGAGTTACAGCAGTATCAGGCCCTGACTAGAAGGTATTAGGACAGTCAGGAAAACCAACACTTCTCTCTGGTTTAGGCCATCTTTAAGGTTTCCAACCAACTTAAAACACCACAGTTCTTCTAGGGAACAGTTAATTTATCCCCAAATGGCCTATCTTGAGCAGATGGATAGGGGAAGGGTCAGCTTACTTACTGTAGAGCTCAGGGGGAATAAAACCACAGGAAACATACTGCATTCACCTGACCAGACTTAACCCAGGAGACCACACAATGAAGAGCTAAGTGTAGGTCTGGAAGAGAGATGTCAGCCATCGTAGGGAGGGATCCAATGTCATATAGCTGACATGCTCTCCTGGGATGAGTGGCTTGCTGGGTGTGTGTGTGTGTGGCTTGTGTGTGTGTGTGTGTGTGTGTGTGTGTGTATGTGTATGTGTGTGTATGTGTTTATGTGTGTGTGTGTGTATGTGTGTGTATGTGTTTGTTTGTGTGTGTGTGTGTGTGTGAGAGTTAGACTGTGAGGGAGCAAACAACCTCTACTGCTATGGCTCTGGCTTTCAGGCCCACCAAGGAACAGAAAACAAGGTCTATCCTATGTAAGAGAGGGAGCCAGGATGAGAACCTGCTTCAGCTGGTGTCCTTAGAGGATCACACCTACAGGGAAAATGTAGGTTAAGAAACAAAATGAAACAAAGCTACCTGTCTGCTAGCTCAGCAAGATAATAGGAAAGCAGATTGTCCTCTGCGGGGCCCTTGGTGGACCAGGTGTCTTACACACACAGGTTAGGTTTGAATCTGTATAACCCAGAAGGATGGAGACTCACAAGCCAAAGCTTTCATATAAAAAGGGGACCCAGGCTGCTTATCAGCTTGATTTACTCCAAAAGTAAAAGTGGTAATCTTTTGCTGAAGGACTAATCCAGAATCTAGGATGAGAGGAATCTCACAGAGATGAGAACACAACCCACCATGTTCAAGAGAGGGAGAATGAGATGACTAGGACCAGGCTGGAAACTGGAGTATGGGAAGGTAGAGGAGAATGTGAGCTTGTCTAAATTTAACAAAGAATGTACTCATGAATGACACATATACACAGTTGCTTATTGCAGTGATGCAAAGCAAAGCAAACACAAGGACAACCTGGATAGAACAACCCATGCCATTGTTTGGAGGACTGATTAAAAAAAACCGAGCAAACCAGTAGTGAAGAAACACCCCATGTTCACTAATATGAATCTAGGGATGTCTCAGTAATTAAAAACAACTTTTCTATACTTAGCCATTTGATTAAAGAAGTGAGCTTATGTGTGTGAAAACAATTTATATTTTTGTGTATAGTAATTGTTGGCATTTTGTCTAGGTCCTGTCCCACAGTTACCTGGCAACAGCCAGGTGTGCCTGACTCACTATAAAAGGGGCTGCATGTCCCCTCCTCTCTCTTGCTCTCTTCTCTTTTCTTTTGGGCCCAGCCTCCACGCCTGTGGGATGAGTTGCTCCGCTAGCTTGTTGCCCAAAGCTGTAGCACACAATGTAGCAGCTGTGGTTAAAATGGCCGAATAATAAAGTCCTGAGTCATTTCTATATCTTGTTTTTATCCTGAGAACGTAAACTTGTTTTTCCACTGAGCTTCCGGGGTTTTTCCACCCAGTGGACTTGGTGTAATATATTGTGTGAACCTCAGTAAAGCTTTGGCATTTTCTCTTGATGAATGACCCAAAGCTGTGTCTTTTGTTAGATCCCCCAGGCCTATGCCCAGTTCTCAGTACTGTAGTGGCACAGGCGCCATCAAGTGGTGGTCCCACTGAGATCAGGAAAGTGAGGAGCCCCTGACAGGATCATTCTAAGAAGCTGGCTGGTGAAGCAAAAGGAATGTATTGGGTGAGTGGTGCAGCATCAAACCAAAAGTAAACTTAGTTCGCAGTAAGTAAAAGGATCACACCATGGGAACCTCAAGTTCCACATTATATCCAACAGATTAGATGGTAGCTCTGCTCAGACAGCAGGAACAGAGATAAAGGTAAAAACAGCTAAAGAATTTATTAAAACTTTAGAAAAGACTAGTCCCTGGCTTGTTCATTCAGGATGACTTAATATTCCTGATTGGTAACATGTTAAGACAGATTTGCAAAAAACACTGCAGAGAGATGGCTCTGAGAGCATTCTTGTTGCCATTTTCTCTTTGTGGAGATTGGTCAAGGATGCTGTCTTGAGTACTAATGCTAAAATAAAGAATAAATGTCAGAGATAGAAAGAATATTTGGAGCGGCACAGGATGATGCCTCCCGTAAGTCTTCACAAACCTCTGATTCAGATCAAGATTCAAGCTCAGAGGAGGATGAAGTAGAGACACTAGAAAAAGAAATAGAGGAGCTTAAAAAGAAGATTAGTAAGTGCAGGGTTGCTAAAAAATCAGAATCTTGTCCTCCTAGTAAAAATCCCTTCTTTAAAGAAGAGGGAGCTACTGCTCCTTCTGCCTATGAATCCTATCCTTCCTTGGAGTGGTGTTAAGGCTCCAAGGAAAGGGATAATTTTTTCTGAGCCTCACCCTTGACAGTGAGCAGTATATCCTGTTGTTGAGGTGTCAGACTCCAACAATGCAGGCCAATTTATTAGACAACATGTTCCTCTGAGTTTTAAGGAGTTGCTCTGCTTATGGTCCCTTTGCTACCTTTACTTAGAATTATGTAGGACAGTGCTGTCTGGGGGAGATTGTCTCATATGGAGAGGAGAATGTCAGGAGCAGTGCACCCAGACAGCTCAGAGAGATGCTGCTGCGGAATGGGGGAGGGACATCTTATATCATATGGGAGTGGTGGCTACCACCCAACCAGTACAGAGGATACTGCATAAATAGGAATTTCCCCCCAGTAAGGGTTTGGGGCGGTACCTACAGGGGAACCCTCAACCTGTGTCTGATGGGGACCTAGTTATTTGAGCCCATGAAGGTGGGATGGGATTAGGAAGTTTATCATGGAGGTCACTGCTAAATTGCTTCCTGTTATGATCCTGTATGGGTGGAGCAGTGGCCCCTTTTCTCTGAAAAAATTGGAGGTAACACATAAACTTGTATAAGAACAGTTACAGGCAGGACACATTGTTCCCTCCACTTCCCCCTGGAATGTGTCTTTGTGGTCCTCTTACATGCCTGGATGGCACTCCTCTGATGTTAAGACAGGGGGTAGCTTTTAATTCCACTGCCTATTGGATACATCTATCACCTTTGAAGTTTCCCTTAAATTTGAAAATAGTAGGTTTAGTAAAAATTTTAATATCTCTTCCTTCACCTGTGTTATTCCTCCATTTTTCTTGGTGGTTTGGAATGGTACTAATGCTGGAGGTAGTCTTGACTATTCTTCACAGGAATACATGAAGCTGTTGGGGACCAGAGGACTCTGCCCTGGTTGTGCAGATCCAAGGCATAGTTCCATTGCCTGTCAATCATTCAAGAGAAAATCAACTGATCCTGACTGTCATAAGAGAGACTTTGGCATCACGGCTGCTATTGGCACCTTCTCCTTGGGCATTATTGCTCTTGGAGCTGCCCTTGTGTTTGTGTTTTTTCTTTGTCGCCTGGGCAGAAAACAAGCCCAGAGCTAAGCTGTCAATCGACAGATAATGTTATCTTTGGCAGAAGGCAACCCATCAACTCAGATATGACTGATATATAAAAATTAGGCAGCCAAGGATGGGTAAGACCATAAGGGTGGCTGTCAACCTAAGACAGGGGGTCCATGAGGCCTGAGTGGGCTGCCCAAAGGTGGGTAAGGCAGACACTGACATTCATGAGTCACCCAAGACAGACACTAATTTATAAATAAAAAAGGGGGAATTGTTGAACCCAGCCCCAACCCCTATGGGATGAATTGCTCCACTAGCTTGTTGCCCAAGGCTGTAGCCCACAATGTAGCAGCTGTGGTTAAAATGGCCGAATGACAAAGTCCTGAGTCATTTCTGTGTTCCTGTTTTTATCCTGAGAACGTAAACTTATTTTTCCATTGTGCTTCCGGGATTTTTCTACCTGGTGGATTTGGTGTATATATTGTGTGAACCTCAGTAAAGCTTTGGCATTCTCTCTTGACGAATGACCCGAAGCTATGTCTTTTGTTAGATTCCCCCAGGCCTATGCTCAGTTCTCAGTACTGTGGTGGTGTGGGCGCCATCACTTCTCCTCTTGCTCCTGCTCCCTTACCCTCTTCCTCCCTTTCTCTATTCCCTTCCTCTCTTTTTCCACTTGCTCATGCTGTTCTCTACTCCTCTTCTCTCTCTCTCTCTCTCTCTCTCTCTCTCTCTCTCTCTCTCTCTCTCTGCCTTTCTCTGTCTCTACTACTCCCTCAACTCTCCTCCCCATTCCCTAAATAAACTCTATTCTATACTATACCTGTTATCTCAGAGGAAAGGGATGCCTCAGCATGGGCCCGCAGAGGCACCACCTTCATTCACACCATACCATGCCTCCACCAAACATATTCCTTCCTCTTTCTTTTTATAAAACACAACAGTATCGCTGAACAATACTTAGACAACTAACATATGGTGTGGTGTTGGGTAGGTCATAAGCTTGGGGGAAGAGAGAGCCACTGGGCCTGGCTTGAGTGTTTCAAACTCCAAAGCACATTCCCAGTGACACATTTTCTCCAACAAGTCCACGCCTTCTGATAGCAACACTCCTGGGTGACTGAGCATTCAAATCTATGAGCCTATGTGGGCCATTGTTATTCAATCACCACACACAGTAAGATACACTTCACATATTTGAGGGTGTCTAGAATTAAACATCAAGCAGTAAGTGTTCAGAAAATGGACAAACAAAAACAGCTGATAATACTTTGATTGTTACCACAGTCTGGAAAGAAAGACTTAGCATTGGAGAGAAATGGGAGAACATTGCCTGGACTCTCCTACATTTGATTGTGGTCAGGATCACACCACTCTGCTAATATCATTAAACCATTGAATTATACCTGTTAAATAGATGGATTTTATTCTATATGAATTTCACTCATAGAAACTTTTATCTTAACAACTGGCCTGAAAGATAGGCCCATTGGTTTAATAGTGGTATAAAAGTAACCAATCTACCAAGTTCTGATTGAATCTAACACCTACTTCAGAAGCTCATGTAATCTACCTCAGAAGCTCATACCTAATTCTGTAATGTGAGCCAAGAGCCCGTAGTTAGGGAGACCATAAGCCTGGGGTTGGGGGGAGGAGAACCTACTGCTATTTATTTGCTAAATGGACATAGTATCAAATGGCCCTTTAAATAGTTATCTTTGTACCCATAGATTAGTGCACCTCTCAGTCTTCATCATAAAAGCTTCCTTTTGGAGTAGACATCAATAAGTCAGAGACTTACAACTGGTAAGAGTGTGGAGGATAAGAGACTGTGGAGTGCTCAGCCCTAAAGGAGCCATCTGCATCACACTCTTCCCCACAAAGCTCAGAGATCATCCCCGCATTTAGATGGCAGAGGCATGAGCAGCTCTGTCAGGTTTTACCCAGCCTGGTCTACATAGTGAGTTCCAGGACAGCCATAGCAACATAGTGAGAACCTGTCCTGAAAACCCAACCAACCAATCAGGCAACCAACCAACCAGCCAACCAACCAACCAGCCAACCAAAAGGGCTGTCAGAATCAGAGGTTGTGGAAAACTATTATAAAACAGTGTTTTGGGGACATGACAGAGCCATTGCACACATGAATTTACAGCAGCTGAGATTATATGCCTAAGACCTACACAAGATCAAGCCAGACAAAATTACAGCATGAATCAGGGAGGTGCTCATGAAGTCCCGCCCACAGCTGATAAGCTATTGGTTGCTGCTGGGGGAGGAGGAGTCACTTTTCAGGGATGTGGCCTCTGGTAAGTGTATCATATGCCAATGGATGCCCTACAGCCATGTGCATATTGACAACACCATTTGTGGTGGTTTGAATAGCTTTCACCCCCAGAGACTCATGTGTTTGAATGCTTGGGCCATGGGGAATATGTGGAGGTGTGGCCTTGTTGGAGTAGATGTGGCCTTGTTGGAGGAAATATTTCACTGTGTAGGTGAACTTTGAAGGTTCCTATGATCAAACTCTGTCCAGTGTGGAACCAGACCCTCCTCCTGGCTGCCTATGGAAGATAGTCTACTTCTGACTGTCTTTGAATCAAGATGAACAACTCTGGGCTCCTCTAGCACTATGTCTGCCTCCATGCTGCCATGGTTCCATTATCATGATGATAATGGACTGAACTTCTGAAACTGTAAGCCTGACCCAGTTGAATATTTATCTTTGTAAGAATTGCTTTGGTCGTGT
This sequence comes from Rattus norvegicus, assembly GCF_021556685.1. NCBI lineage: Eukaryota > Metazoa > Chordata > Mammalia > Rodentia > Muridae > Rattus > Rattus norvegicus. Next base: position 83,597,902 of record NC_141544.1, read on the forward strand.
TGTCCCTTCACAGCAATAAAAACCCTAAGACACTATTGGACTCATTAAAAAAGAGTATGTGTGATTGAGAGCAAGAAATGGTAGAGGGTATGGGAAAGTTTGGAGGGGGAGGAAGTCATGGGTAGGTTTGCTCAAAACACATGTATACATGTATAAAGTTCTCTAAATAAAAATTTGTTTTTAAAAATGGCCTGAAAATTAATGACCCAAGTTTATAATTCAAGAAACAGAAAAAGTACAAAGGAGGATTTGTAAGAAATAGGAAAGAGAAATTAATAAAGGCAAGGGCATAAATATTGAAGTAGAAATGAGACCCAAGAGTGATCTCTGGAAAAATTAATAAAATAGACTTGCCTGTGGTAAGACTGCTAAAGAAAACGTGGGAGGCAGCACGACGAACTCTCACCTGGAAGCTCACCTCAAGGTGTTGCTAATAATGCAGAGAGAGCAAGGAATTATTGAAACACATTTATATTCTGTTGTCTGAGAGCTGAGAGCTCAGCCTTTTGAACATGGATCAGCTTAATGTAGAGAAATACCGAAAGTGTAGAACCGGAATGAATGTGGCCATGGGGAGAAGCAGGAAATAGCTGTGGCCTCCTGAGCAGGCCTGGAGAGAGAGAGATTTGGCAGCAGGGAAACTCTGTTGGACGCTGGAGAGAGGGGCAAGAAGATGGTCCTAAGTGGATGGCTTAGGTGCCACTTTCTCAAGTTCACGCATTGCTGAAGCAGTGACAGCCAAAACCTCCTCTTCTCTGGCTTGACCTGCTCCTTGGTCACCACGCAGCATCCCTAATGGATCTCCCCTCCAGTGTACTTTCTGATGTCCTTTTTTTTTTTTTTTTTTTTTTTTTTTTTTGAGAATTTTGGTCCAGATGATGTTTCTTTACGTGGCTCTTTACAACCCCAAGGCTCATGAGCCTCCATTGTCTTATCTCCTCCCAGCTGCAAGAGACGTAGTGGGCGTCTTTTGTAGCAATCAGACAGCCCACAACTCAAGTGCCTGGGAATAATCTCGGGTGGCAGTTTTCACGTTGTTTCACGGAATAATGGGTTCCAAGAAGGTTCTCGGGAATCTGTAAGGGGTGAAAGTCAGGATGCCAGCCATGCTGCCAGGATGTCATTCTGTGAAGTTCTACCTGTAGCTGTGTTACATCTTTATGAAAGTCCATGTGCCAGAAAGACACAAATCTAAGCAATGTTTGAATTTCTCTCAAATCTAAACTGTTGTCAGAAAACGGCATCAGGTCACTGGCTGTCTATGTCCTCGCTGAGGTTCAGGACCAAGAAGTCATCCATTATGGGCTAAGGATTACCCTTAGTTACCATAAGTAGTGGCACTCAGGGCTGGGCTGCATTTGTTCTACATATCTGACACAATAATCACTCAACACTGATTACCTCAATACCATTTAAAGAGTCTCAGAAGTCAGGTGTGATGGTGCACACATACTTCCCAGCACTCAGGAGGCAGAGGCAGGGGCAGGGGCAGGGGCAGGGGCAGGGGCAGGGGCAGGGGCAGGGGCAGGGGCAGGGGCAGAGGCAGAGGCAGAGGCAGAGAGGCAGAGGCAGAGGCAGAGGCAGAGGCAGAGGCAGGCAGCTTTCTGTGAGTTTGAGGCCTGGCTGGTCTATATACTGAGTTTGAAGCCTGGATGGTCTTTATACTAAGTTCTAAGGACATCCATTCCTGAGCGAGTCTTATGGCAAGAAAGACAATCAGGGTTTACAGAAGAGGTATTTGAGTGTGAGAGAAGAAAAGGCCACTGTTTTCAGGTCTACCTGATGACAAACTGCAGCTAAATGGACGGAGAAGAATTAATGGTATTTGGGAAATGAGAACTAGAGAAAGAAGAGCTTAGTCAGGATATCCAGGGGAGGTGGCAAGTGGGAGAGGAGAGAGATCTGTGTGGCTGGCAGGGCTAAAACCCTAACCATGTGAGGAACAATGTGAGAACACTCTGACCCGGGGTGCAAACCCACTCCGTGAGATGTGAGATTGTGAGTGGCCCCCGCACAGGTCACCAGAGTCTCCACAATAATCTTGGGACGGGAACGGAGAGAATGGGTTGTATGATATCGACAGTCCATTGCAAGGTGCATTAACAGCTCCATTTTAGCTGCTGGATGGTTCACAGGAAGTGGCCACCCAGCCTGGGCCAGTCAAAGGAGCATCTTTAGGTCCCTGCAGTCAGCCCTGCAAACACCCCTGCTACAGCTGTGTTTGGGGCAATCTGTCTGGAGTACATAAAACTGCTCTGTGATCCCAGAAGCTCTGGACGAAAGATACCATCAGGAGACAACGCTTGGCACCAAGGCCTGGTGGGCTCGATAATTGGACCCATCACACAGTCTGTTAGCTTGGCTCTGTTTCTTGTAAACAGTGCTCTGAGCAAAAACCACACTGATGAAGTGTCCCATTCATTTCCTGCTGGAGATCCTATCTGGAAGCAGGGTCTGGCCCCCTGGAGATGTAGCTGGTTCTCTCTATGCTTTCCCTCCCTCTAAGATGCAGAGAGCCATGGGCAAGGAACAGTTTGGTAAGACAAATCCTGTTTTCCATACATTTTTTCTTAAGTACGTCTCTTTGCTTGCATAGCTATCAAATATAAGACATCAGACCAATTTAATGCCGTATCATTTCCTAGCACACATGTTTTGGTTGATCTGAGAGATTACACTTAAAGGTTCTGAGCATGCTCAGAGTCACCGTGCGTCAGCCAGTAGTGGTAGAATTGCACCTGATTCAGACCTGGGGGTTGTAAAGCTGCTGGGATGTTTCACCCGCTGTGCTGAGCACTGCAACCAGGAGACAAGGAGTCTGGGTATCAAGAGAGAGGAAAGAGGGTATATCTTGGCTTTGCCAGCGGCCCTGAGATAAGATAGCATTTCATATCAACCAGCCCACAGAAATGATTAATAGGGCTTAATACTGCTCTATCTGGCCTATTAGAATCTGTCGTTAAGCACGGTCCATTGTATAGTCGTCCCTCTACTGGGGCTGTGCAAGGCTGTTGTTGAGCAAATCTGGCTGAGATTCTGTAAGCTGAAGAGAGCACCAGAGCTAGGAGGTAGGATCCACAGTCCACCACGACCCTGAGTTTGGGTACATGAGTGGTTGTTGACATGGCCATATGCTTCCTAGCCACACGATGGACAGACACTCTCCTCTTCCATTGTTTCTCTGAGGCACCACAAGTAGACAGGAGACTGGCCTGGGTTGCAGAGCCCTTGGCATTTTCCTGGGAGGCTGGACACAGGAGCAGAGGTAAGGATCTCTATCAGCCTGTTCTCCATCAGTCTTTCAGAGCCAAGTGAGGCTGACTGGTCAGTTCCCAGATCTCTCTGCAGCCTGAGCGACTGCTTCGCTCGTCCCCCTCTCAGTCTCCCTCTCTTTGCATTCGTCATCACCGCAGCCGTGCACTCCTTGTGACCCCTTTGTATCAATGACAGGATGTGCATTTAAGGACTCAGATGAGTGGCCTTCTGGTCCCTCTGTCTTGTGCTCACTAAGGGTGGTTCTGAAAGGGGGTGTTGGCCCATGTCACCTTTACCTCCATGTCCTTCACACATGGTAGGGTCAGCAAATGTTTGCCGAGTGTGTTAGCTGCTTTTCTGTTGCCGAGAGAAAATACCATGGCCAAAAGCAAATTAGGAAAGATGGGTTTGTTTTAGTTGACTGCCGCTTCACTCTCTCATAACAAACCCTCCAAAAGTGACAGAGGGGCACTGAAAACTAGACCTTAGTTTCCAGAATTATCAGGGAATGGGGACCTTGGAGTGCCAACTGACTTGGCCACTTCTTTAGTTCTTTAGAGGATGTACTGGATACACATGGCTAGAGCAACTTCCTTGAAACTTCCTTGCTGCTTCTGAGTGTATAGGAGGGCAGCCATCTAGAGAGGCCGGTACTGGAGAGACTGAGGCTAGAGAGGCAGTACGACTGGGCTATCTGTAGCGGATCCCTCTGTGACTTTGTTTCTCTCTTCCAGCCCTCAACCGTCTCCTAGGTCACCATCACCTGGCTCTAACATGCTAGGTATTCTCCCTGCCATTTCTCATTCTAGGCCATCTCTGCCCAACTCTTTGATGAACTAAAATAGACAGAAACGTTAGCATCTGCAAAAGTTCTTCTATTGTTGAAGTCAATTGTCTCAGGGAATGACAGGACATGGAGAGGCATGGCTTTCACATACCCAGCGAATATATGGATGGGTGGTGTCTTAGTCAGGGTTTTACTGCTGTGAACAGACACCATGATCGAGGCAAGTCTTATAAAGGACAACATTTAATTGGGGCTGGTGTATAGGTTCCGAGCTTCAGTCCATTAGCCTCAAGGTGGGAAAATGGCAGCATCCAGGCAGGCATGGTGCAGGAGGAGCTGAGAGTTCTACATCTTCATCTGCAGGCCACTAAGAGAAGTCTGTCTCCCACCTGGCTAGAAGGAGGGTCTCAAACTCCAAGCCCACAATGATATACCTACTCCAACAAGGCCACATCTCCTAATAGTGCCACTCCCTGGGCCAAGCATATACAAACCATCACAGGTGGTAACGTGTGAAAGTCTTACATGTGTCTCAGTAATATATACCAGGGATCTACCACCCAGACAAGATTGGGGGAATTCCCAGGACCACAGAAGGTTCTATCCCCCACACACCTTGACCTCATTGCTTCCTAGATTCTTATTTACACATGCGTGTAGGCATTCATTCAGCCACACATTAGTTGACCTGTTCTTTTAATGAAAGATTTATTTTACTATTGTGTATGTTTGCCTAGAGAGGCCAGAGAGGGCTTTGGATCTCTTGGAGCTGTAGTTAGGAACCTTTGTGAGCCTTTTGTTGTACCAGTTGGGATCTAAATTCCTGTCTTCAGGTATAGCTGTAAGAGCTCTTAACTTCCGAGACATCTCTCCAGCTGCATGTTTTGTTTTTATTTTAAAATTGTTATCATTGTTGTTGTTGTGTGTGCATGTGCATGCGTGATGTGTGATGTGTGATGTGTGATGTGTGACATGTGTGCATGTGTGTGTGTGTGTGTGATGTGTGTGTGTATGTCTGTGTTAGGTAGACTTGTTAGTAGAGGTATGTAAATGTGTCTGACTGGGTGCTCACACACGTGTGTGCACATGTTTGTAGACCTGAAGTTGATACTGGGTGTCTCTCCTTGACTGTTCTTCACTTGTTCTTTGAGAGCTCTCTCCTTGAACTTGAAGCTCGATTTGGCTAGGCGGTTGGCCAATGAGCCTCAGGGTCCTACCTGTTTCTGTTCTTAGCCATCAGAGCTGTGGGTGGTCACGTGGCATCATGGACAGCTTTCTATGTGGATTCTGGGGATCCAGAACTCAGGCCTTGTGCATCAGGTGCCTTATGGGGTGAGCCATCCCTATAGCCTCATTTCTGATATGGTTTTGATGAAGCCAGTTGCTCATACTTTCCTGACTTAATTTGACAAATTCATGGGTGGCCAGTTTTCATTTGCACAAATAGGTTATTTTTTTTTCAGCCCGTGTCTCAACGTTTACTCCAGACATTTGAACAAACAAGATACAGAATTATTCTGTATACAGAGTAGGCAAACTGCTGTTTGGCAAAATGGAGCCACTGAAGGCAAGGCATAGCCTGGAGAATGCTATGCTACACAATATGGAGTGACTCGGAACAGGCACTGGTCAGTCCATTCAGGGAAGACGCTTGATCGTCCAGCTGAGGAATGGCTGGGAGAGGCTGTTATTTTCTTGCCTTCCCTTGAGCGGTTGCTGCACCTGGGCTCATATGGAGGCTTTGTATGTGTTCTTAGTTCAGACAGGAGGGGGAAATGCAGACAGACAGACGATGGGCAACGGGCCAGCCCCATGCCTTTCTGGGTGAAGGTAATGAGGAAGAGAGATATCCATGGAAGTTTCCGAGGTTGCAGTGAGAGAGCTTTCTTGCAAATAGTGTTCCTCTTCTCTAGAAGAGATCCTTGTCCTCTCCTGTCCTCAGGCCTGGGTTTGTGTCATTTCTAGAGAACATATGGTTGCAGCACGTCATTGAAACTTCTTGGGTCTCAATTTCCCCTTGTTTGAAACAGGACAGTTATACTTCCTCCCAGCTCTGTTCAAAGATCCAATAACATAATTTGTGGGAAACAGTTATGCATTCTGAACAGCTAGCAGTTGGAGATTGGCCCATTGACTGTTGGGGTGGGGGTGTATAGTGGGCCGAATGGTGATTCCTAAAATACGTCCATGTCCTGGCTCCTGGAACATGGGGATGTGACATTATTTGTATCAAGGGACTTTCAAGATATAATTGAGACAAGATCATTGAGGATTACTTAAGGGCGCTGTAACATCAGTCGTTGCCGTATACTGACAAAAGAGAAGAAGATGCTGAGAGGGGGACATGGTCTTTTGAAGACAGAGGCTGAGATGTAGTAGCACAGCCACAATGCAGGCTGATGCAGGCCCCGGGAGTCGGAAGAAACAAGGAATGGTTTTTCTCCCACAGCTTTCAGGATCATGGCCTGGCAGCATGTTGATACCTGATGGCCAACTTCCAGGGCCATAACAGTAAATGTCTATTGCTGTAAAGCCATTTGTCATTTGCCATGCAGCCCTGACAAAGGGATGCAATGTTTGTTATCTGCCATTCCTGGCTTGTTTTATGTCAACTTGACACAAGATAGAATCATCAGCGAGAAGGGAGCCTCCATGGAGAAAATGCCTCCATAGTATCTGGCTATAAGGCATTTTTAAAATGAGTGATTGATGGAGGAGGGTCCAGCCCATTGTAGGTAGTGCCATCCCTAGGCTGGTGGTCCTAGGTTCTGTAAGAAAACGTACTGAATAAGGCAGTAAGCAGCACCTGTCCAGGGCCACTGCGTCAGCTCCTACCTCCAGGATCCTGTTTGAGTTCCTGTCCTGACTTCCTTCAGCGATAGACTGCAGTGTGGAAGTGTAAGCCCAATAAACCCTCTCCTCTCCAACTTGGTTTTTGGTCATGGTGTTTCATCATTAGAGAAACCCTAAGACACCCGTTTCCTTTCTTTAGGGTTTGCTGGATAGGTGTAGTTTAATGTCTAGTATATCTCTACACTTCATTTGCCAGCTTGCACACTTATTTACATAGGATCATTATCCGCCCCCCACCCCCAAGCTTTTAAAATGTATGAGGCAACTACCAAGCAGCTAATGGCACAGCACACTGATGCCAGATGACATCATAATGGGGTTTGTCACAAGGTCTGTCATGATCCTTTTCTGCAGGAGTGGGACAGAGTTAGCTCCCTGACAAATTAAAGATGGTGGACCATCTTTAACGAGAGCTTCTTGCTCGTGGTGCTAAGGGGAAGCATCAAGCAAAAAAGACTTTGGGAATAATCAGAGTGTGTTTCACAGGTTCTAGTTATGATGAGACAATGTGCAAGCCAGGGTCAACTCAACCCTAAGGAAAATTATGGCCTCCCTCAGATGGGCTGTGCCAATGTGAGAGAGCTGTCTTTGCTCCTAGTGATAGAGCTTGAGCCAGGGCTGAGGCCAGGAGAGCTGCTGCCTTCATTAACAGAAAGTTTTCTCAAAATGAAAACAAATGAATTATCTCATGTTCTAATTTGATAAGAAAGGTTTCTGTTTCTAGGAAGGAGACTCTCACGTTCTTGTCAGCTACGAGTGTCTTCCTGGTCATCACCTTCTCTGACTCCTCCCTTCCCCCCACCGGACTCCATCCTTCCAATCACAACAGCATTGTCTCTGTGAGGACTGTGAGAGGGGCCACCTCCCTTTGCCCGTGCTGTCACTTTCTAAATGCTTAGCTCCTCCTGGGCCAAACAGAGTGGATCTTGCTGGACCGTAAGAGCCTGTTTAGGTTTCAGACTGATCGCTCAGCAAGCTGAGGGGAAGACACACCATCTTACCCTGCTGCCCTTCCCACCACAACACATGGCTTGAAAGGCCTACTTACGTTTGATAGTCACGTCATTGCCACTGGCAAAACCACACTCTGGAATCAGAGAGAGTTGTAAGATGCATAAATCACAGTATAACATTGTGTGTGTGTGTGTGTGTGTGTGTGTGTGTGTGTGTGTGTGTGTGTGAATTTATGTGTGTGTCTGCATTTGTGTGTGTGTGTGCATTTATGTGTGTGTCTGCATTTGTGTGTGTGTGTGCATTTATGTGTGTGTCTGCATTTGTGTGTGTGTGTGTGTGCATTTATATGTGTGTCTGCATTTGTGTGTGTGTGTGTGCATTTATGTGTGTGTCTGCATTTGTGTGTGTGTGTGTGTGTGTGTGTGTGTGTGTGTGTGTGTGTGTGTGTGTAGAACCAAGGAATAGGCTCCATGGAAGTTGCTAGAAGTTGAGCCTGAAGAAAGAGCTCATCCGTGACTGAAGTTTGGAGAAAGCCTACCTGGCTGCCTTCTTTCCTTCAAAATATTGTTTGTTGTGCCTTGAGTTTGTGCCAGCCACTGTAGAAAGTACTCTGGATGCAGCTGCAGTACAACACAGCACCGAGGCTTTTCTTAAGGCATACACACTACAGGCGAGACAGGCAACTAACAGATGATTTCATGATAGTGGCGGGCTATGAATTATGGGGCACGGCTGTCAGAGTCAGTAACTAGATCCTGTATACGTGGTTCTGCCTCTGCCTCAATCCTGCCCTGCTGGCTGGAGATCCCTACTACCACTCTGTCTGCAGCTGCAAGAAGTCGTTTTGGAGCTTGGTGTTTTGGTATGTGTGTGCGTGCCTGTGTGTGTGTGTGTGTGTGTGTGTGTGTGTGTGTGTGTGTGTGTGTGTGTGTTTTCAGGACAGAGCCCTTCTGTCCTGGATTTGTTATGTAAACCGGGCTGGCCTCAAACTCACAGAGATACATACTTGCCTCTACTTTCCACGTGCTGAGATTAAAAGCATGTACCACCACGCCCGGATACGAGAAGTCTTAACAGCATTCACATGTTCAACTTTACTCTTCCTCCCCAAAATCACCTTGGCTCTTCTTGCTCCTTTGTTTTCCTGGGTAAAATCTAGAACCAGTCACATAAGTCACATGTTATGGAGTGTGTGGTGCTTTGAATGAGAACGGCCCCCATAGGTTCATAGATTTGAATTAGATCGATCTCCAGGCAGTGGCACTCTTTGGAAGGATTAGGAGGCGTGGCCTTGTTTGGAGTAGGTGTGGCCTTATGGGAAGAAGTATTTTACTGGCAGTGGGCTTTTGAGGTTCTAAGGGTCCAAGCCAGGCCCTTGCTCTTCCTGTCGCCTGTGGAGCTGGATGTAGAGCTCTCAGCTCCTCCAGCACCATGTCTCCCTCATACCACTGTGCTCCATTATGACAACGAACTAAACCTCTGAAATTGTAATCAAAACCTAGGTCACGGTGTCTCTTCACAGCAATAGGACACTGACTAAGATTGAAGGGAAGTCCAAGAAGCCAATGTTTTTTCATAAATGAAGTACTTTTCATCAAGACATACCCAAATGCTAGTTTGGTAGCAGGTGGAGGATGAGTGGGGTGAATGTTCGCTTTAGTTTTCATCTGTAGCTGTAACGATCCACCCAGGACACGGCAGTCATGTCTAGCAAGTTTGAGAGGAGGAGGAGTGGCTCCACATCTGGCTGGATAGAGAGAACGTCTCTTGCCTCAGAGGCTGTAAAGACCCTTGCCGTGTTTAGAGCCAGCGAGAACCTAGCTCCCTGTTAACAGAAGTGGCATACCGCTCTACCCTGGCTTTTGTCTAGACATGCTGGACATGCATGAGTGGCTGGTCAGCGGTGAGCTGGGGACTAGTAGCCAATGCATGGTTGAGGCTGGTATGGACCATTTCTACTTAGACTCTATAAGACAGAATTCAGTCACTGGCCATGCCTCATTGCAAGGGGCCTGGGATATGTATATCACCTGTGTCCCTGGGAGGCTGGGGAATGTATGTCACATCACCTGTGTCCCTAGAGGATGCACAAACATTACCACTTCTGCCACACTGGAAGCGCTCTCCCTGTGAGGATGGATGGCTTCTAGCTGGGTCATCAGGAAGGCTCCACAAAGAAGAAAGCCTGGGTCTGGAAGATGCAAACTTCTTTCTGAGGTGCACTGGATGCCCATAGCCTATGGCCATACACTTCCATATGTGCTCCCCTTCCTCTCCCCCTATGTGCCCTTCTCACATAGCCCAAGATGCATGGCATAGAGGAGATCCTACAGACAAGCTCTAGATGGAGTGGGCTCCCCACCTCATTTTGGGAGGGTCAAAGAGGACATTTCACTCTTATTCCTGGCAAAGAAGCCAGGTAGTAGAAGCCTCTTTTGCCATGATTGGTAGTCAATACAAAGACGAGTGGCTGCCCAAGATTCTGAGAACAAGGGAGGGCTGAGAGGTTGTCTGTAAACTTTTTTTTTCTTCTTTTTTTTGGAGCTGGGGACCGAACCCAGGGCCTTGCGCTTGCTAGGCAAGCGCTCTACCACTGAGCTAAATCCCCAACCCCTGTCTGTAAACTTTTCATTGCTTCTTTGTGAGTTTCCCATCATGCACCCCCAAACCACTCGCCTCCCCTTCCCCTCATACATACCCTTTACCCTTGCAACCTCCCACAACTCCATCAATAGAGAAAAAAATCATCTTGTTATGGAAGCTGCAATGAGTCACCGTGTATCCCACAGGAAACTCTTTTGTTCATACTTCTTTGCTTGCAAGTGTCCATTATAATGACTTGTTGGTCTGGTATGGGGCCTCTGGCTTCTGTTACTCTATCAATACGGAACCTCACAGGGACTCCTCTAGGATATCCTGAGGTGGAAATTTCTGGAGACTCGTTTTCTTTGGAGACTCAGTTGTGTCACGTGATGTTTGTTTTGCCGAAGCAGACGGGTGAGAGAATGTTTTGCTAAGAACAGATGTGTTCTCTGGAGGCTGTCTTGAGAAAGGGCGTGTGACGTTTTGCTGGAGTGCGTGCTTAAGAGGGCATGTGACGCTTAGAAAGAATGTAAATATTACCCCACAGACAGTGAGAGGAAGCTCTTGCATTGGTTTGCCTTGCAGGACTTTGTTGGTCTTTGTTTGGGCTTCACTGGTCTTCACTGTTCTTTGATTTTGGTGACTTTGTAGAGAGAAATGGACCAAAGACCTTCTGGTGGTGTTCCAGCTACCTCTTGCCACTTCTGCTGACTCATGCTGATTTAGTGGAGCCTTGTGGTTTCTTCTGGATTAAGCTGCTGCTGCTGATTTGTGTTCGATGATACTATTGAACTGGACTGCTGATATTCTGACAATGAAGATTGGAGTCACCCCAAAGAACTACTAAACTACTAAACAGGTCCACAACCTGTTTCCCATTAACCTTTTCTTTCCCCTACTTCTGGTAGGTGGGCTAGAAAGGAGGTTGAAGCATTTAAAGAACCTTTATTAAAGTAGGTTTTGAAAGATCTAAGCCTACAATATCCTGTTGTCACCCTGTGTCATAGAGACTTTATAGTTTTGAATCTGTAGGACTGGCACCTTCCGGTACTCCAGCAGTTTGTTGATGGGGTGGGCCAAATCAAAGCCCTGGATCTGGGCCTGAGAAGTGTCTGAGCTGGTCAGCCTTCAGCCTCTCACACTATCATGCCCTCGAGGCTGTGCTCACCAGCAACCCTGCAGTTGTAGGGCTGGCTCTACTGTGCTACCCACGTGAGGTGTGTGACCTAACTCCCCCGGTGTCGAGTGTCGCAGCTCTCCCACTCTCATGACCCTCACTACCTCCTATGCTCATGGCCTCAGGGCTGGCTCACCTGAAACCCCCACATCTAGGACCAGCTCTACTGTGCTGCCCAGGCAAGGTGCAGGGTCCTTGTTGAAGCAGGTAAAGGGCAGGGCCAGACCTCCTGCTCTCACGACCCCAGGACCAGCTCTTCCACCTACTGTAGGTGGCAAGGGATGAGGGTAAGGAAGAGAAAGAGAAACTGAAGGATGTGGGCACAATGAAGAGAGACAGAACTGGAGAGTCCAGGGTAGTGAGGAATGCTTGATGTGAGTACCCAGTGATGCCACCTGGGACCATGGTGGGGTCCTGGCCTGTGCTGCCACAGTGATGCCATGCTATCTCACAGCAGACAAATTGTGGGACCATCTCTCCCATGCTCACACCCCTGGGGCTGTCACTTGTATCCTCCCTGACCCTGCCTCTGCCCCCTCTATCAGGGTCAGCTCTACTGTGTTGTCCAGGTGAGGTGCAGGGCTCGCTCTCCAGCATGCAGCAGCAGGTGAGGGGCAGGTCCAGCTCTCCTGATCTAATGACCCCAGAGCTATGTCTCCTGCCTGCCACGTGTGGTGAGGGGTAAGAGGGGACGTGGGTATCTCTTTCTCATCCACACTACCTCACAGGAGATGAGTGGTAGGGCCAGCTCTCCCACACTCATAACCTCAGGGCAAGCTCACTCACAACTCCTGATCTGTGTGGCCCACTCTCCCAAATACTGCAGCTGGCTAGGGGTGGGGTCAGCTCTCTTGCTCTCAGGTCCCCAGGGCCATCTCTCCCATGATGCCCAGGTGAGAGGTGGGGCCAGTTCTGCACCGTCTTCAGTTATTTATATACCGAGGATCTTACCAGGCTCCAATGAACAGATCCAAACTCATGGTCACACAGATGGTTCTGATTAAACTCAGTCTGAATAAAACAAAACAGACACCAACGTGAGAAAGAAGTTTGTAGGGAAGACTTGGGGTAGGTGGGGTAGTAGGAGGATGGGATATGAGGTGAGATTGGTTAATCTGCATCCTGTGCATATGTGGAATTGCCCAAGAACAAATTTAACATAATTAAGAAAGAAGAAAAGAGGAAGTAGCTTATTCCAAATATCTCAGGTTACCTGATCTAAACAAATGAGCACAAATTTCCCCTCCTCTCACAAGGACAAAATGTGGTCATTCTACGAGTAGAAAATGGACCTTTTATGGCCCCAAATCACATATTCATCGGGGAAATGTACTAAAAATTATTCCTCTGTTCGTTGACTTCAGTGCAATTTTTTCTGAAGCCCTCGTGTAATTACTACAATTTTGCAGAGGCCACTATTTCTCAACTGTGACACAAAGTCAAGTATGAAAAGTGCCTCATTAGGCAGGGCAAGAAAGGGGAGGGGCCTGTTGTTGGGGGAAGGCTGGTGATGTTTGGGTCTCTTTGCTGACTTCTCTGCAGTGAGGGGGTGCATGGTCTCTGGGGTGGGGTGCTCTCTCAGCTCTCGCTCTCCCCATCTCCCCATCTACGATCTTAGCGGGCATGCCCCTGATGCTTGATCCATTGCAGGAGTTCCAGCCACAGCAACATCCCTCACTCTCTTCCTAAAGTAGGTCACGATGTGCCTGGCCATCAGGAAGGCTCACCAAGGGACAAGGTCTGGGTCTGGAGAAAGGGGGATACTGAATGAACATTCTAGAACCTTTCTTGCTATATTTTTCAGTCCCAGCCATTTGCTCTCCTAGATGGCTCTGAGGGGATGACTATTCTTTTTTTTTTTTTCTCTAGAATATTTTAAATGAAAGAGACTGTTTCAAACGAGCAGATCTGTGGCTAATTTGGACTACCTGTGCCTGCTGCTAGCACAGCTGTTCCTGAGGCCCTTACATTATTCATAAGGAACAGGACAGGGATTGCTGTGGGGTTTGGGGACAGGAAGCCTGTATACATCTGTTTAGGTCATACACTGTGAAATTCTGAGAGATGTCACTCAAACAGATTTCATTGCGTACCACCCACTCAGACGTATGTAGGTGGGTGGCCCTGCTGTAGAAGCCTGGACAACAAAGTGTCTGAAACAACAAAGAGGGTGATGCCCTCCCGCTCCCCCATGCTGGTGTTGGCGAGCTGTATGTATTCCAGCAGTGTAGGCACGCCCCATGCGTCTGCTGTTCACAGATAATGGTGTTTGGATGGTGACCTGGACCTATCCACTAGGTTCTGTAGCCAAGCTGTGTGGCTTTCCCAAGGACAAGGGGGGAATCTCAGTGCTGGGAAGTATAAATGGAGAGCCTTGAGAGGCAAGAGGTGTTTAGTGGCCATGGAGGGCCCCAGGGAGGGGAAGTTGAGGGCTGGTACTTGAGTCTATGTTCAGAGTTTGTAGACAGAGCTTGATTCCAGACTCAAGCTAGACAGTCTCACGCAAACTGGTGGTCAGGTGAACTCTTACTCAAGATGATGGTACATTGATTGTACCCTCCCTCAGAGCAGGCACTGTGCCAGGACTACGTCAGCTAATGTTCGCAGGAATGCTTAGAAGGATATACTGCCAGGATCCTCATATTAGAGATAAGGAAGCCAATGTCTGAGGTGGTTGGGACTTAACCAAGATCGCACAGCAAGTGCACAAGGAGCTGGGCTTTGGACCCTGTGCTGAGATTTGTTATCAATCACTGTGAGCGTTCCCTGAGCCTCAGGGTTACTGGCCAGCAGTTGGTGTTTGAGCTAAAGAACTGATCCGGGAGGAGGGGAGATGGGTTCACAGCCATTTCTGTCCCTTCTGTTTCTTTCTAACCCCCCCAGGCTCAGATTAGTTTTTATGTCACATCTTTTCTTTCCAACTAGACTGGTCTTTTCTGGGTGAGAGGAGAGAGATTTCTCAAACCAATAATGGTTTTGTATTCACCAGTTCTGGGGTTCCCCTTCTGGTTTGCTGTCAAGTTCATTGTCTCCAAGAAATACTGGCTCTGGTCACTCATCACCGGTGCTGACCTCTTTTGCTCCAAACCGTAGGATGCAAACAGGAACAAACCCTTAAAGAGCTCACAGTCTCGGGGCTGGGGATTTAGCTCAGTGGTAGAGCGCTTGCCTAGGAAGCACAAGGCCCTGGGTTCGGTCCCCAGCTCCGAAAAAAAGACCAAAAAAAAAAAAAAAGAGCTCACAGTCTCTTAGAAAGAGGCCCTCTGGGATAGAGCCTGACTATTAGTTTCTGGGTGCTGCTGGCTGCAGAGAAGTATCCTTGGGCGTGTGTGCATTCCTGTTGTTCTGAGGGATGGATGTGTGGGGTTGGGAGGTTGGGCAGGAGCTCAGGGAGGAATGAGGTCTAGAGAGGAAGCCCAGGGGAAATGGACAGGCTCCTGGAATGGCTTACTCAGGGGGATGGGATGGGTCTGGTTCTACCCCTGGATAGAACTGTCTGCTCTGTCTTGATATGCACTGAACAAGTCATTTGCTCCTGGGAGATGGGGAAGCTCGGCTCAGATTTGAGCTAAGATCCATTCCAGCTTCATGATTCACATCCAAAGCAATAGACCCTGAAGCCTGGGAGGCAGGGTGTCCAAGACGCGATAGAATTCAAGACCGTTTGTTTACAAATGAAGAAGCACGTCTCAAGGTGAAGGTCAGAGTGACAGGTGGGTGACTAATCTTCCAAGAACACATAGTCAGTGCCCAGAGTCCAGGCTCAGTCGCTAAACCCTTCCCATGAAACCCTGCTCTGTAATGTTCCAGAAAGCTCCACTCCAATACAATTCGCTGAAACCTCCTCTGTAGAATTGTGCTACTGGCGTCCTACCTTTCACGGCCCCGAACTGCCCTCTGGAATGAGAGAAACAGCTCACTGCGGAAGAATTCAGAACCCTTCCACGAGGAAGTAGTCAGACTGAAAATTAATTATTCCCAGTCTACCAAATTATCCAGGAGGGGAACTACAACGTCCTAGTAATTAGCCATCAGAAGGAGTTCACAGTAAACACTGAGTCAGTCTCTCCTCTCTCTTTTTCTCTTCAATTGTAAGCGATTGATTCCGAGCAGTTCAGCTTCCCTGGTGTCTCCAGCACAAACAAATGTAGAGCCGTCATACAGGACTCATACAGTTATACCTGTGCACGCCCCAGGGGCATGCACGAACAGTTTCACACTTTCACATGCTCGCACGGCCTCTTTGATTCTCAAACATGCTCAGGAACAAGGCTCTATCCAATAGCAGGTGCTGGACACTGAGTGTCGCCCAGCAGATGCCCGTGCAAAACTCCAAAGAGCAAGCATGGCACTCTGCAAGAGAAAACAGACTCCCTCTGAAAAAGAAGCCCCACCTTTGCCCCCAGAGGATTAACTGGATTTACCTCATCCGCCACTTTAATTAATACAAGGCATAGTCGGCAGATGGAAGACTGGGCTGGAGTATCAGGCACGGAGAGTTTCAAATATGTCAACAAGCCTTCATGGACACTGTGATCGGAACGCTTCGGTTAAATAAACAGGTGCAGCGAGGCAGGCCAACAGCACAGAGTGCTTCAGAAGCTCATCTACCTGGAGACAACCTCCTGGTCCCTCCCCTGGGACCCTTGGCCACCAGCCAGGATAGTTCTGTAGGGACAATGGGATTAGAAGTCCCCGCCTGCCCATGCCCATCTCTTCCAGGGAGTGAACTCAATGTCTGCTGGCCCTCAGAGGGTCCCTTCCCCAGAATGCTCTGGGGAGGGTGTAACCTCTGGAAAAATGGGGGGAGGTTGAGCTTAGGGTGATCTTTGGGCCAGGCGCATGACCTGGTGAAATGGCAGGAGTGAGAAGCTGGGCGAAGTAAGCCCCACAGGCTGGAGATCTTTAGGGTAAGGGGCAGGGTGAGAAGAGCAGAGAGGAGCCCCAGATACTGTGTGAGCCTGGAGGCCAGCACGTGCTTTGGTATGATGATAGGCACCACAGTTAGCCATTTGTCCCCAGTTTCTTTTGGACCTAACAACAACGAAGAAGATGAAAAAGCGGTCTGTTTCCATGAGATCATTGCGATGTGCATTTTAGACCCTGGGGTGAGCAGTCTGCACTGAAGAGTCAAGGTGGATGAGGTGGGGCGGGGTGGGGTACACACTCTATTTCTTTATCCAGAAGAGGTACTAGAAAAAGGTGCTGCTTAAGAGCGTCAGAAATAAGGTGGAGAGGTTACGAGTGTGTGTCCCTGTGCCAGAGTGTACACTTGTGCATGTGCGTGTGACAGCTTCTGTCCACCGTTGGCATCCTGGCCAGCAAATCACTTCTAGAACTCATCTGGAAACTGTCAACAACAGCAGGTACCATCCATTCCCCAGGGACGAGGTCCTCCCTCAGCTTGAGAAGTAGGAGGGGCAGCGCTGGCCTAAAGCAATGAGTCTTCCTTCCTTCCTATTACAAACAAATTAGACTGTCCTTTCACTTCAAGGCCAGCAGCCAGCCTTCCAATGGGGCGCTCTGGGCTCTCTACCTCTGAGACCTCTAGTTCTTGTTCAGTTAGATGTGGCTGTTGTTGGTGTGGGCATAAAATCCCGGGAGTCTCTGCTGGGCTTGGGTATCAAGCTCAGCTCTTTGGCTATTGACTGGGCTGGGGTGGGGTTCCGTGTTAATGCAGCTTGGTTGCTCTCCTCTCGGCCCTCACCAAGGACTCAGAGCCAAACATGAAGGTCTGGCTGGGCTCTGGAGATCCTGAAAACATTCCTTTGCTTCCTTGAGCTCTTGGCTAAGTTGTCACCTCTTGGGGGAAGCCCCCAGTTTCATGCTAAGGTATAGAATTACTCACTTTCTGTTTGTGTCCTCCAGGAAAGGGTGAGCTCCTCGAAGAAGACTGTAGAGTGGGGCCATCACATCACCCCTCACTCACAAATGAGGTCAGCGCCCAGGAGACCATACTACTCACCACACATTCTGATACACGAGCAAAGGAGTAGGGGAAGTAGTCGAAGCCATGTTAAGCATAGATTTTACTTGTTTGAATTAGACCTGGTGACATGGTGAGGTTGGGGGTGGAGCTGGGGAAGAACCTTTTCCCTGTCATTCATCCTGCTTGTGTGGATTACTACCAGGCCTGTAGCCTTAGGCTTTTAGGGAGGAGACCATAGACAAAGATCACAGCCTACACTGAGCAGGGAGCTGGTAGGTAGCAGGGCATGGTGTGGGGGCCGTGAATCACTTCATATATACAACAACGAGGCAAACATTGTTTGCAGTGTGTATGCAAGTATTTAAATCTGACGTTTCATTTCTTGAAATGAAATAGAAAGAAATTTGAGGGGCCAAAATGTATATGAAAACCTTTGCTACTGATAGTAATGCAAATTGAAACACAAATTAGAATCCATCTCTACCCATCCCAGCACAAAGCGGATGGCCAGATAGTGCCTGCCTTGGTGTGGTTGGGATGCTCTCGTGTGCAATTGGTGGGAAGGAAATCAGTAAGAGTTTCTGGTTAGATCCAGAGTGCCAAAAAAGTTTCCAGGGGCTCAAGAGAAAGCTCGGTGGCTAAGAGTGCTTGAGGCACATTCAGAGGATCAGGGCTCTGTTACCAGTACCTCTGTCAGGAGGCTTGCAACTGCTTCTATCTCCAGTTTCTAGGGGTCTGATGCCCTCTGCTGGCCCTCAAAGAGACTTGCTTGCCCATGCTTGGGTAAAAATACACACACACACACACACACACACACACACCACACACACATACACACCACACACACACACCACATCTCACACACACACACACACACAAACACACACACCACATCACACACATACACACCACATCTCACACACACATACACACTACACACACACATACACACCACATCTCACACACACACACCACACACATACACACTACACACACACAGCATATCACACACACCACATCACACACATACACATACACCACATCACACACATACACATACACCATACACACATACACATACCACATCACACACACATCACACACACACCACATCACACACACACACACACACACACACAGACCACATCACACACACATCACACACACACACCACATCACACACACACACACACACACACACACACACACACACACACACACACACACACAGAGGCCAGGCTGATGGCTCTGCTTTCCTTCCTGCCATGGTGGCTGTAGAGAGGCAGGATCTCCCACATCAGAAGGCTAACAGGGCAGTTGCACACAGGAGTTTTGAGTTTGTTCCTGGCTGCTGGGTCTTCCTGGTTAGTGCAATCTTCACTTGGGGCCATCCAATTACTGATCACCCAACAAAGCTCCAAATCTTGCTGGGGACTACTCCTGCCCTACTTGAATGGTATTTATTGTGTTCTTCAGCTAGTTTCTTGGAATTACAGCGCTCCCCAATGAAGGAAGGCTGCTAAGACTAGGAAGTTAAGGAAGCAAGGCTTGGGACATGTACAATGTTCAAGATCTACACACACCCTTCCCGAGGTTGTAAGTGGCAAGCGATTACAGGCGAGCAGGTGTTACTCTTCAGCGGAGCTGCCTACAAGGTGGCCATGGGACTCCGGAGATGTAGCTTGTGTCAGTTGTCGTCCCTAGCAAGGACATCCTAGCAAGATGTGCCTTCTGGCGATGCCACCACCTCTGTGTCACCCATCAAACTAATTTTTTTGTCTGCCATTGGTGTCTGAGTTTGAGGGTACAGTTAAGAAACCGCCCACCAAAATGGCTGCTCTGAGGTTAGAAAGTGTTATTTTACTGAGGCTAAGAGAGAAAAAACATACAGAGGCGTCTGGAAGAGTCCAGAGCAGACAGAAAAGGAAGTAGACATGGCCAGCCTTACGGAAGCAGGGGTGGGAGTGGGGGAAGTGGGTGGATGGTTATAAGGAAGATGAGTAGCTGTGGGGGGAGGTGGGAGGGGCCTGGGAGTTTGGGTAGAGGAGATATAGAATAGTTCTTGGGAATAGGGATTAGGGGAGCCTGGAGGCCATCTTGGATTTTGTTTTGCAAACCACAGGTATCTGTCAATGGAGAGTCATGTGTCCCTTTTGGGCAGGCAAGAACTCATTTCACACCTTCCTGAGGAATGCTGGCTGTAGACATTTTTAGCAATACTTCTGTGTTAGAGTTTCTATGGCTGTGAAGAGACACACAACCAAGGCAACTCTTATCAAGGAAACCATTTAATTGGGGCTGGCTTACACATTCAGAGATTTAGTCCGTTTTCCTCATGGTGGGAAACACAGTGGCACACAGGCAGACATGGGGCTGGAGAAGACTTCTCTGCATCTGGTTCTGCAGGCAGCAGGAAGTGAAAGTGACTTGAGCTTCTGAGACTTCAAAGCCTGACCCCAACAGTGACACACGTCCTCCAGCAAAGCCACACCTCCTAATAGGGCCACTCCCTATGGGCCAAGCATTCGAACACATGTCTAGGGGGCCCCTTCCTCTTCAAATCACCACAGTCTACAGTCCAGGTCGAGCTGAGACAAAACTGTCTTTGTGGACAAATACACATCCTGAGACCTAACAGCACCCTATCTGGGCTGAATACACATTTGTTCATGTCTTCCAGGAAAAGGTCACACAAAAATCGATAAGTTTAAAAATAACTGAAAAACCCCAATTCTATGTAACTAATGCAATAGGAGCTCTAGGAACGTGGACTAGCCACACATAAGACTAGGGTATCAATCTAATCTGTTGTTTTGCTTTAAAAAAATCTAAATAAGCTCCAATTTTTCAGATAGTGGTACTGCTTTCATTTTGCTTTCTTTGTAATTTTCTAGGATCTTGACATAAAAATTTAAGAAACCATAGTTGTTTTTCCTGAGATTTGTGAGAGGAGGACCAGCTCCACAATTTTGAGCTAAATTTGAAGCAAACTTTAAAAGTCCAAATTTGAAGCAAGTTCACTCTGGATGGACTCAAATCAGGTCCACTCTCTGGAATCTCAATAAGAGGCAAGGAGCCGGGGTTGGGGATTTAGCTCAGTGGTAGAGCGCTTGCCTAGCAAGCACAAGGCCCTGAGTTCGGTCCCCAGCTCCGGAAAAAAAAAAAAAAGAAAGAAAAAAAGAGGCAAGGAGCCACATGTTACAAGGACGTCTAAAGGACAACATTACACTGCCACAGTATTTCCCATGGTGGCTTAGTTATTTTCCAAAAACTACCACTCCCAGCATTCCGGGAAGTTACCCGGTCCTTGGGCAGGCAGGGCTTACAGGTTGACTGGCTTTTACAAAATATGGGCTGGCGAGATGGCTCAGTGGTAAAGGTGCTTGCGGCCAAGACTGATAGCCCGAGTTCAAGCCCTGGAACCTACAGGGCGGAAGGAGCAAATCAACCCCTGAGAGTTAGTTGTCCTCTGATTTCCACATGTGTGTTGGCATGCACGAGTATTGAGAGCATCCATGTACACACGTGAAAACAAAAGAACATGCTCATTGTGGGAAACTGTGAAATACAGACAGACACAGAGACAGAAATGAAAGTCCCTGCAGCTACCGTGGCACCTTTCCAGTCTGACGTACGACACAGAAAAAGATAAGGACCATACACACTATTGAATTCCTATGCTCTGCTTTTGTGGCTCAACAGAATGTTCTAGCCTTCTATCCACAAAATGGTTTTGAGCAATTTCCTTTTTATTAGCTGCATAGCCATCCCTCCTGTGCTGACGTAGCTATTGGCCTTGCAGGCTTCCCGTGTTTACTGTTATTTCACTGTTATTCATTTATGTTTATTGTCTGCTTGGGAAGCCGCCCTTGAACTTGGGGTCACAGGACAAGTGTCCCTGTGTTTTCCACCGGTTCTGTAATGAGGTGGGTTAGGAATTTGAGGGAGACACATTTGTGAGAATATAGGGCTTAGGGACTAATTACTTTCAATAACCTGGAGGCCCTGATGATACAGTGAGTCTGCAGGCCTCCCACAGCTTTTATCCATTTGGGGCAGACAAGCCTACGTGACACTGGGACAAGGATGTGGGGCAGTTGGGCTCTAGATGGAAGACATAGTGTTGCTACAAGAAATGTGAGGTGCTGTGCTGCATTGCAGGCTTGGTCTCTGGTCTGTGCTGCTGTCTTCTTCTTCTTCTTCTTCTTCTTCTTCTTCTTCTTCTTCTTCTTCTTCTTCTTCTTCTTCTTCTTCTTCTTCTTTTCTTCTTCTCTTCCTCTTCCTCCTCCTCTTCCCCCTCCTCCTCCTCGTCTTCCCCCTCCTCCTCCTCCTCTCCTCCCCCTCCTTCTCCTTGTACACTTCTTTTCTCAAGATTTAGCCTCAGTGGCAGGTTAAATCAGAAACCAAGAGAGCCCCCAAAGCCAGCTGCCAGCAGCCTGTGGAGGGAGCCTTGGCCTGTGTAGCAGGGCAGCGGGAAGGTTACTGGGACCTGGGAGAGGTGTCCTTGTTGAGTCTGCTTCCCTTCATTTTGTTTTTATTACCAGCTTTATTGAGGTCTGTTTCACAGGTCATAAAACCCAGCTATTTAAAGTGTATAATTCAGTGGTTTTAGTAACTTTGCTGGGTGGCACCCCCTGCACCACAGAATTTTAGAGCTTCAGGGTGACCCCCAAACGAGATCCACAAGCACATTTCCAGTTACCTGTCCTCCCCCACCCCACACCCTTCCCTAGGTACCCACTTGCTGGCTCTCTGATTACATTCCAAAGGTTGTAAACCTCAGATCAAGGGAACAGCAGAAAGACTGCAGGGCCTGGGTTTGTTTCCTAGTAATAGAGTTTGCTATCCCAAAGGCTGAGCAGCCAGGGGCTCTGCACCTATTACATACACAGCTTCTACCTGTGTCAGGTACAGCATTGTGTTCCTTTGTCTCTTAATGGTTGCATTCTTGATTTCCTCCAGCCCCTACCTCATCTAACTGGATGCCCCTGCTGTCTCCGGCTTTGAAAAACACTTGCTGTTGGTTCTCTGGCTGGGTTGGGGAGTCCCAGCAGGGTCATCCTAGGAACCCAGTGGCCTGCCAGGGAGCTGCAGGGCTGTGGTGTGACCTTGTTACTTCTATGATTTCTGCCCAATTTAGTCCGAATAATTTTCATGCTCAAAACGAGGGAAACATGGCTGTAGGTGTGTCTGTAGGTGTGTCTGTAGGTGTGGTCATAGGTATGTAGGTGTGGTCATAGGTATGTAGGTGTGGTCATAGGTAGGCAGGTGTGTCTGTAGATGTGGTCATAGGTATGCAGGTGTGTCTGTAGGTGTGATCATAGGTATGTAGGTGTGGTCATAGGTATGTAGGTGTGGTCATAGGTATGTAGGTGTGGTCATAGGTATGCAGGTGTGTCTGTGGGTGTGGTCATAGGTATACAGGTATGTCTGTAGGTGTGGTCATAGGTATACAGGTGTGTCTGTAGGTGTGGTCATAGGTATGCAGGTGTGTCTGTAGGTGTGGTCATAGGTATGCAGGTGTGTCTGTAGGTGTGGTCATAGGTATACAGGTGTGTCTGTGGGTGTGGTCATAGGTATGCAGGTGTGTCTGTAGGTGTGGTCATAGGTATGCAGGTGTGTCTGTAGGTGTGGTCATAGGTATACAGGTGTGTCTGTGGGTGTGGTCATAGGTATGCAGGTGTGTCTGTAGGTGTGGTCATAGGTATGTAGGTGTGGTCATAGGTGTGGATGTAGGTGTCTGTAGGTGTGGTCATAGGTATGTAGGTGTGGTCATAGGTGTGGATGTAGGTGTCTGTAGGTGTGGTCATAGGTATGTAGCTGTCTATAGGTGTGGCCATAGGTATGTAGGTGTGGCTGTAGGTGTGGTCATAGGTATGCAGGTGTGGCTGTAGGTTTGTCTGGGTGGCAGAGCATGTGCTATGCATGTTTGAGGCCCTGGGATCAAGCCCCAGAATGACACTGAAAGAGGCATGAGCAGATCACACACTCAGCTTGACAACCTTTATGTACTAGGGTAGGAGATGCTGTAAATGAGATTCTTCAAAATAATGTTTTTGTTTTTTTGTTTTTTGGGGTTTTTTTTGTTTGTTTTTAAAAAAACGTTTCAAATAACACAAGGCCAGTGCAGAAAAACTGCACATAACTCAAAGTCAGCTCCAAGGTGTCCCTTGCATAGCCCTTGCTGCAGCCCAGGAGACGGCACTTCCGGTCTCTTCATTTTATAGTCTAACTTTTGCAGAATTCTGGTGGCAGAGAAGCCATTTTGCCTGGTTCTTACTGGTCTGGGCTGCCACTCTGGCTTCACTCAGCTGCTTCTGGGATTTAGACCCAGCTGTTTAACCTGCTCTCTAATTTCCCTTTGACCCTGGGCCAGGCTTGGCCTCTAGGAAGGTCCTTTTGTCTGCCACATCATCTGAGAAGGCAGGGCCAGCCTAGAGCCATTAACAGTGAGAGCCACTCCGGAGCGTCTGGGTAGCAGGCTGCAGCACGTCTCAGGGTAATTGAATTTTGTACAGAAGCTATCCCATTAATCATAAATTAATGACTCTTCCAACTGAGGCAATTAAGAAGACCTAGGATTAAAAAGAGTCATAGATTCATTTCACATCTGTCTAATTACCCTGAAGTTCATGGAGCCCAGGAGAACGTGAAAAATAGACTCTATTCTTCTCCCTTGTACTTGACATTTTTCTCTAGGGTTAGCTTCAGCCCAAAGGGGAATCGGCTTTGAAAGTGTGGCTGCCTCTGTGCGACCTGCTAGGCTAGAGCAAAGGGAGGGTCCTGGCTTGGTGAGGAAAGCTTGGGGGTCGGGGCTGGGGACAGCCTCAGCCTTTGGGTCCTGGGAGGCAAACTTTTGTTAGGGTTGAGGGTCAGAAGTGTGGAGATGAGAGGAGGCTTCCAGGCTTTTCCACAGAGCCTGGAGGAACCATGCAAGCAGAAGTGTGAGAACAGTGGAGCGAATCAAATGTCACAGGCTTCTCCTGCTTCCAGGTACCTTGTCAGGGCACCCGGGTGCTATTCCTCACTCTGGGAATTACCCGTGCTCAATCACGTTTTGAATATGAAAGAAATTCCCTTGACCTAACCCACAATACACATAAAATAAAAAACAAGGGGAACGGATATTTAGTTTGCAGAACCTTAATTAAAGTAACTGCCTTAGATTTCCCAATCACACCTAAAAATAATGGGCTACATCAAGGGTCTCTGAGGAAGAGAGGGAGGGGTTCGGTGAGTCTGAATAGAACATTTGGATGTTCTTTCCAGAAAATGACAACTCTAGAGACTGGATAAGACTTGGAAGTCAACCCACATATCCTGGAGGCCCTGTAAAATTTCATTTAAGCAATAAAGGAGAAAAGGTAGTAGGGTTGGGGGCTGGGTAGCAGTGGGAGAGGAGAAGAAAAAAAGAGAGGAGAAGGGATTTCAAAATAAAAGACCTTTAAAGCCATTGCTCCACGGCTTGCTTTTGGATGGGGCTTCGCTTGACCAACATGCCTATCCTGTTCCACATGTAAGGGCTCTTCACTTTTCTATGTCTCTCTGTCAGGCTGAACTTGCCATTCCAATCATGGTACTGTGGTACTTGATAGGCTGGTCTGTCAGTGTTCACTCCCCCGTGACAGAAGGTAGAGGAATGAATGAGACCCTTTCCTGTACTGCCACCAGTATCCAGGAGATCCAATCCAATGATGTGAGCTCTGTTCACCAGTGTCGAATCTCTCCTGCAGGCAGATCTCTGTGAGTTCAAGACCATCCTGGTCTAAAGAGTAAGTCCTAGTACAGCCAGGGCTACACAGAAAAACCCTGTTTCAAAAACCAAAATAATAATAATAATAATAATAATAATAATAATAATAATTTATTAATTAATTAATTTAAAATGCGAACATAGGTGTTGTTGTAAAATATAAAAAATAAAAAAAAGTGTTGGTGTCCTTTACCTTGTTAGGTCTGGCACTGCGGTGCCCCAAGATATCTGTTAGATATCTTGGCAGAAACACATCCCAACTCTTCAGCGGCCCAGTGTCTCTTACCGCTGCACTGCACTCAAAGCGTCACATAAAAAAACACACAACACAATAATCTTAGATCCAAATGATAAGATATAATTGTCCACTTAAACATACAAATCCCAGTACCATCCATCCCTTGAGAACATTGATAACAACCTGTAAATACACAGAGCGAGATCTTTACGTCAGCCTCCATTGTCCTGCCATGGCTTCTCTCCCTCTTCCTCCTGTCTCTCTCCCTCTCTCTTCGTTCCAGCCTCCTCCTCTTCCTTCAAACTTTTCTCCCACCCATCCTTCCTTCTCATCCAATGACAGGCCTCCTTCTATCCTGTACCAGCCTCACCTGTGACATCATCCCACATTTCACCCTTTTTGTCTAATTAAAAAAAACCTTTTCTCTCAAATATAAGCTGAGCACAACTATTATCATTTTGTAGTTAAAAGCATAAAATATATCTAACACCCAGTCCAACACTCTGTCAGTTAAACAGAACATGTAATTATCCATTCCAGCTTAAGAAAGGCTTAAAATCTATGTTATATCCTGGCTAGCTTGTATACTATCTGATAACTATCTAATAAAATATGTATTTCCAGAGTTAAACAGCCTGATAGGCTATGAGACTATAATCAGTCTTCAACCCCTTCAGAAATCTGAGAATGATCAAATATCTATACACAAAGGAAGCCTAACACGGCTTCCAGAACTGAGAGGTTGTAGAGACAAATCTCCACTAGCACAGTCCCCTGTTAGCACATGTGAGCACAAGTCTTTAGCCTTCTGGCCCAAAATCAACTGACAGACTCTTGAAATGCAGATTTTGAAGGGCAGATCACCCTGTCTTGGCAGGGTTTATCAGTCAACTATTCTGCATAATTTGTCCTTTTCTGGACAGCATTAGTCTGTAAATGAAATAGGCAGTTTTGTCCAGTGGCTGCCAAGCCACAAAGTATTGCCTCACCCAGAGTTAGAGATGCCCAACTTCTTCATTAAATCCGCCAAAGGGGAACTGTTAGGAGCAGATATGTCTCAACAAAAGATAAATAACTTTAAATCTCAAATTTTGTGGATTTTGGATATTTTTGAAAACCATCTATCTATAGAAGACAATCTGGACTGTTGTCTTTATTTCTTAATATTATCTTGAAAGTATTCTCACAAAGTCAGAGCCATGAATTTGCTAGTTGGCCCTTAACTCACAGGTGTAATCAACTCAGAAGTTTGTAATGACATCATTAGAAGGACTGACTCTAAACCTTGTACTTTTAAACTCTTTTAACAAATAAATTCTATATCAAAGCAAAGATATGATTTTAGCTTAGTTACCAAATGAGATTATGATTGTACAACTCAATCTAGTTAATTCCTCCCTGTTAAATTACAACCATTTCTAAATTACTTATAAAAACAAGTTTAGAATAACCACTTTTAGCCCCCCCCCCCAAAGTCCAGGGAATTGGGGTGACGACTCCTCCATAACTTCTTCAAGCTGTACATGGGTGTTAAGATATCCTTGGGATAGGGGGTAGCAAGAATGAAGCAAATGCTGTAGCCAATGTGTCCTGACTGGACCCAGCTGAAAGTCCTTGAGACCAGGATTCCAAGTAGGCACACTCTGCAAAATACAACTCTCAAGACAAAAGTTTAGAATTGAAATCTCTTTTTGTTTGATTCTCCTGCATTAATAATTTTAGGCGGTCTACCTCTATCAAATCTGATCAGTATGACTCTGTGAGGTTTCCAGAGCCTAATCACACTTTTTAAAAACACAAAGACAAAATCTTCCTCCCAAAATACTGTGTTCCTTAGTCTGTAACCAGAAAAGCTTGTATCCTGCACTCTCTCCCAGAGTAATAATATAACCATAAAACTCAAAGTCACATCCATTATGAAGATTAAACAAATTTTAAAAAAGGAAGCAAGCTAAACAATGAACCTGATAGGCTTTTGTACTGTATGATATCAGGAAATGAACCCAAAATTCCCATGAAGTGCACGTAAGAGAATTCGAGCTTCCTGTTGTGGTAAATATCAAAAGTAACCACAAACCCTCGCTAGCCGGCATCAACGAGCCATATGGCCTTTAGCGGGATAATTCATAAAACAAACTAAACACCTTTTATCAATAAACAACGTATCAAACCAGGACTTTAGCCCAAAAATCTCAATCTGTCAAGGTCTCTACCAGGAGCCACAGATTTTTCTTTAACCTTAATAACCTAAATATATATCCTTTTGTTAAGCTCTCTACCTGGAGCCACAGATTTTTACTTAACCTTAATAACTTGTAAATATCACAATACTCTACTTGGAGTCAGTGACTAATTTTTCCCTAAGTTCCGAACCATGGATGAAAATCCCCATGTGATTCAGGTAATCTCTGTACTCTCCTTAAAACAAACCTAAACACCTTTTATCAATTCTAATACCAATAAGCAACTTAAAACTCAGGACTTTAACCCAAAATATATCTATCTGTTAAGTTCTCTACCCAGAGCCACAGATTTTTCTTAACCTTAATAACTTCTATAATATATGTCTGTATTCACTCTGCCTGGTGTTAAAGACATTCATCATAACTCTCTACTTGGAGGTAATGACTAATTTTTTCCTATCTAAGTTCTGAACTGTGGATGAAAATCTCTACCTGATTCAGGTAATCTCTTTACTCTCTTCTTTCTAAAAACAAACTTAATCACCTTTTAATAATACCTGTAATCAGTAGCTTGTCTAACTAAGATTTCAACCCAAAATTTGTTGTAAAATATAAAAAATTTTAAAAAAGTATTGGTGCCTTTTACCTCATTAGGTCTGGCACCGTGGTGCCCCAAGATATCTGCTAGATATCTTGGCGGAAACACATCCCAACTCAGTGTCTCTTGCCGCTGCACATTTGCTACATCAAATCGTCACGTAAAAAAACACACAACACAATAATCTTAGATCCAATTGATAAGAACTTACAGTGAGAAGGCTAGGCTGATTCCAAGGCAGGCTTCAAACTAGCAGTTAAGGAGACTAGGCCTAAATCTCTGTTTCTAAGAACTGGGCAATTAATTCCAGGCAAGTCCAGGCCTCAGAAGCTGTCCAGCTTCCTGGCTTGAGGCAAGGACAGTGGGTCAGCAACACTTTCCAGACCTCCCCCCAACAAGTGTCCAGCCCCCACACCCCAGTAATGGAATGTCCGTAGAGATGGACCCAACAGATTAACACAGAGGTCACCCACCCTGGAATTCCCTAATGTGCTTTACTTTAAATCAGGCCTGCAAGCTCACTTGGGTGTCTCTCTATCTTGATAATGGGAGACCCCAGCATGCTGGACTTCTGCAGAATAAAACA
The DNA here is from genome assembly GCF_021556685.1 of Rattus norvegicus. NCBI lineage: Eukaryota > Metazoa > Chordata > Mammalia > Rodentia > Muridae > Rattus > Rattus norvegicus. Next base: position 83,626,798 of record NC_141544.1, read on the forward strand.
CTCGTTGTGTTTACATACTGTTTGAGTCCAGGGTACCATTCTTCATCGAATCATGGACGCTGACAATAGGTCCAGTGGAAATGGCTTCACAAAGCTTGTAGTCATATGTTTGCCTCTGCAACCAACATCGTGTCCATGCTACAGCAGGGCAAAGGTTGCTCTCGCTGAGCATTAAGTAGCATTGTATCAGAGGTATGTGGGAGAGTGGCTTTGTCAGTGAGGGGGTGTTGTTATCAAAGAGGGACTAAGAGGGACTAAGAGCTCCTGAGAGCTCAAAACAATGGTTTTGATACTCCAGATACTGTGACAGTGCCCAGCCACCAGAACAGGCTTCATATAAAGAACTGTCAGGGAACGTTAAAGTTAGCTAGGTAGCTTCAAAGGTCAGAGAGGCCAAAGGCTGACAGGCATTGAAGCAGCTGTGGTTGAGGGAAGAGGAGGGCGTTTCTTTTAGCTCAGACCCATGGGCAGAGGTCAACAGCCAGCTGTTGGCGGTTCAAGGATGGGGGGAGGGGGAGGGGGGTTGTGGGGGATCGGGGATGCCACTGAAGCTGCAAGGGGAGAGTGGGAGATACCACTGAGGCTGTGTGGGGGTTGTGGGAGATGCCACTGAGGCTGTGTGGGGGTTGTGGGAGATGCCATTGAAGCTGTGTGTGTGGGGGTTGTGGGAGATACCACTGAGGCTGTGTGGGGGTTGTGGGAGATGCCACTGAGGCTGTGTGGGAGTTGTGGGAGATGCCATTGAAGCTGTGTGTGTGGGGGTTGTGGGAGATGCCATTGAAGCTGTGTGTGTGGGGGTTGTGGGAGATGCCATTGAAGCTGTGTGTGTGGGAGTTGTGGGAGATGCCATTGAAGCTGTGTGTGTGGGAGTTGTGGGAGAGTGGAGATGACGCTGAAGCTAGGGGGGGGGTGGGGAGCGAGAGATGCCAAAGAGGCTGCAAGATGAAAAATAACGGCTGGGACAGGACCCAAGAAACAGGAAGCCTGCAGGAAGGAGACGGCGAGCAAACAGGAAGAAGCTGATCCTGGCTCCCACCTCCTGCCTGACTGCCTCCCTCTGGCGCCCCGTGTTGCAGGGACCAACACAGTTGGCTGTCAGAGCTGAACTATGGACGCGAAATTCTAGGATTACCCATGAGGAAGTTGGATGTCCGGTTGGGAGCACAGAGTCGGGGACTAACTATCTTTGTTCCTTACTTCAGGTTTCGAGCATGTAAAGGCCCCTAGAGGAAGTAGTTCATGGGACAATCCCGAGGTTGAGGTTGGGGACACGCGCAGTTACCTGTGTATCCCTCCCAGAGGCTGGTACTCTGCCCTGGCAGGGCACTGGTGTGTAGTATGGAGGAGAGAGTGGTGTGGCAGAAGCCTACACAGGTAACCTGCCACCTTCTCTCAACAGCCTGTAGAGTTCCTGTCCCATATTCACCAGGGCTGTGATTCCGGGCCCTGTGGACCTGCATGGGGCCAAGGAGCGGGTATTGAACCTTTTAGCTTGAATAACCCAGGTTTGGCCCCAACTCCGTGAATACTCTTAAACTCCCTTCCTGTCCTTACTGTTTTTTCTGAGTGAGTCACCAACAAGAATTGTTCTCAACTAAATAAGGCACTGTGTGGCCTTGGGCAGGTCCTTAAACCTCAGAGTCTCTGTTTCCTCAGAATGCCTTCTTGGTCCCTTGATTTCTGTGTAAGAAACAGGATGAGACTTTGGGCCTCTTCACCTTGTCATCTTCCCCACACACCTCCCACCCCCCTTCCCCCTGCCCTGCTCCTCCTTGCAGGAGTATTATTTCAGCGTTGTGCGTCATGATTTTGCTTTGAAGGCCGTCAATATCAGAAGGCAGAGATGTAACTTGGAAAGAAAAAAACAACCCTCAAGTCCCAGGATGACTGGGACTGGCTGGACAGAGATGGACAGCTGAGGCTGTGTCTGGGTCCCTGGGTGTGGAGACAGAGAATAAAGCAAGAGAGAAGAGGAGGGAGTGGAACCTCTCACATCTACCTGAAGGAGGCCAGAGACCAGGTGTGCCCAAAGCCCCAGGCTCCCGATGAATTCCAAAGCAAGTGAGCCTTTGAAGAGACTCAAGAGACTAAGGTGAAGTCTCCTCCCCTCTGGCTATTTCAGAGCCCAGTGGGGATGAGAGATGTGTACCTCATGAGAAAAGGGATTCGGGTGGCAGATGTTAGGTGGTTCCTTTGCTGAGATGTCTGTCTATCCGTAGTATGGATTTACCTGCAAGATGTTGGCTGCCTTCCTGGCTGAGCTCAAGTTCTTGCAAGTTCTGGTCCAAGTCTGAGAATAAGCCGGGCGCGTATCTGAGGACCACAGTCAGTGTGAGTGAACGCTAGGAAGGCTTGTATTCCCATGGCCTAGACCACTGTGGTGTCACGGGTCCGTGTTCTGGGGGCACTGGCGAGTGGTAAACAGAGGGACTGTTTCCCAGAGGTGAACAGAGGGGATCCAATCACAAGACCCTCTGTGTCAGCCAGAAAGGGGGTCAGCAAAGAGTTAGTTATTGGGTCCTGAGGACCGGCAGGTGTTCTTAGGCCCACTTGGCATCCCACCAGCCACCGAGCACCTGCTTCCTCAGAACTCATTTAATTTTTTCCCTGTTGAGTGCAGGTCTTGGGTGAAGAGTGATTTGAGATGTTTTCTTCCTTCCTCTCTTTTCCTTTCTTTCCACATTGTCTTGGAAATGAGCCACTATTGTGTACAGATTCCTGGTGGCTTTTAGAACAGGACCTGGTGGGCTGGGGTGGGGATCATTTCTCTGAGGTCCTTGGGACAATGAGAAGTCCCTCTCACTCCTGCCAGTCGGATTCATCCATATTCTAGTGATTTTGCTCAGTTTCCCTCCTTTCCTTGGAAGAGGCGGGGTGCTGCCTGGGTAGAGGTATCTAAGCCCAGAATGTATTGTCCTAAGGTCCTGACACACAGCAGAAGTAGACCAGCCTTCTCTCTTCTGCTTAATGCTATCCTGCTGCCCCATTTGACTCAAAGGATGGGGCCACTGCTTGATGAAAAGGTAACTCTGTTGTGTGCTTGCTTGCCTGTGTCTGAAACCTGACTCTTACCCATGCATTAACCATCCAGAGATATCCAGAGATGTTCAGTTCAATCATCAGGGTAGAGGGGTTAGCATAGGACCTGGGAAATATGAGTATCATGCAAGTCTTAGAAGCAATATTAGTGGGAGGCCATATTGGCTCCCCAATGACTTAAAAGAGCAGAAACTTCCTCTCTTAAGTTCTGGAGCCCAAGAGTAACAGGGTTACTGTGACTTTGTTCCTTGTCTCTTCCCATTGTCTGTGGCTGTTGATATTCCATGGCTTGGGTTTGTGTTGGTTACATTTTTGTCAACTTGACACAAGCTTAGAGTCAACTGAGAAGATGGAGGTCAGCTGAGGAATTGCCTTCAATAGATTACCTATAGGCAAGTCTATGGTACATTTTTTGATTGATGCTTGATGTGGGAGGGCCCAGCCTACTGTGGGTGGTACCACCTCTATAGGCAGATGGTCCTGGGTTCTATAAGAAAGCAGGCTGAGCAAGCCATGGGGAGCAAGCCAGTAAGCAATGTTACTCCATAGCTTCTGCTTCAATTCCAGCCTCTAGGTTCCTGCCTTGAGCTCCTGTTCTGGCTTCTGTCAATGTCTTAGGGTTCCATTGCTGTGAAGAGACACAATGACCAAGGCAACTCTTATAAAGGCTAGCATTCACATGGGGGCTGGCTTACAGATTCAGAGGTTCAGTCCATTATCATCATGGCGGGAAGCATGGCAGTGTCCAGGCAGACATGGTGCTAGAGAAGGAGCTGAGAGGTCTACAACTTGAGCTGCAGGGAGAGATTGCTACACTAAGCCTACCTTAAGCATGTGAGACCTTAAAGCCCACCTTCACAGTGACATACCTCCTCCAACAAGGCCACACCTACTCCAACAAGGCCACAAACTTCCTAATAATGCCACTTCTTATGGACCATGCATTCAAACAAGGAGTCTATGGAGGCCATTCCTATTCAAACCACAACAATGAACCAAGACTTGGAAGTGTAAGCCAAACCCATATTGCTTTTGGTCATGACATTTATTATAGCAATAGAAAGCAAACTAAGGGATGGGCTCATCTCCTTAACCTTCTGGGTCATCACTACCCCATCTCTCCTGAGTAGCTTTAGTCTACCTCATCTGAGTGTGGTCAAGACTCCCTTGGCCTTACTTATGAGGCCTGAGAACCTCAGATAAATGTCACCCCACACCAGCCCACTCACCCTGGTCTCAAGAGTTTGAATTCAGTCAGATCTGCAGAGACCCCTATGGCAACTTGTATGGGTCTCAGGATTTAGGACGTCCATTACTTTGTGGAGGCCAAAGAGGAATAAGTCGCAAAGTGACGGGTAGGCTTGATGCCTTTGGTCACTGTCAGGGAGCTGTATTGTAGCTTGATTCGATGCATCATTCAGGATGGTAATGTAGATCCCAGCTCTTTAAGCAGTGAGTGTAACCCCATGTGGATTGGGTAAACTGAGCGTGGAGGTCACACCAAAATTGTTGAAAGTTTCTTCAACACGCAGTTACCAAAAATACATTCAAAAATCAAACTCCTCATGAATCCAAGATGTGCCTGGCAGCCCTCGCCTGCCTTGCATGGCGTGAGGCTGATCACATAACAAACATTTCGCTCTGTGATCTCACCATACCAGGCAGCACCCACAAACCCTGCCTGAAGCACCTCAACTCAGACATGAGACCGTTGTCTGTTATGAGCGACTGTGTTTTTACTGTACCCAGAAAGCTTTTTTGTTTCATAGAAATACAATGGTTAACATATAGAAAGCAAAAAGGAAATTAAGTATTTCCCCACTGCTGTTCTAAAGCATGTACGTATCGAATGAGTGGACCTTTGCTGTGGATTGTTTGAGAAGGTTTGATTTTAAAAGTCGATCTTTGAGTTGCTGACTTGCATTTAATAAAATCTTGCACCTGGCAATGGTACAATGGTAGTTCATGACTTTAATCACAGCACTCAGGAGGCAGAAGCAGAGGGAGAGAGAGAGAGAGAGGGAGAGAGAGAGAGAGAGAGAGAGAGAGAGAGAGAGAGAGAGAGAGAGAGAGAAAAAGAGAAAGAGAGAGAAAGGCAGAGAGGTAGAGAGACAGAGAGTGACAGAGATGGAGGGAGAGAGAGAGAGAGAGAGAGAGAGAGAGAGAGAGAGAGAGAGAGGATTTCTATGAGTTCGAAGTCAGTCTGGTCTACAAATAGAGTTCCAGGATAGTCAGGGCTATCACCCAGAGAACCTCTATCTTGAAAAACAAGCAAACAAACAAACAAACAAACAACAACAAGCCTAAATAAAAACTTGCCCATTGAGTTTTGGCTTGGGAATAGGACAGGATTGCCAGTGGCTTCTGAGATGGCCTTAAACATCTACCATTTTGTACTATGCATTTGTACAAAGCATCATAATTAACATTGTCAGTTTTAAAATCAAATTTCAGTCAACTCTGGGCTATGTTGAAGATCTATGTCAATAGCAAACCTCCATTCAAGATTTATTTCTTTAGGTAAAAGCTGTCACATCCATCTCATCAGAATGTAAGTGGTAAAATGACATGCATGCCAAAGAATTGTCAAATAGACTTTTTTACGGTATGTGTTTAGCATTGTACACCTATTTTAAAGTCTTACTTACCGAGGTTCACACAGTTCCTCAGGGGCCCTGAATGGGAAGACTAAACTCTGATGTAGAGGAAATCTCGGAATTCAGGTATACTTGGTACAGAGTTCATAAGGATTTTGTGCCACTGTAAAGTTGAAGGGAAATCATTACATCGAGCCCTGGTGTGGGAGATTGCCTGCATTTTAATTTCTCTGTGTTTTTAAACCACCCACATAGATGGTAATTAGTCAATACTTAATTAGATCTCACTGATCTCTTTGCTCACCTATGGCTGAGCCCCTGATACACCAGGGTATATCTCTAGATGAGACCTGCAGAGGGCAAGTTTAATTATAAAAGTTTCTAGGGGATAAGAGAATATTCCAGAGCCCAATATGAGAGACCATGGCTGGGGAGCACAGATTTAGGTTATCCTGAATACCATGTTCCAGCATGGTATGTGTCTGAAGTTGTTGTTGTTGTTGTTTAAATAGTAACAGAATGAAGAAAGCCGTAAATGAAGGCAGTTTTCAAATGTCTTTGTGGAAATGTTAGGTAAGCGGCTACAGCAGTAGAGAGACCTTTATTATAGGCCTCGGATGCTCTGAGCAAATCCTTAGGATTTGGTTGGAGGAAGCTTGTTCTCTGTTGATCCATCCCTAAAACATTTACCTCTTAGTTCCAAAGATGTTAAGTCAGACACAGACGAGGGCAAGGCATGGCCGTTAGAGTGGATCAAGGCAGTCCAAGATAAACTGTAATTAGGCTCTGAACCTGTAACAAAGTCCAACCTGTTGTCCACAATTGTTAAAGTTCTAATCTGTTAATCAGCCCTGAGGAAGGCGGGAGCTCTTTCAGGAACATCTGTGCACATCGCTTATTCAGTGCCCAATGTCCTTATGAGAGGAAGATGGATACACGCGTGTGCTCGTGTGTGAGAACATGGTGAGAAGACACCATCCTCAGGCCAAGAGAAGCATCTCACACCCTGCTCACTCTGTGGCCTGGATACCCACTGTCTTAGTTAGGGTTCCATTGCTGTGAAGAGATACCGTGACCATGACAACTCATATAAAGGGCAACATTGAATTGGGGCTGGCTTACAGGTTCAGAGGTTCAGTCCATTATCATCATGGTGGGAAGCCTGGCGGGGTCCAGGCAGGCATGGGGTTGGAGGAACTGAGAGGTCTACCTCCTGTTTTGAAGGCAGCTAGAAGACTGGCTTCCAGGCAACTAGGATGAGGGTCTGAAAGCCCACACCCACAATGACACACTTCCTCCAACAAGGCCACATCTCCAAATAGTGCCACTCCCTGGGCCAAGCATATGCAAACCACTACACCCACTCAATCTTCCAAGCAGAGAGGACCGGTATTGTGTTATCAGGCCTGGAAGACAAATGCACCTAATCCTTCCCCTGTCTACGGCCATTCTTCTGGGCTCAATTGATCCACACACTAAATGCCTGCTCTAGTTCTTCCAGGGGTGTCTCTGGGTCTGAAGCCGTCTCTATCCCCAAAGATACTTATTTCGCCTCGCTCTCATACACCTGTATTCTTTTTCATTGTTTCCTCAAAGGGACACGATAAAAGGAGATGGGCGCTTGTTTACAGGGGTGCCTGCCCTTTAATGCTGGACAAGCAAAAAGAAAGCAAGTCAGCCTGTAGTCCCTCATAAGGTATCTTTCTTAGTGTGTACAGATGTAAACCATGGACGCTGCATCCATGCTGGTGGGGGAACTGCCTTTCAGCTCATGGCCATGCTCCCGAGGCGATCCATGCTTAAGGAGTCTTGAACCCATCACTCAATCCTTTGTTTAGATGGATTGTGTGTTGTTGCGGTTAAAAAAGAAAAAAGGATACCACTCCTCACTTTTCTCCTGGGCTCTCTCTGACCGGGGCAGTGGCTCTCTCGCTAGTTCCAGCTCCATAGGAACTAGCACTAATTTATTTCAGCGACTCCACTCTGCCTCCAAGTACTCTCTGACCTGGGCAGTCCGTGAGCCGTTCCAGCATGGCACCTTGCCACTCTGGTCTCTAGAGTTAGTTTCAGCACCCGTGGGGCCATATGGAACTAACCATAATTTATCTCTCTAGTATCTCTCTGGCGGCTCTCTGCTAGCCTCGAACTCTCTGGTACCAGCTACCAGGGCTCTAGAAGTCCAGCCTGGGCTAGCTTATCCCAGCTCCCTGCCAGGGACTCTGCTCACACTCCCAACAACCCAGTGAAACCAAGACTCAACAAACTGCAACCCAACAATCAGATTTATATGTTAAATTCTCAGTCCACAATACGTCCTCACAACAAAGTCACAACCAATTGATAAGGATACAAACATCCTACCTAGATAAGATAACTTGGCCTACAGAAATCCATCCCAACTATCTTGGCAATTCAGGACCGTCTGGATCTGGGTCATCCTCTGTCTCCACCTTGATTCTCCCAGCTCCTCTCTCCTGCTTCTCTCTCTCCTTCTAAAATATCTGTTCCTGCCTCCCTTCCTTCTCATCCATTGACAGGCCTCGTTTTATCTTGTCTGCCTTCACCTGCATAATGACCTGAACCTACAGTGTGTTTCTTCAGTGCAAGGCCCTTCGCTCCCCTAAGCTATGGAAAGTCCTCTGGCACCACCTCTTTCTGGTTTCCTGTTCCAGGGGTTTCTCAGGCATGATGGGTGGCTTCATGGACTCCTTCGTGCCTCATGAGTCTCCATTCTCCTCTTGTTTTGATGCTGTTCACCATTACCTCGTGCTTTCTGCCTCACTGTACCTTTGTGATTTCCCCAGCAGTTCAGCCCGCTCAGGAATTTCTGCTTCTGTTCTGACCTGGTCATTAATTTTCAAGAATCAATTATCATACTGTTCACTTCTGTAATTTTCCTATTAGTACATATGTGTGTGCATGTGTATATGTGTGTGAATGTGTGTGCCTGTGTATATGCATACGTGTGCATACATGTGTGCATGTATGTGCACATGTATGTACATGTGTGAATGTGTGTGCATATGGTGTGCATGTGTGTATATATGTGTATCTGCATGTTCCTTGGATGGGGCACTTGTGGCAAAGTATGAATGCATGTGTTCATGTATGTGTATGTGCATGCATGCATTTGTGTGTATGTGTGTGCACGTGTATATGCATATGTGTGTGCATATGGTGTGCATGTGTGTATATATGTGCATCTGCATGTTCCTTGGATGGGGCACTTGTGGGCAAGTATGAATGCATATGTGTGCATGTCTGTGTATGTGCATCTTCATGTATGTGCATGTATGTATGTGCATGCATGTATGTGTGTGAATGTGTATGAATGTGTGTACGTATGTGTATGTATGTGTGTATATGTGCATCTTCATGTTCCTTAGGTGGGGTACTTGTGGGCAAGTATGAATTCGTATGTGTATATGTAACTTGAGGTTAGAGGTTGCCACTGTGTGTCTTCCTCCATCATTCTCCATGTTATTTACAACGGCCCTTTTATTCTGTTGCTTCTAGGCCCGTGGTGAGATGGACCATGTTAGCAGGACAGGACAGGCATGTGGACACATGGAGGAGGACACTGCCCACCTAAAGAGGGAGGGAGAGAGAAGAGACAGAGAGAACACTACCTAAAGATGTTCCAGCTTTCTCTGCTAGGGAAACTGAGGCACAGGATGGGGAGTGAATGAGCCAAGGTCACACAGTGGGAAAACAGTGACCTTTGGACCTGGGTCTCCCCAGTCCCACATTCAAGTCTTCTCTCTAGGTCTTCTTTCTTAAAAGTCTGTGTACTGGAGGGGGGCACAGGGGACAGCAGTTCTCAACATTTCTCTGGACCTGATCCTGCAGGAAGAGGCGTGGGGGGTGGGAGAGAGGCAGGCAAGGGATGAGGATGGGGAAGGAGGCGTAGCCTGCTCTGCTAAGCATTTGACCTACAGAGACAGAGGACTCCTCAGTCCCTTCAGCAAAGCCAGCACATAGGAACATGATATCCCAGGCTCTGAGAGAGAGAAGACACGGGACCCAGGCCCTTGCACTCACGGATGTAGGCGGTTGTAATAAGCAAGGTGGGGCTGACCTGGGAGCAGTGGTAGTCACCCTGAAAGGATTTGAATCATCTGACACAAGCTTCCAGTGTAGCACCTAGAAAGGAGTCTGGCATGAAGTACATTCATGAATTAATCTCTCCCAGTCAGGAGCTCATTCAGATGTGGGAGGAGGGGGGTGGGACGAGAAACAGGTCACCGTATCGTTGACCCCGTTGAAAACTCTCACTAGTTTGGTTTCTATCACCATCATAAACACCACAACCAAAGGCAACGTAGGGAGGAAAGGGTTAATTTTACACTCCATCTTGAGGGGAAGTCAGGGCAGCAACTCAAGGCAGGAACTGAAGCAGAAGCCACAGAGAAATGCTTTTACTGGCTTGCTCCTGATGGCTTGTTCAGACTGCTCTCTTACACCACGCCAGAACCACCTGCCTAGGGGTGACACCTCCCACCGTGGGCGAGGCCCTCTCACATAAATCATTAATCAAGAAAATGCCCCACCGTCTTTCCCACAGCCGATCTGAGAGAGGCAGTTTCTCAGCTGAGATTTCCCCCTTTCAAGAGATCCCTGGGTTTTTGTGTCAAGCTGACAAAAACGAGCCAGCCTAGAAGAAGAAAAAGGAGTCTGGTTTTAAAAATAAGACATTTCCATACACATAGGAGACTACTTTTATTCAGTTTTTACCACCGTTTCAATTCCCTGTAGAGCCCATGAGGAGCCTTTGGTATGTCCCTGCCTCAATCCACAGCCTGCAGGGCTGGCTTACCAGAAAAGGCACCTTGGAGAGCAAAGGTTGGCTGTTCCCGGGGTGGACAGTGAAGATGGCGAGGGAAGAGACTGACAAGCTGCTGTGTTTCGTTCTGTCCCCAAAGGTGGCAGGCGGGGCTCGACTATGATCCAGCCTCTGGGGAATGCTGCATCAATCAGTGGAGCCAGCCGGGCCCTTGCCAGAGGGCAACTGTTTTGGTCAACCTGTGGCCAGAACCTGCTTCCACAGACCAAAGGTTTATTACTGAGTAGGCAGAGCCTCTGCAGAGAGGCAAGAGACATATTTGTAAGTGGGTGTGGTCAGTGATTCTCAGTGGTCCTGGAGAGACAGACAATGGGCCTCTCTCTGTAGTCCACATTTCAGCCCCAACAAACTTGCAATTAACCTGAACAAGTCCTGCCCAAAAATATCAACACCAAGTGAAAAATTCCATTATACCAGCTGATCTTTGACTGCTCGCTGAGAAATTCACTTCTCTTATCGCCAGTTACCAAAACCCAACACTGCCATTGGTGAAGCTGAGTATTTCTGCAGACGATGGCAGTAAGCAAACCAGACGACCCCAGTGTTTGCTTGGCCTGCTGGGCTCTGCATATTGGCCGAGGGTGAATTGACCACTTGGTTTTCTGGTAACTGGCATCTGCTGAGGTGACCTGGACTCACCCATGGGATGGAGACGGAGAGAGACGGTGTTCCTGAGTCAGAGTCCTAGGTGATGAGAGGGGCATTGTGCTAAGAAGCCATTGCTTCTGAATGGTCCTGTTGAGTCTCCTCCAGATTCTCCTCTTCCAGTGTGGGAAGCATTTGGCTAACAGACCCCCCTATGCACGCGCGCACACACACACACACACACACACACACACACACATACACACACGCATGCGCACACACCTGTGGGTGATGTTTGTCTGATCTATTTGCAAACAGCTCAACAAGACGAGTTCGTCTGGGTACTAGGGACAGTCAGGATGTGATGGTGTGTGGACAGAACTTGCACCCCCTGCTAAGGCCCAGCTTTTGGGGAAAACTGGAAACTGGGCTGCTTTGCTGTCATGTGTGACCTTGGGAGCCACCATGGTAACAGGAGAGCCAGTCAGTACCAGCCTTGTATCCCCTGGGCCACGCAGTGGACCCTTTTGGGTGATATAAGGACCGTATCTTGAATTGATGATGCAGACAAGGCGCTGTAGCTCACGCTTCTCTGTGCAGTCAGAAACCTTTTCCACTAGGCTTTGCCTAGGCTGTGGTGCCCTGGTACCTGCAGGAATTGTTTGCAACCAGAGCTTTGTTAGGGGTTAGTCAAGACCTTGTATCTGTCACTCTCCCAGTCTCGGGTTGTTACTCTTGCGTGAGAGTCAGGTATAAGGAAGGCGTTCTCGGAGAAAACAGAGAAATCTGTCACTACCCCATCTGTCTCCAGCAGTCTTCTGGGTTACAATGGCAGAAAGCATGCATGCTTGTTTGAGTCACTGGGCTAGTTGGAGACGTGAACTGCTGAGGATGCTGGCCCTGTCTGCTGGGAAACAGCCAACGTTGACAGCACCGTCTGGGATGCCGGGCACTCATGATTACTATGTCGGGTGTCCTGGACGCACCCTGTGACAGTGTCACGGGCACATAATGTTCTGCCGTTCACCTTTCTGGCAGGTCCCAGAGGCTGGGCCACAAAAGCATCAGCAGTAACAGCTACCACGAAATAGGTAGAGGTGCCCTTTGCTTACTCCCCACTAGTTTTTGTTGTTGGTTTTGTTTCAGATAGGATGTCATACAGCCCCCCCGCCCCCATTTTCCAGCTGAGGCTGGCCTTGAACTCCTGATCTTCCTGCCGAGTACTAGAGTAACACGTACGGCATGCCTAGCATCGTTTGGGGTTTGTTTTAATTAATTATTTTCCCTGAGCATGTGAGAAGTTAGAGTGGGCTAACCTAGGAAGGGACAAAAGGACATCGACAGGAATGTACGCTGTAAATGTCCAGCACTGAAGTGACAAGAAACAATCTCAACCTTAAAGACAAGAGTCCAACTTAACAGAAAATGTCTGCCGGCTCTAAACGGAAAGAAGATATACAAACGGCCAAGTGTCACAGAATCGTGAACCATCAGGGAAAACCCAGCCATCTTAAGAAATCATTTCATGGGGTTGGGGATTTAGCTCAGTGGTAGAGCTCTTGCCTAGCAAGCACAAGGCCCTGGGTTCGGTCCCCTGCTCTGGAAAAAAGGAAAAAGGAAAAAGAAAAAGAAAAAAAAAAGAAATCATTTCATATTCACTTTGATATCTATAACAAGACAATAAGAAGGTTTGTCAAGGCTGTGGAGAAACTGGAATCTTCATACATCGCTATATGCAATATATAAAATGGCACATGTAGGGTTAGGGGTCCCGAGTCCGCTCTGCCATAGGGCACAGCCTCTCAGGGAGGCAGGACTCAGGAAGTTTGTGCTTACTCCACACTGTCATCGGGTGGGTGTCAGGCTGTAGGGAAGCCCTGGGACAAGGCTCTGGGGGTGGAGAAGCGCAGTCTGAGGTGCAGGACAGCCGGAGCTGGCTCAGGGGTCCTCGGACCTGCAAGGAGGCTGGGGCTGTCGGGTTCTCAGGCTCTCAGACACCCAGGCACCGCTGGATGCTGCAAAAGAGCTGCGAACCGAGTGGGGGTCCGTGGGCTGGCTCTAGTCTGGAGCAGAGAGGAAAAGAGGGGAGCTCTAGCTGGTGTGGGAGTCTTTGTCTTGATGGACTTGAGCTTGGTGTCGGCCGATGGCTGGGAGCACAGAGAAGTCTTCTACGGGAAATTGGATGGCGGCTCTGTAGGTGAAGGCCTTCTCCATGGCTCCCCATGGCGGATCAGAGTGAAAAGAGACAGTCTGTGATTTTAAGACATTTACTGTCATGTCAGAAGTGGATGAGTAAAGCCATACCTAGCTTTTCAGGGTGGGCCTGAGATTATATACCTTTTGCAATGAAGCCTCCAGGCCTTTAGGTACCTCATTATAATGGAGATCTGTCTTGAGCCTACATGACCTGTAGTCCCATCCTATACCTGTGGAGGGGCTTGGGGTATTGCCCATATGTAACTGACGGCCACAAACCTATGGAGGGCTGAGGCTAGTGACAGGGGCCTGGTTTCCCTTGGAGTCAGGGGGAAATGCCTACCATCCCTTCAGGGTCAGCAGGCTGCCTTTCACGGTCCCACAGACACAGCCATTTTGGAAAACAATTTCTATTTTGAGAGAATAAGTGGAGTTATTTTACGACCCACTGGTTTAATTCTGAGGCATATATCCAGGAGATGTGACAATATCTGTTGTTTGTGCTGAAAACCTGTACATGGATGTTTATGGAATCATTATTCCCAATGACCAAACGGTGAAGACAAACCAGATCTTCATCCGCCGAGGAGTGGAAAAACAAAGTGTGGTGGATCCGCACCATGGGATGTTATCTGACGGCAAGAAAGCACGCGGTACTGGTACATGCTACAGCCAGATGAACCTCGAAAGCTGCAAAAGGCAGCATACGTGAGTCTGTCTCTATACAATATCTAAGATACGGAAGTCTACAGAGAGACCACAGATTAATGGTTTCCTAGGCTGGGAAGAGGTATGGGTCTGAAGCTGATGCCTGAAGCATATAGAACTTATTTTTAAGAGAATAAAAGTGTCCTAAAATCGACATGGCAAAATTTACACAGAGCTGTGGATTTACTACAAATGATCAAACTTAAATGATCACCTTAAAGGGAAGGGATACACAGCACGGGGCCTGCAGCCATCATTTCAATCGGGACAGACTCTTGCTGGATGCAGAAAAGGAAGAAGGAGAAAGAAAATATACTCGACTCCACATTTTCACTCTGGCATAGTTCCTCTCACATCTTTTTCCAGATAAAAGTTTAAAAACTGACCATTCTTTGGAAAAGGAAAGTACCTATTTACTCCATCTGGTATACTTGTAATATACCTCTCTCCTTTGAAAATTACTTTTGGAGAAATGCAGTTTTTAGTGACTTGCAGTCTCTTCGCCAAGTGGGCATTTGTCAAGCTCCCAGCACACCTGTTGGTGCTGCTTGGGTGTTTCAAATGTCTCCCTGTTTCGGTTGTTAAAGGCCTTGATGAACAGCCTTGTTCTGGGAGACTATCCAAGATCTTAAGATTGATCCTTGAATGATTCAGTGCTAGGTGACTAGGGGGCAATGTTTGCACAGTTAAGACAAGAGAGAGAGAGAGAGAGAGAGAGAGAGAGAGAGAGAGAGAGAGGAGGGAGAGGGAGAGAGAGAGAGAGAGAGAGAGGCAGAGACACAGACACAGACACAGAGACACAGAGAGATTGAGATTTATGTGTACAAGTATTTACCTAGACTTGCATGTATGTGTGCTAAGTGCCTGCAGAGGCCAGGAGGAGGGCATCAGATCCCCTGGAGCTGGAGTTGTAGGCAGTCGGAAACGGCCATGTGGAAAGCAAACCCAGGTCCTCTGCAGGAGCAGCAAGTGATTTTAACTTTGAGCTATCCCTAGCCCCAGCATTCTTAATACTTACTGATAACTTGTTCTGAAAGGAGATTTGCTCTCTTAAAAGATGCCGTTTGAGGGACTAGAGATACGGCTTAGCAATTAGAAGGACCAGTTGCTCTCCCAAAGAATGAGAATTTGATTCCCAGCACCCACTTGGTAGCTGACAGCTCTGTAACTTCAGTCCTAGGGGATCTGACCCCCTCTTCTGGACCCAGTGAGCGTTGCACTCAAGTGTTGCCCAGACATGCACGCAGGCAAGACACCGATAGGTACTTTTTAAAAAGTCGTTTAAGAAGGGGGAATAGCTTCTGTTCAGTAACTCGCCTCTTTCTTAAAGAAGAAAGAACCCTGTGTTCTAAACTAGGTTCTCATTTCCTGTCTTGTGCCTTCTTCCTCGTTTTTGTTGAAAATGGATTTGTGCTGTAATATATGCAGTCAATACTGGAGGTTTTCCACCTGGGCCCACAAGTTGATTGCTATCTGATAACATTCACGACAACATATTGAATTCTTTCAAGACATAAATGCTAGCAGATAAAAAGCACAGGAGGTCAGGTGATGCCTGTGGTACTCAGAGGCCAGGAAGCGACTGCATATTGCTAACTGCGCTGGCCTGGCACTGCTGCATAGGAAGTCAGCCATGGGAAGGAGAGGTGCTGCCTGATGGAGGTGTTCTGGATGGTGCTCAGGAAAGGGTGCCTCCTAAAAGAGAAAGGAAAGGCACCCTTCAAAGAAGAGGACTTGGTGGTGGCACTCACATACACTCCATCCCAGCCCTAGAAGGCTGAAGCAGGAGGCCAGCAAACTCCAGGCCAGCATGGGATACGCGGTTGCAAGCAGATGTCCATGGGTACCTGAAGCTTTCCATGTAGAAGACTGTCATTTCACGGGTAAAGCACGGGTCTCTGGGCTGGGGCAGCAATGCCGTGATGGGATGGCAGCCTTTGTCAGGGGGAAGACAGTGAAGAGAAACTGTAGCTTCCTGCCCCAACTTCCCTTCCAGGACTCACTGTACCTGGTACTACAGACGGGAGAATGATAGATCACCTTAGGACCCAGGGCAAGAAGACCCGCAAAGGCTCTGGCCTCAGGTGCCCTATTCAGAAGCGCCAGAGTCAGATCACCTAAACATGACACCCCCAGCCTGCAAGCCACAAGCAGTTTTTGTGCAACTCCCTGAAACAGGGTCAGACAGTGAAGACTGTTCACTCCCTGCTGGGAGGCACACTCCTGTCCTGACAAAGGCATATTACTTTCCAAAGTAATTTCTCTTACTGCCTTGTTTTGGCTGTCATAGCTGAAGGAAAACCTCCCTCCCAGCCAGCATCTCCTAGTTGCTAACAGGGTGTGTCTGCATGAAAGTTATTGCTTGGTGTGTGTGTGTGTGTGTGTCTGTGTCTGTGTCTGTGTCTGTGCCTGTGTCTGTCTGTATCTGTGTCTGTATTTGTGTGTGTGTCTCTGTGTGTCTGTGTGTGTTGTGTCTGTATCTGCATGTGACTGTGTGAGTCTCTGTGTATCTGTATCTTCATGTGTGTCTGTGTCTCTGTGTGTGTGTATGTATGTGTTTCTCTGTATGTGCGTGTATCTGTGTGTGTCTTTCTCTCTGTGTGTATGTCTCTATTTGTGTTTTCTTTATGTATCCCACTACTCCATACAAGTTTTTTTTTTATTCATTCCAAAAAATTTCAGGTCAATATACCTTGCAAATTATGATCACCGAATCCCTTCTTTCTGTTTACAGTCTTTTCTTTTGGTTGTGTGCTTTGGTCCCACATTTCAGAGGAGTGTGGATTCCACTGGGATCGAGCGGTGTTCTTTCCTGTCCTTGACTTTCCAAAAGATGGCACTGTTTGAAGTTGGTTCAGGATGCTTTTTATTGTATGAAGGGAACACTCTCTTTTTTCTCCCCAACCCCCAGGAATTGATGGCGACTTTTATCGAACATCTTAGCCCTTCCTGGAGATGTCCATGCTGTTTTTCTTGGACTTATTGATACACTCTGCTGAACAATACAGATTCCCCACCCCCAGTGACCTTTTGTAAATGGGTTGAGTGGATCATGAGAGGGTATAGGCTTTCTGAGGCTTATTCTCAGCACTCCCAGAAGACTTTCCCTCTCCAGGTAAATCCTTCATTCCAGAATCTCTGCAGGCTTTCCCGGGATGGGTAGTCATTCTTATCTCTTGCCATTCCAAATGTGACCCTGGACCAGCAGCTTTTGCCTCACCAGGGAGTTTATTAGAAATGCAGGATATGGGCTGGGGATTTAGCTCAGTGGTAGAGCGCTTACCTAGGAAGCACAAGGCCCTGGGTTCGGTCCCCAGCTCCGAAAAAAAAGAAGAACCAAAAAAAAAAAAAAAAAAAAAAGAAATGCAGGATATCAGACTCCCTTCAGACCTAGTAAATCAGAGTGTGACATTTGACAAGACACCTGTGGTGATTTGAATAAAAATGGCCCCACAGGCTTATAGGGAGTGGCACTAGTGGGATGTGTAGTCTTGTTGGAGGAGGTGTGGCCTTGTTGGAGGAGGTGTGGCCTTGTTGAAGGAGGTGTGGCCTTGTTGGAGGAGGTGTGGCCTTGCTGAAGGAGGTGTGGCCTTGTTGAAGGAGGTGTGGCCTTGTTGGAGGAGGTGTGGCCCGTTGGAGGAGGTGTGGCCTTGTTGAAGGATGTGTGGCCTTGTTGGAGGAGGTGTGGCCTTGTTGAAGGAGGTGTGGCCTTGTTGAAGGAGGTGTGGCCTTGTTGGAGGAGGTGTGGCCTTGTTGAAGGAGGTGTGGCCTTGTTGGAGGAGGTTTGGCCCGTTGGAGTAGGTGTGGCCCGTTGGAGGAGGTGTGGCCTTGTTGAAGGAGGTGTGGCCTTGTTGGAGGAGGTGTGGCCTTGTTGAAGGAGGTGTGGCCTTGTTGAAGGAGGTGTGGCCTTGTTGGAGGAAGTGTATTAGTGTTGGGGGAGAGCGGGGTGGGGAGGTGAGGGGGTGAGGGGTGGGAGGGAGGGGCTTTGAGGTCTCAGAAGTTCAAACCAGACCTACCTAGTGTCTCTCATGCTCTTCCTGCTGCCTAGTGGATCCAGATGTAGAACTCTCAGAAATATCCCGAGTGCCATGTCTGCCTGCACGTCACCATGCTTCCCACCATGATGATAAATGGACTGAGCCTCTCAACCGTAAGCCAGCCCCAAGTAAATGATTTCTTTGGAACAGTTGCTGTAGTCCTGGTGTCTCTTCACAGCAATAGAAACTCTAAGACAACGCTCTTCCAAATGGATTCATGTTCACGTTAAAGTTTCACAAACACCATTCCCACTTGGTGATGGGTGAGCTTATCCTGCCATTAGGGGCAGCCCTCTAGTCCTACCCAACAGATGTCAAGAATGACCCCAGTGTGCTCACGTGTGGCCGCTCACAGTGAGAGGGAATAGGTCTGGGGTGCGCACGTGTGAATGAACCCTTGGGAAATCTCTGAGCAGTTACCACAGATGAGCAGTGCTTCTGTGAGTCAGGCCGTCTGTGTCCATGGCTTGGGAAAGGGGGGTCCCCCTGAGGTAGTACAGGGTGGAGAGCAGAGAGACAACCAAAAGGACAGGATCCGGAGAGAGTGACTTGGTGGTGAGTCAAAGGTATTTGCAGCAGGAACCAGACCCTCGGGATGGTGCGATGGCTTCCTGAAGGAATTGATGTCACAGTGCCACAGTTCTCCAGGGACCTCATAGGGACCCAGCAGAGCAGAGAGCACAGCTACGCCTCCCACCCGCGTTCCCAGTTCATGTGAGAAAGAGCCATGGACTATGAGCTATGGGATGGAGACGGGGTTGACTTCAAAGAGGCTGGCTCATCTAACACATTCTAGATGAACATCCAGCTCCCCAAGTGAGGTCAGAGGTGATTGCTTGAGATGCTAAGGAACATGACTTGGTGGACAGTTCCGATAGCACTGACAGGGGACCCAAGTGGCTCTAACCAGCCAGGATAAGGCAGAAGGAGATGGAGACCCAGGAGCAATGACCCAGCTAAGGAATGGTTCTTTTTGGGGCTTGGGAGGCGATCTCGACTGATGTAGATTAAGAAAAGACCAATACAGAGCCTCTGCTTCTGCCCAACACAGTGCTAAGTTGCGGATGGCCTCGTGCATGGTCTGCGTGCATCCTCCGAGGGCTCCCGTGCTGGATGCTCAGTGCTTGGCGTGATCAAGAGGTGGCAGAAGTTTTAAAAGTTGAGATCTAGTGAAAAGCGGTTAGGGTATTGGGCCACCACCTTGGGAAAGGATTAACATGACCTTATGGCACCCCAGTTCATTCCTGGAAGAGTGAGCTGTTATACAAAGGACAAGCCTGAGGCAGGGGCAGATACCTACACCCAACCAATGGACTGAAGTTGGGGACCCCTGTGGATGAATCAGGGAAAGACTGGAAGAAGCTGAGGAGGAGGTGACCCCATAGGAAGACCAGCAGCCTCAACTAACCCAGACCCTGAGATCTCTCAGACACTGAGTCACCAACCAGGCAGCGTACACGAGCTGGTATGAGCTCCCCCTTCCTCCCAACTCCGACAGCAGAGGACTGCCTGGTCTGGCCTCAGTGAGAAAAGACACGCTTAACCCTCAAGAGACTTAAGGCCCCAGGGAGTGGGGAGGCCTGGCTGGGGATGGAGTGGGTGGGTGGGGGGACATCCTCTTGGAGATGGGGGGGATGGGATGAGAAACTGTGGGAGGGCAGATGAGGAGGGAGGTAACAACTGGACTGTAAAAAATAAAAGTAATAATAATTTAAAAAGGACAAACCTAGCATGGGGGAGGAGTTCAGTTTTAGAATGCTTGTCTAATGTGTATGAGACCCTAAAGACATTCCCCAACCCCACAAAAGTCACTCAATCAGTCAAGCCCACACACCTCTGAATTCCTGTTTTACCCGTGAACTCTTCTTCATGTGTTCCTGCCATGATGCCATCTGTCGTAAGGTCCTTGTCAGAGCCCAAAATATGAAGCCACTCACTCTTGGGCTTTTGACCTATACGATTGTGGGGTAAATAAACCTTTCTTTATGAAGCACCCAGTCTCTGGTGTTTCCAGGTGACGCCGACATTTCTGGTTCCTGAGTTGTGACTCAGAAAACATGATTTTTTTTTCCCCTGGCCTTGGTGCAAGCTAGAGATTCCCAACCTTGACTATATACTCGCTTTACAGGGTACCCTGGACCAGACACTTCGAAATGCCCTCTCATTAAATCTAATGTCCCACGAGGACAGAGCTGCTGATTGGTCCTCCAGTGGGACGATGGCAATGGTGGTGTGCAGGGGTGGGGACAGTGAGTGGGGCTAGAGGTGGTCTGTGGAGAAGGAGAGTGCGGGAATAGGGGTGAAGGGGGTAGAGATGGGATGATGGTGAGTGGGGACGGAGACTGTGGCGATGGAGACGGAGGATGGGGGTGGAGAAGTTATAGGGGATTTCTGTACAAACCATTTGGCTTTGCTTTTTAAATGTGGACGTATGTTTATTTTTTAAAGAATGTGCATACTTTCCAAACTACACGTTGCTGCTTCATTCAGGCCCAGGCTGGTCTCGAACGTATGAACTAAACTCCCGGATGGATAGCTAGCTACGACTGCAGGCCTCCACCGCCCTTCATAGTTTCTATATTGAGTGTCCCCCAAAGGACACCACTGGGAGATGATGGGGCCTTTGAGAGGCAGAGCCCGGAGGTAGGACCGAGAACAGGGAAAGAACTGAGAGACTCGTTTCTTGGTCTTCGCTTTCCGCTTGCCTGGCCATGTGCCCATCCGAGGTTCGCAGCCACGAGACCCACTCTACAGTACAACCTAGAAACCCTAGAAAAGTGAACTAAAACGAACCTTTCGTTTTTATAAGCTTACCCCGGGTATTTTTGTTATGGCAACATGAAGCTGATTAACGCAGACCCTAAAGCCATCAAGAGGACCAGCGGACCCTAGCAGCCTTGAATGCAATTTAACAAGCAGAGCCTATGTCAACATGTGTTTTCAAAATGGTACTGTTTTATCCCCAGTTAAAGAGAATATCACATCTATATCAGAGGATACTATGTAAAAAAAAATCTAAGACCAATAAAGAGAGATTCAAAACATGGTGAAATAATGGGTACTACAGGAGCAATTTACTACTTGGAAAGGAAATCTTCCAATATCGAACAAAGGCACAAAGGGAGAAAATATTAGGGAAAGGCCAAGGAAACTAGAAAATGGGCTGGAAATTCCAGTATTTATGGAACAATAATTTTACTAGGATTGATTTTAGTTTTTTAAAAATATAACATTTATTTATTGTATGTGTGTGTGTATATGTGTGAGTGTGTGTGTGTGTGAGAGAGAGAGAGAGAGAGAGAGAAAGGGAGAGAGGGAGAGAGAGAGAGAGAGAGAGAGAGAGAGAGAGAGAGAGAGAGAGTAAGGGTGGTTGTGCAACCTGGCTGGCCTTAAACTCACAGAGAGCCACCCACACTCTGTCTGAGTTCTGGGATTAAAGGAGTGTGCCACCACACCCATCCACATCCGATTTTGAAATGAGTTTTGGGGATTAAACTTGGGCTTTCAGGCTTACAGACTAGCTTTTGTACCTGCTAAGCCATTGCCCTGGCCTCAGACTTAGTTTTAACCGGTCCTTCTCAAAATACAAGCACCAGTGCGCTATTTCCTAAACCAAGGAAAGGAGCGGTCTGCAGACCAAGATGGTCACAGAGTGCCAAGCAGAGTTCACGTGGACACGTTCTGGTGATGTGGCCGAACTCTGAAGGTAAGCATAATAAGAAGGTAGAACAGGGGAAGCATGGGGGATGAGATTCAGCCCAGTGCACAGGTCCCATCGGCTATGCCGGGGCTAGAAGCCTGTGTTGTAATGTCCTCAAATGGGAGTAAGGATGAACTACAGTATAGAATACAGTATTCTACGTGTTGTCAAACTGTCAGAAAGAGGGTGGCACCCTCACACCCCCAGTAGTTTTGGGTAGGTAAGAAATGACAACGTCGCTGTATTAGTTCCCTGTGGTTATTCTAACACATGGCTATAGCTTTAGTGCCTTAAAAATTATTGCATTCTGAAGATAGAAGATTGAAACTGACGTCATCAGCCAAAATGAAGGCCCTAGCTGGGCCACGCTCCCTCTGGGGCTAACTTCTATCTGCACACATGCCCAGTGTTGCTTTAGGCTTGCTTGTTTATGGTTTACTTTATTTATTCATTGATAAGGTTTTTATTTATGATTCCTTTGACACAAGGTCTCGTGTATCCCAGGCTGACCTCGAACTTATTAGTTAGCCAAGACTGGCCTCGAACTCCTGCTCTTGCTGCCTCCGCCTCCAAGTGCGGTGATTCTAGGCACGCACCACCGTTCTTTGCCAGGGTTCCTTGACTCATGGCTGCGTTACTCTAATCTCTCAAATCTCTCCCCAGTCCATGTCATAGCATTTTCTTCTCTATGCGAGGGTTAGAAAGAATCCCTGCCCACCTCTCTCTTATAAACACAATAGTGACTGATTTAGGATACTCTCTCATCTCAAAAATCTCTACCCTAGCTCTCACTCCTTGTTCTTTCCCTTTGTCCCTTCTCTCCCCATTCCCCTCCTCCCTTCCCTCCACACACTCATGGCCAGCCTCTACTCCTCTCTTCTTCTACTCTTCTCTCATTAAACCTTTCCAAAAAAAAAAAAAAGAAAAAGAAAATCTTTACCTTAATCTGGTGGTTCTCAACCTGTGTGTCACAACCCCCAGGGATTGCACATCACAGATTCACATTATGACTCCTCCTCACAGTAGCAAACTTATGACAGAACTATGAAATAGTTTTATGGCTGGGGTCACCACACCATGAGGAACTGTATTACTGGGAAGGTTGAAGAGCGCTGCTTTAATCACGCCTGCAGAAATCCACCCCCACCCTCTGCCATATGAGTTGATATTCCCAGACCCCATAGATAAGGACATGAGTATCTTTGGAAAGGCCAGTTTTTAGCCAACCAGCCTTATGCCCTGAATGAAAATAGAATCTGGAGAATTGTCCTAGCAAATCTAAAAGGCATATTTGAAAGAGGATAACATGGGAGACAGGACGTAGGGTAGCTACAGCTGCTCCAGATGTGAAAGGATATAATGTCTCCACATCTAGCCAGTGTCTCCATGTCCAGCTCCTGGGACAAGTGTGACATTCAGTGTGGTAATGGCCTTATAGATGACACCATCTAGGAAGTCTCGTGAAATGTCATTTGCAAGCAGAAGATCCGAGAAAGCTGAGTCTCAGGGCCTGGGCCCCAGGGAAATTGATGGCATGACTTGCAGTCTGGTGTGTGGGTCTCAGCTCATGAAGAGGAGGTCACTTTGCTCCCACACTTTCTTCTATTCGGTCTGGGCCATATTAATGAGGTTGATCTTTGCTTTGTCCAGTAGCTCAAATGCTAAATTTCTTCCGGAAACACATTCTCAGCCACAGGCATCATGGCACAGCCCTGATGGATTCTCCAGCCCAGACGCTCAGGCAGACACTGCTCTCCCAGGGCACTGACCACTTGCCATATATAAAGACAGCTTTCACATAATCACACCACCCTCTATGCAAGGACACGACCTGCCACATGGCCGGAAACCCGCACTCCACACGCTTGGCCTCCGCAAACACCACGCTGGAAGTGATGAAATCTGTTTCTCTTCTAAAGCCTTTAGCTGTGAGTGGCCATGCGTCTTAGCTCATTTTATGCTGCTGTAAAAGACTACTTGAAAGTGGGTGATTTACACTGAGCAGAAAAGCCCTTTTCATGCTTCTAGAGGCTGGGAAGCACAAGACTAGGAGGCTGGTGTCTCTGATGCTTCCTTGATGTGTCATCCTATGGCAGAAAATGGAAGATAAAAGGCTAAGAATATTAGAGTGGGGAGGGCCAGACATCAAGAAGTGACTGGTGTCTCACAGCAAACCCATTCTTGTCAGTGTGATGGCGCACACCTGCGTCATCCCCACACTTCCAAGGAGGCAAGAGGATCACTCAGAGTTCAAGGCTGATTTTGCCTTCGAGTGAAACCCTGAGTAACACGTGCCCTTATTACTTTTAAAGGTCTCACCTCACAACACTGTTACAGGAGGGACTAGCTTTTCAATGCATACACTCAGGGGAACACGGTCACCACGGTCACCTGTGTTTCAAACAGTAAGCCAAGGGTGTTCTTGTAGAATAGTGCCAGGACCCAAGGGCTCACTCCTTTGTCTGGAACCCTCAGCTTGGTCACAGCCCCCGGGCAGAACCACAGAGCCTTAAGGGACACAAATACATACATCAGTAGAAATGGGGTTGGGGAGACAGAAAAGGAGACCCAATAAGGGACCTACATTATTCACTCCTAAGATTCTGTTAAATTTCTGAAGCGCCTTTAACAGACGACTTAGGGAAAGAGGGACATAGCTCCTATGTGACTATGCAATGAGGACCTTACCATTAGCAGCAAACTGATGTAAGAGGCCTTAAGAAGCTATTATACAGGGTTCCCTAGAGAGAGAACTGGAGTGGTTGGGGAGGGGAGTTAGAGTTGAGAACAAATAGAGGGAAATCTTAGAGAAAGGGTATGTGTGTGCCAGCCATGTTTATACTCCCAGAACCACTGGGAGGTGTGTGTGTGTGTGTGTGTGTGTGTGTGTGTGTGTGTGTGTGTGTGTGATCTCACCTGTCCAGGGCCTGTGTGGATAGCCCCTAAATCTTCCATATTAACCTGTGACACTTCTAATAGCCAGGCTGAGCTCCTGCACCAATCCAGAAGGGCAGGGGCCTCTCATGCAGCTTCCTCTTCCACCCGTAGTGCATCTGTTTGCACATAGTTTGCATATTGTGTAAAGCCGTATAGCTTCTTCTTTAAGACTCCAAGGACTGATACGAACAGAGACTATTAAAAACCAGTAGCTCCAAAGTTCATGATTAATTATACATGCAGTTAATACAAAAGCAGTGAGCAGGACATAGGGAGGTTAGAGACGGTTTGGGACAATAATTATGCTAGATATGTAAAATAGATTGCACACATGCTAAATGCTTTTTAAACGAACAGTGTAATAGTAGGTTGAGAGTGGAAAGTCTTTGCAGGGTGGGAAGTGGCTGGTGTCCAGGGGGAAAGCACTGGTGTACAGGCGGCAGGGCCAGCCTCTGGAGTCACAGGGAACTGCAAAGCAGTTCACCAGCAATGGGAATGCCAGTGAGGGTGGGAGCCAGGGTCTAGCAAGCGGAGGTGCTGATGGCTAAGGTGACTGTTTGCTAGGTGCTAGCCCTCTGCGAAGTGTGTCCTGTCCACTGTTCTGTGTCATCTCATACAACCCTTTCAGGGAGGCAGTGTGAGTGGCATGACCATTCCTACTTATAGGTGAAGAAACTGGTGCTCAGAATGCTGAAACTGAGACAGCAAGGTGGCTCGGCAGGTAAAGGCCACCAAGCCTGACTAGTTGAGTTCTGTCCCTGGGACCCACATGACAGAAGGAGAAAACTGACTCCCACAAGTCCTCTGAGCTCCACATATGTACTGTGTCACACACGCATAGAGAGAGAGAGAGAGAGAAAGCTAAAATAATCAGCTAACCTTTAGATAGCTGCCCAGTGGTCAGGCAGTTTAAGCCTGGATGCCTGACTCTGCAGCCCACGTGACCGCCCTATGTAAGGCCCTAGGTCAGCATAAAAGCTATTGTCTTTGGTGCGGCCCCAGCTCTATACTAGTCCCTC
Source organism: Rattus norvegicus (assembly GCF_021556685.1). Classification (NCBI taxonomy): domain Eukaryota; kingdom Metazoa; phylum Chordata; class Mammalia; order Rodentia; family Muridae; genus Rattus; species Rattus norvegicus. Next base: position 83,652,459 of record NC_141544.1, read on the forward strand.
CTAAAGGTGAAGAGTGGCAGGGGACCACTGGTAATGTGTATTCACCGACCCCATTTGTAGGAACAAATATGACTAGACCTGTTTGAGAGAGGTTTACCCTTGACCTCTGCTGACAAAGTCTAGGGAGTGGCCTCAATCCAGAGGATGACTCTGCTTGGAAGTAACAACTATAGCCAGACCAATGACTTTCAGCAAATACCTCTGGGTGCTCAGAACGGGTCCTTGCCTGTGTATTCTACAATTCTAGAAGTTCTCAGACAGTCTCCTCTTGGCAAGCAGAAGTGGCGGGCTGGTACTGAGGACCACGTGCAGAACCTGATGTCTCCGTCCACAGGCAGCAAGAAGGGAGGGAGCTCAGTATGGTCTCTAACTGCTGCCTGGAGAATGCAGTGAGACAGGGCTAGTGCCAGGTTTTCTCACCCTGTGTTTGGAAATTTTGCCTAAGCCGTAGGACTCCAGTCATAACTTATTAAGCATCATGCCAAGAGCCCATGTGACCATTTCTTGTTTCCCTCATGCAGGCTTCTCAAGACAAGCGATTTCTTGGGAACCTGCTAACTGCCATAACAAAGACCCCAGCTTTTAGGAGCTTAACACAGCGACAGGCCCTTAGTTACAGCCCAGTGCATGTAGGATGTGGGGGGCTCTTCCAGGGAAATCTATGGCCTCCTATCTATCGTGTGGCTTCCCCTTTTCCTAGAGTCCTGAGAAGACTATGAAGGGATTGTGGTGGCTTAGGGACCAGTTTGGAAGTGTTGTAGCTGTTCATGACCCATTGGACTGGTTTCCTGGATGCCTACGTGCAACGGAGCTGTGGGATTCGTATTCCATGGCATTCCATGCCTCCCTCCACTGCTTACTACAGCCCACATGCTGAAGCCCCTAACTCCAGAATCTCAGAATGTGGCTGCATGTGGAGACAAGGGCGTCAGAAGAGCTGAGTAAGTATGAATGAGGTTGTTGGGGCAGGCCCTAATCCAGTGTGACTGGTACTCTAACAAGAATAGACCCAGAAGGCCAAGAGATGCTAGGGACCTGCACACAGAGAGGAAGGCCATTTGAGAACAGGAGGATGACAGCTGTCGTGAACACTCTGTATCAGAGACACAGATGGATATGTTTTGTGTCATTTTGCACTGTCACAATTGATCAAGCAGTAAATTCCTGAGCCATGCTGGATTCATTGGCTGCAACGTGCCAACTAGTTCTGGGTCCTCTGGAGAGCTGACCATTGACAATCACAGGCTCTTTTGTCCTAATCCCAGTTGCTAGTATTAATTCTTATATTACACACTCCACATCTCACAGTTGTTAGAGTTCTTTCTGTAACCATAATAGAGTGACTACAAAGGGGTTGAAGAAGGCATCCGAGTGCAGAGTTCCGAAGGCCTTACAAGAGATCGGCAGAGAGCGGGCGTTATAAATGCAGTCTCTGCAAGTGATTAGGCAGGATCTACTGAGACAGGTTATAGCTCTTGGACAAGTGTTGCTCTCACAGACTCTGCAGGGTTGCAGAGTTTAGGCACCTGCAGAGGAACAAGACTATGGTGGTCACGGCATGGAGGTACACGACTGGAAATCCACGGAAGGGAGACCGAGTCCAAGAACAGATGGATAGATGAAGAGAGAGCAATTCAAGGATGTAGCATCAAGCCGTGGGGTTCGGCTGAGCTGACGGACCCCCTAGGGACAGTTGGCAGTTCCCTGCTACTCAGTGCTTCGATGCACATACCAGAGAGGCCGTTGTTAGCATCTGCATGGTATTAATATCCTCCTCTTCATGGGGTCCAGATCGGATATCAAACCCTTCACGAGTCTGGTGTGTTTGCGAAGTTCTTGGACCTGATGCTGATGCTGTGGCTCTAATTACAAGCATGTGCTGACACCGGGCCAGTGTGCTTTGAGAAGTTTCTATGGGATAACTTCTTACTTTCAAATCAAGTTTGTTTCTCAGCCTGTGACTCAGGTGGTGCTAGGAAGTTGGTGGCAACTACGTGCACAGTGACACTCATCTTGCCTCTGTATACACTCAAAATGGATCCAACTGCCCCTTGTAAAACGGAGTCACCCAAGGCCATGGCACAGCCTGAAGGCCATTGTTCTACATGCTGTGGAGTAACCATGACCAAGGCATGCCTGATTTCCACGGTGCCCACCTATGAGCGAGCTGATTCCTTTCACCTTGGCCCTCTGCCCTCCCAAACCAAGAAAACAAATGTCTGTGGTTTAACACACACACACACACACACACACACACACACACACACACACAAAACCTGTAATGTTCTGTTTAGCAGCCTGACTAAATAGTATAACACTTACAGTGGGAACTTAGAATAGACAAGGTTAGCTGTCTCAGCTGCAGCTCACCCACTTGTCCCCTCCCCAGGGAGGACAAGCATGGCTCCCCAGCCCTTGCCTTGAGCTCAACATTTATAATCTTAGGGTAAATTGGATGATCCTCAGCTTTAAGCATAGACTTCCAGTAGATTTTCTCCTAGCCAATTCCATGTTCCAGTAACTGCATATAGAATTTTCTCCTGAGTCATAATTCTCAACCTTGTCAGAGCTGGGTTAGTGTTCTGGTGCCGTTTCTTTTCAGTTTAATGGCGGCTACCTTGTAGCTCCCTGGCTGTGTAGAAATGTTTAGTCCTGGAAATGACTGGTTTTGTTGTCGTTATTGTTGTTATTTGCTTGCTTATTTGTTTTTTGTTTGTTTTTTTTAGGACTAATTCACTGTGCTTAGCTGAGAGGAAAGATTCACTACACACAATCTTTTTATAAAAGTGTGTCTGAGAAAGAAATTTTCATTATGCAGGGCCCCCTGGGACTTGTAGATTATCACGATAGTTAGTAGACAATTACTTACTAATACGGGGCTCCATTGTATATGGAAAGGTAAAAACTGAGCCCAACGGAGGAAATGTGTCCTAAGAGGGATCCTCTGTTTCCCTCACTTCAGGACCAGATTCCCTGATTCTATTCCATTCCCTCACGAAAACTGACCAGTTCTATTTAAATATCTTTGCTGAATGCAGTCTGCAGGCAGCACCCAAGGCTGATATTCTTGATCTCTCTTTCCACCCTCTTTCCTTAGGTGTGGACACCTTCCAGGTTATCACAGGCAGTGCTGGGATCAAATACCCAGGCATAGCACAGACCCCTGCCTCTCCCTTCTAGCTAGCTTTACGTGTTCATTGCTTTTCCACTCCAAGGGCAGGGGTGGGGTCTTGTATTACTCAAGGAAAGGAAATACTGAAAGAAACAGCTATTAAAGCCCAGTAAACATAACGATACAAAATTAAAAATCTGTCTTCCGGTTGGGGATTTAGCTCAGTGGTAGAGTGCTTGTCTAGGAAGCGCAAGGCCCTGGGTTCGGTCCCCAGCTCCCAAAAAAAAAAAAAAAAAAAAAAAAAATCTGTCTTCCTCATGTCTCCATATGCTACTGATTAGCTTAGGGATAAAGCTCAGCTCTGTGCTGTCTCTCAAAGGCCCAGGTTCCTTCCATTGGGTAATCTAGAATTGCCTAAAGCACTGGGCTCCTTTGCGATTTGGGCGTCATAAGATTTGAGGGCATTCTGGCTGCTCGCTAGGGTGTATCTCCTGGTAAGAACCCTTCTTACAGCTCTAGTGAGTGCCCTTAAAACTGTCACTCAGTCTAGGAAGCAATGGGGGACACATACGTCCGTGCAGGAGCCCCCTCCCCACCCCCTGTATGATTTTGCTTTCACCATATTGCTGACGTTATGGACACAGAGCTATATCTCTCCGTTCTCCCTTTAGTGAAGATGTCCTTGTGCTATAGGGAGTACTGCCTGCTGGTAGCCTCTGCCTTCCAGCTCTCTCGGATGCAAAGAGTCACTTCATCCAAGATGAGATCCTACCTGAGGTGGCCCACACTCAGTGACGCAGCAAAACCCAGCTAGTTTGATGCAGTCAGGGAGTTTAGCCAGTGCTAGTCCTGGGTTTCTCTGCATTTTTCTCTGTCAGTTCTGACGTCCCCCTTCTTCCCGCAGCTGTTACTCCCAAAGCCACTCACTAAGAAACCTCGACACAGACTGTGCTACCTTACAGAGCCTACCCTGCCCCACGAGTAAATATCATGAATATTTCAGTCAGAGTTCTGTTCCAATATTAATCAGACTACCCCTCACCCAGTCAGCGTTGCTGTAGTTTTAGTGCTTGAATACACAATAGGCTCTGTCAGATGTCTTTTAAATGAATATTTATTTAAATATACTTGTGTACTGGTCACTCTCCCCAGCCAGACCGTAACGTCTTCAAAGACGGGAGGCCATCTACATTGTCACTAGCTCCTCACCGAGTGCCTGACACTTCACTGCATTCGGCAACTGTGTGGGTAAGATGAACAGTTGGAGAACAGTAAGAAAAGCCTTCGTATCCCACAGGCCAAGCCAGCGCTTTTGTGGAAGAAACTAGATGTCAATGGTGTTGAGGTATGAGCATTGAGTGACTACTTTAAGATGGCGTTTGCTAAATAGGTATTCTTAGATGATTTCCGTTTGAGAGAGCCAATGGCAGTAATAAGGAATAATGCCTGTTCCAGCCACCATGCTCTCTTTAGAGTCACTATGCTGAGTTGAAAGAATTCTACTGGGTAGAAGGTTGGAAGCCTGTGTGGTGGGTGAGGGGCTATGCTGACACTTCGACCTACTTCCTGAGCACCACTGGGGAGGGGGGCTGGCAGGAAGGACTGGCAAGAGATGCCTGTGAAGAGAATGGGCTCCCCGTGATGCTCTTGGGAAAGTGGAGGAGACAAAACAAATTCATCATGAAAAATTAAACACGCTCGGAACGGGAAGGGAGACTGAACAAATACACACAATACAAACGCTACTGTAGTCGGCCTCTGAGGCCAGAAATAAACTCAACAGAGGGCCTCAGCTCTGTGTCAGAGCAATCTGTCATCCGTTTGGGTTTCTGAGTTTTGGACACGCCGAGATGGATATATATAGAGAAAAGGGGGTACATAAAGGCTTCAGAGGGGCTAGAAAGACATATAATAGATGAAGGATACAAGTCTGAAAAACCAGGAGACATGAGAAAATCAATAAAAGAAATTCTATAAAGTGAGAGGGAAGCACGGAGGAGGGGGGGAGGCATCGAGCAAGGAGGGGAAGGAGAAGGAGGGTGGGAGAGACTGCTGACACAAACACAGTACTAGGTCCTCTCCATTTTCAGGTTGCCATTGTTCCCCATGTCTCCTAGCTTCATTAGGAGTGCAGAAAGGGGCCAGGAGCCTCCTCGCCTCCACACAGTCCGGTCTCCTGAGAGCCCTTCAGGAGCAGTGGCTCTCTGGTCTGAGACTTGTATGCAGAGTCCGGACCACTCTGAGATGGTGACCTTTCTGTCCTCCCCTCTCTTCATTTCCACCTTCCCTCCCCTGCATATCCTACCCTAAGCTGCCCTGCATCTGGCAACCCTGCACTCTCCACTGGTGAGTCAAGGAACCATTTCTGTCTCGTCTACAAATGGCGGACAGCGCCATCTCACTTGACTGGGGATAGAATTTGATGGAGGCAAAACTCAGTGTAGATGTGGGGGGAAGGGCAGAAGGATGCAAACAGCTCTTTAAATGCAAAAAGAAAAAAAAGAAAAAAAAGAAAAAAAAGAAAAAAACCCCAGCAAGATAAGACTTCTTGTTGGAGGTTGGAAATTTGTTCTCTGGTAACTCTCAAAATAACACACTTTAAATAAGAAAAATAAAATTATGCAGGTATTCTTCAGAGAAGAAAAGGAGCACAAAAGCCAAAAATTAATTGACCCAAGACTTTGGATAATGTAAAAACAATTTAATGAGAGTTCGCTAAGTGCCTTTTTTAGCTAAATGGGAAGGAGACAGAGTCAAATCAGGAGACTCCATTCTGCCTACAGGGGTCACCTTGAATAGCTGGCTCTCCCCTCAACTGCTGCTTCTCAGAAGAGAAGGAAGGCTGCCCAATACATTGTTCCCAGAGTCCCCAGGTGGTGACAGCTGTCCAGCCGGACCCACCTCGAGGATGATCACCCTAGGGGGCTCAGCACACGAGTCCCCACTCCCCAGCTGCTGGTTCACTAGCTTGAGTGCTACACCAACCCACAACCAAGCTGTCCTCTGACCTCCACACACGTGCTGTGCTGCACACGCCTGTGTGTGTGCACATGTGCATGCATATATGCACACACTCATGTGCACATACATATATGTACACATGCATATACATGTATATGCATATATATATATATATATATATATATATATATATATATATACTATTTTGGTGACTCCCAAGTTACATCATGAAAGATAAATTGAGCAGGCTCTGAAGATGCCTGGGGTGGAATTATAATTTGATAAGGTAACTTTTGATTGCATGGTGGGGTTAGAACACATCTTCCTGTGAGGTTTCTGGTGAGATTGCTAGAAACTTTATAGTTATGAAGGGGGAAAGGTATTAAGCAGTTGGTGCTGGAATTCTTTTTTTGTTTCCTTTTAAGATTTATTTATTTGCTTTATATATATGAGTACACTGTAGCTGTCTTTAGACACACCGGAAGAGGGCATCAGATCCCATTGCACATGGCTGTGAGCTACCATGTAGCTGCTGGGAATTGAACCCAGGACCTCTAGAAGAGCAATCAGTGCTCTTAACTGCTGAGCCATCTCTCCAGCCCTGATGCTAGAATTCTTACTCCTCTATTGGAAAGGCTCCAACCAGATTCTTGGGTGAGAGGTTCATCCTGTCTTCCCCAAATTTCCCCACCTGCGTCTTAATTGTGAGATTCCCAGAAAATACCCAGGAGAAAAATGAGACTGTACTTGAAGTCTTGTATACTAGGGCCTTAATCCTGGTTGGTTGTTATTTTAGCACCCTTGTTTGAAAATATTTTTGCATGAGCGGAATATTACGTCTGTGTCCAGGAACCTCCCCAGTAAATGCTAACTGTGCTGGAATTTTCAGCTGGCAACAGACGTTATCCAGATGGCAGTGAGGACGCTCCAGCCCCTCCTCTCACCACTTCCCTGTCTACCCTACCTCAATATTAACTCTCAGACTTAGTCCAGACTCCCAAGAGTGCCCTCACTTCGGATGTCAGGCTGAAAGTGGAGGCCCTCTAGCCATCTGCACCACTGAATGACTTGACCACCAGTCTGGAATTGACATAATCTCTTCACAGGTTTGGTGGTTCATAGAGCAAGTTATGGAGCTCAGGATAGACCACCAGGTCAGCAGTTTGCTACAGAGCATTGATAGATTACGTGGGAAATATGGGCTTGAAGAGGGACAGAAAGGGCAGAAGGAAGGAAGCTTCTGACCTTATATAGGCAAGACCTTGTTCACAGCAAGGAGCATCTGACCGCCCATGTGTATGGATGCAAAATGCCTACAGAAGATGGGATACCACCCGTTTGTTATAGGGGATGAAATTGTTACCACACTGTATCCATATTTCTTCCTTTCCAGAGCATCTCAGCCTGGCCACAAGGAGAGCTGGGAAATGTAGTCTTGTAGCAGGAAACTATCAGGCACCCAGAACAGGCTTGCCTGGGAGGGTGTGTGTGTGTGTGTGTGTGTGTGTGTGTGTGTGTGTGTGTGTGTGTGTGTTTGTGTGTTCTTGCAGATTGGTACAGAATTTCCATGGCTTTCACACCTTCTCTGGACACACAATCTCCCCAAATCTCTACAATTTTGTCTCTCAGGGTAGGGCTGTCTCTGACCTTTTAAGGATTTATTCAATCTGTTTGGTGACCAGTCCCTCCTGGGAAGCTAAACAGGGCTTCCTATATTGAGTCATCTCATTAGCATGAGCTCTGAAGAAGTTTAAAAAGTCATTATGCATAACAAAGCATTTCTTATCACTCGGGGAAATTCCAAGGTGCTGGCAACCTGGGCTTTTTATTATGCCATACGGATGGACCCAGGGGAACCCAAAGGTGAGTCAGTTAGGCTGACAGCCCAGTGACTCTCCTCTCAAGGCACAGGGAAGAGTGGAGAGGGCTGGCTGGCAAGTGACCATGGAGGCCGAGTAGAAAATGTCCCGGACGTCTCACATCACAAGCACCCTCTTGTGGATGCCTTCGCCTTCCCAGAGACCAGATGAGGAGGGAGAGAGAACACTGCAGCAGACTGGGAGAGAGATTTCACAGCTGCAGCACATCAGAGGGGCATAGCCTCTGATACCCAACCTGAATGCCCTGGAGGCCACACAGCTGCTTGAGGGAAGACTCTTGAGTTAGACCCCTGGTCCCAACCTTCCTCCCACTCTAGCTGACGGGTAGGCTGGTGCTGTTAGTCTGAATGTCCAGCATCTCCTTCCACTCCGGTTTTCCGGTAGCCGTGGCTCCTTAGTTCCCGCTTAGAGCTGCTACCTCTAAGCCCCTTCTGGGGCCAGCCTCTTGCAGGCCTGCAGGAGCATTCCCAAAGTCACGATCCCACCTTCTAACTTGCTACCCTGGACCCCATTTCCCAGTCTGCTCCTAAACTGTGCTGCAGAGAACCCTGGCTCCCACTGAGACAGACAGAAAGGGGAAATTATGGAGACACGGGAAGAGAGAGTAGCCGTTACTTCAGAGTCTGATTGAAGCCTCTCACCAGCTGAGAATCAAGAACTCCAACACAGTTAACATTTGCTTAAACTCTCTAGGCAAAAACAGCAGTTCTCAACTCAAGGGAGTGAGAGAACTGGTTCCAGAGCAAACGTATGGGTGGCTGTGGCTCAGAAACACGGAGCTGGCATTACCACAGGTTCCATGGAGCTTTTATGGTAACAGTACAAAGAAACATATAAATCAAGGTGGTTTTAAAGTAAGCGGAGCACAGTGGAGAAATCTTAGCTACAGGTATTGGCTGTTATCTGATAGCATCCTTAGTCCTTGTGCGGTGGAGAATAGAGTCCCGTCCAAGTTCCTACATTTCAAAGGTTTTGCTGTTAGGTTACCAGGCCTAGCAGGATGTCAGGTCTGGCACAGCTGGAGTACAGAATGGTTGTTGACTAAGCTAATTATCACATAAATTGTAATTGGGCCTGAAACTGCCAGAGCCCAGCCTCTCCACCTCTTTGAAGTTTTAATTAGCTAAACAGCCAACAGGACAGGCTTCTTCCCAGGAATTCTCATTCACAAGGCCTTTAACTTTCAGAAACAGGGCTGTGGACCAAAAGTTTTTCCAGGAATCTCATGAGAAACCTATTTATAGGAAAAGATCCATCCTAAACTTCGGTGCAGTCCAAGTGGCTCCCAGTTTTATATGGTCAGATTATAATCCCATCCAAAGCGCCCTATAATCTCACTTAGCAGCAAGAAAAGGAAAAGGAAAGTTTCTTGGCAATCTTTTGAGATGTAACTCGAGAGCCAACAAAATGGTGTACGTGGCTCATGCTAAGACTCTGAGCTGTGGCTCTTTGGAGAAGCCAACAGCAAGTGCACTTGGGTTTTGCCTCATTCTTTCCCAGGATCTCTCTCTCTCTCTCTCTCTCTCTCTCTCTCTCTCTCTCTCTCTCCATCACACCTTCTTCTTCTTCTTCTTCTTCTTCTTCTTCTTCTTCTTCTTCTTCTTCTTCTTCTTCTTCTTCTTCTTCTTCTTCTTCTTCTTCTTCTTTTCCTCCTCCTCCTCCTCCTCCTCCTCCTCCTCCTCCTCCTCCTCATCATCATCATCATCGTCCATGTGCTAGGAAGGGTGCTGTGGAAAAAGACATCAATGGCTTCCTGCAGCCAACCCTGCTTGTTATGTTCATATGAAACTGAGGAGCTGAGAAGATACTCTGTCTCGGGCAATAGTGGTATGAATGCTGGGGAGGTAACAACTTCCCCTGAGTTGGATTTGAGGCTTGCTCCACAGGAAGGAATTCACACCGGAGACCATTATTCTGGTCAAAAGCCTGTGGCTCAAAAATTGCAGGCCCTCGGGAGGAACCTACTGCTAAATGAATGAGCTTGTTTTGCTAAATGGACATCGAAGTGGAAGCTACTGGTTTCGTTGGAAAGTAAGTTCTGTCAAATGATGTTTTCCTGAGGCACACAGGGAAGGATGCTTTCCTGAAGCAGACACTGGCGAAAGGATGTTCTGCTATAGCAGACGCGTGAAAGGACCCGTGAGGAGGGATTGTAAATCTGACCCCACAGACAGTGAGAGCTTGAGCATTGGCTTGCTTTGCTTCACCTCACTTTTCCTCACTGACTGCACACAGGTATTGGTTTGCCTTACATTGCACGGCTCAGGTTTGCTGGTGGTGATGTCATAGAGAGAAACTCACCAGAGAACGTCTCCTGAGGTTCCTGTGGCTTCTTGCCGCTTGCAAGGTGGACTCTGGCCAGTTGGTGAGCCTTCTGGATTGAGCTGCCCGCGCTGATCCCTGTGTGGCGTCTGCCGAATGGACTGGACTGTAGCCGCTGATTCATGGAGTGGACTACCGATATCCTAACAACGAAGACTGGAATCACCCCAAAGAATTATTTCTAAACAGGCCCACTTCCCCCGTATCCTAATAACCTTCCTTTGCCACTTCTTCTGGTGGGCTAGAGGAGAGGTTGAACCCGTATTAAAATAGGCAGAGAAAAATATACGGTTACAAGACACATTGTCTACTACCTTCTAAACATTCATGTTTACATATATAAGACACATAATGCTGCCTTCAACCTCAGACAGAGAAGCTTCTCTCTATAGTAGTCAGCAATTGCATGGCCAAAGTGCTGAGAGTGTCTATCGAAGACTCATTCTCAATTGTGAAATCTGTATCAAACACCGTCCTTCCACCATGAGGCTCCGGGAACACTGCAGAATGGCAGGAAGAAGGTATGATTCAGAGAAGGACTATGAGGTGCTGTCACTGGGACACAGTGTGGCCATTTCTCCCATGAACTCACTGTAGATATAAATACCTACACGAGACCTAGGCACACGATCCAGCAAACTAGGTCCGTCACCATTCCAACAAGCAGAGCTCACGGTACTCAGTGGGTCGTTATGGGTATTAAAAAGAAAGGATTGGACATGAAGAGGGTAGGGCATGTGATGTGTCCCTGGGGGTGGAGTGGGTTGGAGATGCATAAAGATACAGTCATCAAAGTCCAAATAAGATATATTTTATTAAAAAATCTTCTGATAAAAAAAAAAGCGGGGCTGGGGATTTAGCTCAGTGGTAGAGAGCTTACCTAGGAAGCGCAAGGCCCTGGGTTCGGTCCCCAGCTCCGAAAAAAGAACCAAAAAAAAAAAAAAAAAAAAAAAAAAAAAAGCAACTGTAAGTCAGCCCCAATTAAATTTTAGGTTGGGGATTTAGCTCAGTGGTAGAGCGCTTGCCTAGCAAGTGCAAGGCCCTGGGTTCGGTCCCCAGCTCCGAAAAAAAAAAAGCAACTGTAAAAAATCTTCTAATAAGCTACTGTTTTTATTTTTTATTTTTTATTTTGAGAAGTTCACAGTCATGATGTGTACATTTTTTACCCCTTTCCATGGGTGCCTTTCTGTTTTGTTTGTTTGTTTGCTTGGAGAGTCATTGGCCCCAAGGTGGCTCAGAGTGCCAGGTTCCTGGCTGGCCTGGAACTCCCTCTGTAGATGAGAGATCCTCCTGCCTCTGCCTTCCAAGAACCAAGGTTAAAGGAGGAACCAACACACTCACCCTTTCTAGTTTCAACAAACCCCAACTCTGTTTCCTACTGGTTCATCCTAAAAATCCTTTTCTGCTGTGAAACGGAGCACCCGGTTTTACCGGGACTGGGGTTCCTAAAAGCATCTGCAGGCTGCAGCAGGTGACATGAGGTAGTATCTCTGTCCCTGCCATTAGTGCCACCAGCACCTACTCCACTGTGAGTACCTTGCCCAGCTCCACTTGCCAACCATAGTTTCTCCTCACCCACCAGTCCCCTCAAGACATCTCCCCCTCCCTTTCTACCAGGGGCCTAGCATAGCTCTGACAGTGACCCAGTTCTCTGTTCATTTCCTGTCCGTGTGTTTTTCCAGAGGATTTTCATAATGTCCGTACTCTGTCCAGCCTCTCCATGGAGAGCAGAAGGAAATGGGCCCCCTAGCCTATCTATGGAGCTTCCAATCAGCCCAGCTAGGAGACATAAAATAATCAAATAACCACACCGAGATCTGTACATTCTGTCAGGGACAAGTGCTGCTGAGGAGAGAGAGTGTAAAGCTAGGGGATTGCCTGAGTCACCCAAGGCAGGGAAGACTCCAAGGAAATGTCACTGGGCTGAAAGCTGAGGGGGGAGCAGGGCAAGTTAATCAGGGGACGAGATGAAGGAAGGGGAGTTCCCATAGAGGGCACGGTGTGTGGAAAACCGTCTGTCAACGTCCCCCGTTGCTATCTCCCTCCTGAACCGTTCACTGTGATCTCTCTGGGGCCATATCTGCTTCTGGTTCTGTCTAAGCTCAGCCCAGGGACCGTTCTTCTAGGGACTCAAGAAACTCTTAGGTTGTGTTACATTGAATTATGCTGAATCCCAGTCTCCAGCCAGGACGCAGGCAGTCAGATAAGCCTTCATTGCCCCTCTGAGCTGGGGCACAGGGCCAGAGGACAGGGCATTTTTCACTAGCTGCCTATACCGCAAGTCACACTCAGGCTTCAGCACGCTGAGCCACCTTGGGTGCCAATGTGGACTCGCAACACTAGTTGCCAGGGGTTATGAGAGTGGCTGAGGGCAGTGGCCAGAGTGGACAGCGTTTTATAGACTTTGCCCTTGCAAACAGTGCCCGGAGGATGCCATCTGGTCTGGCGACCCATACGTCAGAGCAACTTCAGCTTTGAGAAGTCCTCTGATCCTGATAGGCAAAATCCTCACCTCAGGGATACAGGGTCAGAGACAGGAGCCCAGAGTCCCAGGACACCAGGGAGGCACTGAGTGTCCGATTCAAGTCATCCAGGTTGTAGGCATTTAGGCAAGATGACTATCTGCTAAAAGAGCCTGCTAGGAAGCGTGGTGGGTGGGAGGAGCTCAAGCAAGCACACCACCTAGGCATCGTAAGTGTGGAAGGAAGGCAGAAGGTTGAGTCCGTATTTTCTCATTCTGGGGATAGCAGAAGGCATAATTGTCCCAAAACTGGGCCAGATGTGTCTGGGCTCCTCATGTATTGGGAGAGGATGGAGGAAGAGTACAGCCTTGGGGACCCTGAAGGTTTGTCCCTCCAAATATCAAGTGCTCTACTCATGTCACCTGACTAGTAGCCAATAACCCAGGTTTCCAACTAAGACAAGACCGGAGGACTTGAATTCATGGGAGCCCAAGTAGGGTAGCCCCAAGCCTCCTCTTCTCTCTGATTACCTCCCAGAGAACCCCAAGTTTATTTCGAAGCTGCAGTGTTGAGCATCACCAACTGCGAACTCCCTCGGGCACGTACCCATCATTTTGGCTTCTGCCCCGTTCACAGAGCATTCTGGACTCTGCCCATGCACCCTGGAGTCTCTGTTCCCTCTCAGCACCTGCCAAATCCTGGTTCTCTACAGGATCTTTGGGCCTCTCTGAGATTAATGGTGATGCTATCACACTGCTAAGGAGCCTGCCTTACCCCCTAGCCAGGCTGTGTGCACTAATGGGCTCTGTCAGGATTCACCTGAGTATTGGCAGTGGGTCCCCATCTGTCCTTCCTGCTCCATTTCTGAGAAGCAGTGAACAGCTGCGTGATCAGCAGAGGCTTAACCCTGGGAGCCCAGTGGCCTGGTGGGTCCATCAGCATTCAGCAAGCTGAAATGTCACGTTGCTGTCCCAAAGTATCTCACAGAGGAGGCAGAGGCCTCCTTGTCTCCAGAAAAGCAGAGTTGGGAGGAGGCAATGACTTCTGGATTGTCAGTGTCTCCAATGATTATGAATCCCTAGAAAGAGTGCACTGAGGTCACTATTCAGAGGAAAATGTATACGCTCAACCAAGGCTGGCTCTTGGCAGCCGCTGTGGCTGGAGAAGCAAAGGCCATTTATCAAGAGGGAGGCAGCTGCAAGGAGGTTTTTTTTTTTTTTTTTTTTTTTTTTTTTTTTTTTTTTTTAATGGCTGCTTCTCCCAAGAGACAGCACGTCTAAGCTGGCTCCTCCAGCTTCTGTTGCTTTCTGGCTTGCCTTAGGATGTCCCTATTCTGGACAAATGCTGCCCCTGGTCTGGAGAGAGAACAGTCTGAGGATGATGATACCAAGGAGAGGGGACTGTGGATGGTGCACAGTAGGGGAGAATGCCGCTCTGTGAGCCATACTTCCCTTGGGGGACAGGGGTATTCTCCATTTATGAAACTACTCTTCCCTACCACAATCCAGAGCAGGTGAATAATGAGGGAGCCTGTGACAGTCACCTCTCTGCTCCGCCACTACCACACCCAGGCACTGTGTTGGGTACCAGATACCCATGATCAACTGTTCTTCCTGACCGTGGTGTAAAATGACTGGTCTCATGCTCACTTAAAACTTGGGGTGTGCACGCCTTTAAAAAAACTTGGGGTGATCTGGGACGAAGAGGCATTAAATAACCTGTCTAAGATCATGCAGACTAAAAGGCATGATTTGAATTCAAGACCGTCCACTTCAAAAGCTGCCGTCCCCGATACCCAGAACCATCCACACGCAGCTAGGAAGCCATAAGTGAGGCCATGAGGAAGGCACCTTCCCCTTCTAGAAAACGGAGCAAGCAACTGCAGAGAGGATCCATCATCCCAAGACCAGAGTGGCAGAAAGTCACTGTGAGGACAGACACCAGACCCGCAGGTGCTGAGGTCTTCCTGCGGGCTGGGTTGACCTGGTGACACGGGATGGCGAAGCCATTGTCAGAGTCACAAGGCCTTGGCTTGTTCTACCCAATGATGTCATCTCTGGCAGTGGGGCTACCTCCTTGTCTCCAGGACTCTGTGTTCAGTTCCACAGAAGAAAGTAGATTAGGCAATGGGTTAAGGCAGTGTAGTTTCCCTTAGCACCTCTGAGGGAAGGGAGGATACAGCAGCCTGCTGAGTTCTTACCAAATATCTATTCTTTCATCCAACGCTTTGCTCCCAACCCGGCCTGATGGCTTTCTTCCCAGTTTCCCAATCATAGACTTTAGATTCTTCCTCATAAATTCCTGGTTAGAATCCACAGAACAAACAGCCAGTGGGTCATTAGGCAAAGCCTCTGACCAGATCCCTTATCACTCTTCTGCTTGTGAGAGACACACTTGTTTTGTTTGGGTTTTTAGTGTGTTCCAGCCTGGGTGGACCAACAGGAACAGGCTGACTGACTCACGGCTTTTCTATGTGGCTGCTTGATTGGAGCAGCAGAGACCAGTTTCTGGAAGGTTCCATATCTCTGTACAGGAGGGAGATTTAGGCTGGAAGTGATCCCCAAGCAGTGTGGGCTTTGCCCTTTGTTGACGATGGAGTCTTCCCTTCTCTATGCCCAGCAAGTGGCTGTCCGACCTCCCTTTGCATCTCTTTGTGGGTAGAGAACTCATTATCTCAGAATGAAGGGAGGCAGCTCTTCCGTGCTTTCACAGTGGGACCTGAGCAGCTCCAACAGAGGCTCCCTTGGAACTCAGAACTGGAGAACCAGGGCTATTCGCCTAGCTTAGCCTGCCAGGGGCTAGGCAATTACTCCTCAGCTCCAGCCACTTGCTTTACAGATTGGAAGCAGCTCTTCTAGGATTAGATCATCGGGGGCAGGTTACTCCTGATGACCTTGCTGGTTAACACGACTGAACTCTTATTCTCCAGGAACTCCAATGGCGTGCACGTTTCTGTGTCTTACTGGATTCCAACCACTCTTAGGCATTTGTGCGACAGGCACTCCTCCTCTAACACCTGAAGTGACAGCGGTGCCAAGGTGTGAAACAGTGAGTCCAATGTCACAGGACCTGATTAACGACAGAATCAGCTTCTATTTGGACCCATTTGTGCTGGTTAGATTTTTTGACAGCATAAGTTAGAGTAACCCAGAACAACCAACCACCACCATCAACAGCAACAACAAAACCCCACACACTTGAGAACGTACCGCCATCAGATTGGCCCAAATGTAAGTCTACGGGCATTTTTTCCTTTAAAAACATCATTTTTAGGTGTATGAGTGTTTTGCCTGCTTGCTCATCCATATACCACACACGTACAGTACCCTTGGAGGCCATAAGAGGTTGTGGTGGATGCCTCCACTCCCCTTACCCACCCCCCCCCCACACACACCACTGGAGCTGCAGATGGTTGTGAGCCACCATGTGGGTGCTGGCTCTGAACTGCTGAGCCATCTCTACAGCCCTGACATTTTCTTACTTCAAGATTGATCTGGGATGGCCTAGCCCACTGTGGGTGGTGCCACCCTCGTAGGTGGTCCTGAGTTGTAGAAGAAAGCAGCCTGAGCAAGACAGGCAGTAGCCCTTTTCCGTTGGTTCCTGCTCCCAGGTTCCCTTGATGCTGGACTGGAAGTCGAAAGCCAAATGAACCCCTCCTCCACGAGGCGCTTTTGATCCTGTGTTTATCACAGGAACAGAAAAGCTCACCAGGACACGGACTTTTCGGGGACACTACTGATCTTTGAAGTGCTCTGTCTGGCTTCAGAGATGGTACAAGTGCTGTATTTTTCTTGTGGAAGAGATTGACTGAGGACCAGCCAGCCAGATGGCTTGGTAGCTGACAGTGCTGCCGCCAAAACTGAAGACCTGAGTTCCTTCCTGAAACGTACACTGTGGGAAGAGAAAACTCACTCTCTGTTTGTCCTCTGACTTTCACACATGCAATGTGGCAAGACATTCACAACATATATACACACAACACACACATACACAACACTCACATATACAACACATATACACACATACACAACACACATATACAACATACACAATACACACAAAACATACACATACACAACACACATATATACAACATACACATACCCAACACACAAAAATACAACACATATACAACACACATATACAGCATACACATACAACACACGCAAAACATACACATACATAGCACACACATAAACAACACACATATACAACATACACATATACAACATACACATACCTACACAACACACACATACACACAAAGAAAGAGAGAATAATCATAATCTTAAAAACCTTTAAAAAAGAATTTGATTGCCATCCAGATACACAATAAGTTCGGAATCCATGTAAAACTCTGAGGGTGAGTGTCTTAGTCAGGGTTTTACTGCTGTGAGCAGACACCATGACCAAGGCAACTCTTATAAAGGACAGCATTTAATTGGGGCTGGCTTGCAGGTTCAGAGGTTCAGTCCATTATCATCAAGGTGGGAACATGGCAGCATCCAGGCAGGCATGGTGCAGGAGGAGCTGAGAGTTCTACATCTTCATCTGAGGGCTGCTAGCATAGATCTTCAAGGACAGACACCAGGTTTAACCGCAAGTCAGTCCGCTCAGCTGTTCACCCAGGCTGGCTTTGTGTCTGATCACAGCAGGCCTGGAGGACACCTGCTATTCTCATCCCGAGGGCAATGTGTTCCATTTCCCAATCCATACGATCACTGGATAAGATCAGGAGAAGTTGGAGATGCTCGATATTTGGTTTACACGCACAGTGTACCAGAAAGGCCTTGTAAAGTTTGGAACAGAGGATACTACTTAGCCGGGAAAGACGTTAGCATGAGCTTCTTTAGAACAACAGGGGGGACTGGAGGGATAGCTTAGCGCTGGCTGCTTTTCTGGAGGACTTGAGTTGAATTCCCCGAACCTACGTGGCAGCTCACAACCACCTGTAACTGTCGTCCCAGTAAACCCAATGCCCTCTTCTGGCCTCTGTGAACACTAGACATGCACACCATATATAGACATACATGAGGGCAAAACACTTATGGATGAATAAGTCTAAAAAACCAGTATGAGCTTGCTGGAGGTTATTTAGAACTAATTTTCTCTATGGTTAAGCCTTTTGCTAACTTAATGTTCTGATGTAAGACTTAGCTGTGAGAACTGATCTGTTGCAAGGCAGTTGGGGGGATTTTAAGGTTTGCAGTGTTGCCTTAAGTAGGCTTTAGGGCATCCCTAGGCACTCACCTGTAAAAGCTTCTGTGTTGCCTCCTTCACTGTCCCTGGAAAGGTGGGTGGTGTCATTGTGACTGGTTCCCCTTGATTTTCCAATACTCTCTTCTCCTTGGCAGGTGGCGTTTCTTAAGAGCTGGGAGACGACAGTTCACTAAGAGGAATGAAATCCTTCACATTTCTCTTAAGTCTCGTTGGCCTCTACCAGCCCTCTGCTTTCCTACTGCTCGTGAGAGGGCAGAGTGAGCAGAGGGCAGGAAACAGAACTGCCCTCTGCCTTCCTAGCGGTCTCAGAAGGAGCTTTTCACGGGACCATTATGTAACTTCTTATGCAGAGCTGGTACTGAGCTCCGATCACATGCTTGGTCATGCCTTGGCTTGTCTTTAATGTGTGTCTTGCATGCATGTGAATATGTGCCCTGCATGTGTGCACGGTGCCTGGGGAGGCCAGAAGGGAGTTCCAGATCTCCTAGAACTGAACTTAGGAGAGCTGTAAGCTGCCTTGTGGCTGCTCAGAATGGAACCTGTGTCCTCTGCAAGAGCAGTAAGTGCTTACAAAACTGCAATGCGTGGGTATTGTCCTGGGAACCTAACCCTTAGCTACGTGTTCTAGGCAAGTGCTTTGCCAATGAGTTTTAACCTCAGCCCCCTTTTGGTTTTTTTTTTTTTTTTTTTTTTTTTTGGTTCTTTTTTTCGGAGCTGGGGACCGAACCCAGGGCCTTGCACTTCCTTGGTAAGCGCTCTACCGCTGAGCTAAATCCCCAGCCCCCCCTTTTGGTTTTTTTATTTTGATACAAGGTCTTATCAATTTGCCTAGGCTGATCTTGAACTTGCAACCTTCCTGCTTCATTCCTCTGCCATTCTTGGCCCATTCTAGTAGTTTCGATATAGGTCAAATTGTTGCTCAGAAGATGATGGCTGTCCTCTAAAAGTCACTCTATGTAGGGTCTCTGCCTCATGTGCTGGTCAGCACCAGGCAGCACCAGGCTTGCCAACCAGAAAGGTGGAACAGATGTTGCGTGCGTACACTTGTATTTCTTAACAAATAACAAGAAATTCTGGTGAAGATGTAGACAAAAGGAAACCAGTGTATACTGCTGTTCAGAATGGAAACTAGTGAGGCCATTGTGGAGATCGGTGTTGAAGTTTCTCCAAAAACTAAAAACGGGTCTGCCGTATAACCCAGCCCAAGCACCCGTTGTTAGGGTTTAAACCTCAGCTTGAGTCCAGACAGACCACACCAAGCCAACATGGTTCCACATGGAAAGGTTTAATGAGAGAAGAAGAGTAGAAGAAGAGAGGAAAGGCTGGCCATGGGCACGTGGGAGGAAAGGGGGGGATGGTAAGAGAAGGGACAGGGACAGAGGGGAAGAGGGCATGAGAGCAGAAAAGAGAAGAGCAAAGAGAAAGAGAGGAAGGGGCAAGCAACCTCTTACATAGTGTCAGGCAACCTTGGCTGTTGCCAGGCAACTGTGGGGCGGAGCTTAGACAGAATCCCAACACCCCCGAATAGTTAGGGTGCTAACCCACGGGGCGTGTCATCATGTTGCAAAGGAACTTGCATATCACCACTCACAACGGCTGTGTTATGGAAACAATCTAGGGATGGAGAAAGAAAATCTAGTTTTTTTATGGCCAATGGAATTTTCCAGCCATAAAGAACTAATTTGTGTTGTCTGCACGGAAAGGGAAGCAACTGAGATACTAAGTGAATCAAACATCTCAGGAAGACAGGCATTGTACGTTTCCTTCCCTTTGTGGTTCCTGGATTTTGCACAAACGTCATCTATACATGACATATGACATAATGTACATGAAATCAAATATATATGACATGGCATAAAGTGCATGAAATCATATATATATGACATGACATAAAGTATATGAAATCATGTGTGTGTGTGTGTGTGTGTGTGTGTGTGTGTGTATGACATATGACATAAAGTGTAAGTAAAACTGCCCACAGGGACAATGGGACCGATGGGAGAGAGAGGGGAGGGAAGGGAGAAAGCGAAGGAGTCATCTTAGTTTGTTTCCTATTGCTGTAAAAACAAACAAACAAACAAACAAACAAACAAAACCACCATAGGCAAAAGCAGTCTGGAGAGGAAAGGATTTGTTTGGGCTTATGGTTCCAGAAGAGGAACCCACCATGATGGTGGGATGAAGGTGAGACCTCACATATTGGACATGGACACAAAGCACAGAGCCAGCAAACTGGGAATGGTGTGAGGCTTTAAGGTCTCCTGTGCACCTCCAGGGATGACTTCCTCCCACCATGCTTCCAGGGATGACTTCCTCCAGCCACACCTCCAGGGATGACTTCCTCCTGCCACACCTCTCAAGCCTCCCCAAACAGCACCGCCAACTGGGGAACAAGTGTGCAACTGCCTAAGACTATGGAGGACGTCTATCTCATTTAACCCCCAGAGGGGAGTATTTTCAACATAAAATAAACGCTTGGTTCAAAAAATTAAAAAATACATTATTTTAAAAAAAATAATTGGCTGGGTGTGGTGGTGCACAACTTTACTCTCAGCACTTGGGAGGCAGAAGCAGGTGGATCGCTCTGAGTTTGAGGCCAGTCTGGTCTACAGAGTGAGTTCCAGGATAGGAATACACAGAGAAACTCTGTCTCAAAAATCAAAATATAAAATAAATAAACTTGCATTTCTTTAGTTAGGAGCAAGGTTGACCGTCTTCTTACATGTTTATTTGGTTTGTTTTGTTCTATTTTTGTTTCTCCTATGCTGGGGGTCAAACCCAGAGCCTTATCCCCGGAGGCAAGCTCGCTACTGGCTGAGCTACACCTTCAGCTCCTGCCTTTGCTTTCCTCTGGATTTTTGTTGTTTGCCCATTTGTTGTGCACCTGTATACTGTTGTAGCCATAAAAAGCTCTTGATCTATGGTTTTGATAGACAAATACTCCCCAGTTTATGAGATTACCTTCCAATAAGCTCATGCTAAGTTGAAAATGTCATACACGGATGTGAAGATGTAGTCAGCCTTAGGGTTCCCATTGCTGATAAGAGACACTGTGACTGAGGCACATCTTAGAAATGACTATGTTTAACTGGGGCCGGCTCACAGGTTCAGAGGTTCAGTCCATTATCATCAAGGCAGGAGCATGGCAGCATCCAGGCATGATGTTGCAGGCAGAGCTGAGAGTTCTACATCTTTATCTGAAGGCTGCTAGTGGAAGACTGACTTCCAGGCAGCTAGGGTGGTCTTCAAGCCCACTCCCACAGTGGCACACCTATTCCCGCAAAGCCACACCTTCTAACAGTGCCACTCCCTGGGCTGAGCATGTACAAACTGTCACATATACCAACGTGACAGCTAAGCAACTCTATCGGTTATCTGCTATTTCCCCCCTGGGATTCCTTGCTGGCCTCAGGGCTTTAGTTTACTTTTGCTGCCCAGCCTCACAGGGGTTTGATTTATTTGTCTTCCAAGCACGTGCCGCTGTGTTCTGCACGACTTGGGTCCGGAACCCTGGCTAGCAGTGTGGAGGGGATGGAGAAAGAATAAAGATACCTACACGTGTTCAGCGAAGCCGGGATCAGGCGAGTTTCTCTACTGCTACAATCAGCATAGCACCAGGGAAGGGGTCACCTAGTCCTGTAGGAAGTAGTCTCTGGCTATTAACGTCTGCAGGAGTAAGCCACGGTTGTAAGTCTTTGTACACTGATCAGTCATCCATGAACACTCAAGCTCAAACTCCCAAGAAAAGATGTGTCTTAGAGCCTTTAACAAGCCACGCCCACATCAAAATACACCGTCACTCAGCCATGAGTGTTCACCATACTAATGTCCACCGAGCTTCTGTGTGCCAGCGACTTCTAGGTGCTCCTTGTCCCTGAGTCCACTCTGGGGTCTCCAGATGAGTCCATCTCGGATTGATGTGCTGTCTAAGTTCCGTGTTAGTTCAGGTTCCCCACCCCCAACGGATTTGATTTCCACTCATGCACTTTGGTGTTAAACTCTTCACTGTTGTAGCACAATGTCAAGTGTAAGCAGTTTAAAGGACAAAGAGTTTTACTTAGGTTCATGGCTTCAGATGTTTCGGCCCACCGTCCCTTGGCCCTGTTGATTCTGGCGGCAGAAGCATAAGGCCGAGGCCACTCAGCTCCTGTGTCTAGGAAGCAGAGCGTCTTAGATGGGGTTCTACTGCTGGGATAAAGGCCGAGACCAAAAGCAGCCCATCTCAGTCCTAGTCCATCACCGAGGGAAGCCAAAGCAGAAACTCAAGGCAGAAACCCCGCAGGCAGGGAGGGACTGAAGCAGAGACCATGGAGGAGAGCCATTCGCAGGCTTGCTCAGCCCGCTTTCTCGTGCAGCCCGGGACCGGGACCGCCTGCCCCAGACTGATGCCACTTACTGTGAGCTGGGTCCTCCCACATCCATCGCTAATCAAAAAAATGCCCCAAAACCTTGCCTATTGGTCAAGCCTATGGAGGAGGCATTTCCTCAGTTAGCTAGTGTCCTCTTCCCAGATGGCCTTAGCTAGTGTCCTCTTCCCAGATGGCCTTAGCTAGTGTGAACTGGGAAGATAAAAGGAAGAAGATAGAAAATAGGAAAAGACTGGTTTCAGCCATAATCGTCCAAAGGACACCCCACAGTGACCTACTTCCTCCGGTGAGGCCACACCTCCAAAAGTTTTCATCACATCACAATAGGCTCAGCAGCACAAGAACCTTGGCGGATACCACAGTCATAGCAACAATGGCACAGTTAGACACAGGCATTCTCAGGCAGTCCGCCATGATCCTTTTTTTTTCCTGTCCCTTTTAAAGAAAGTACTTTCTTCAGGTGACACAGTACGCTCGTGGTTACTTCTGGGGGTGTGGCATCGCAGGCTGTGTTCATAACTGGTAGTGACTTGCTAGAGGCACCCGGAGAGCCTACCAGATCCACCATTTACCAATTTTTTTTTTTTTTTGCACTGAAAATCTTCTTCGAAATCCCCTCCTCTGGCACTGTCTAGAATTCACCCCTCTGCTAGGACAAAATGAGTCAATTCAAGCCAGATTAGATTATATAAAGGCAGGTTTATTGGGAAGCCACTCTCTGGTCCCAAGGAACAAGGCCAGAGAAGTCACCATGGGGAAGGAGACAGAGGGGGGAAGAAGAGAAAGCAGAGAGAGGAGGAGAGGCGTGGGGGGGGGGCAAGGAGCACCACAATTTCAGTCTTGTATAGGGAAAAGAGCTTCTGGAGGAGCAGAAGCTCAGTTCCTCAGCTGGAAAGTTCAGGGTAAAGTATGACATAGGTCAGGTAGGGACTGACGGATGCTGGGAGAACCTGAAGGGTCCACTTTGGTATGTAAAATATGCACCTTGGCGTTTTTTTCCCATGTGGGTGTGATGCCAACACTACCATCTTCCCTAGAGAGCAGATCAGTATTTATTCTGCGCTTCTTGCAGACATCCATTCATTCATGGTAAACATCATACCATGCTAAGAGGAGCACGTGGGATGAGTCGGGCCCCTACACTTAAGAGGACCCAAACCGGCAAGCGGGAGGACCTTCTCAGAATGTACTTCTGCTGGGAACTTGAGCCTGGTACCAGAAAATCAACTTCCTGGGGGAAATGGCCTTTGATCGCCTTGTCACTCTCTGAGTCAGTGCTTACGGTAGACTTAGCATGGTTCTGCCATCCTCTTGAGCCCTTCCCACAGTCTTCCCAGCAAAGGGCAGTGTACCAGAGATATGCCAAGGTCAGGAATTTCAACACTGCCCAAGGCGCCCTGGCAGAATGGCATATTGTGGAGACCGGGTTTCTGCTCGACTCCTGGGTAGTCTGGATCTGCACAGTGGGAATCTGCTGGAGTTTTTCTCCTATAGCAGATCTGCAGAGATTGATGGTCCCTTTCATTCATTGTGTCCACCGTAGATGTCCCAGGATTCACCCCACCCTGATCTCCACCCAAAGTCATGAGCTCTCCACGCTGCCTTTTCCAGGGCTCTGCCTCTCCGCTCACTGATCGTTGCCACTAGATAGGAAAGCATATTAAAGCCCAGCCTGACTAGATCCCATTTATCAGCTACGCGTGGGAGGGAGCGTGAGAGATTCCTGGCAGGGACCTGTTCCTCTTGCTGTTAATGACTTCAGAGAGCTGAATGCACTTTGGAATAGCTAGAGGTGCGCTCGAAATGCGCTAAATGTCTTTTTCCAGAAGCCTTACACGTGTCTCTTCTCTTCGCTTTGGTATTTTGGAGCATTCTCAACAAATGTCATTGCTGTGCTAAATTAATGAATAAACAAACAAACAAAACTCCATGAAACACTCTTGACAGTTGTAAGCAGGCCGTAAAGCTACGACATCTGCTTCACTGATCAGAATTTGCTCGGGGATGATAGTTGCGAGCAGCATGTGAAACTTTTACTTTGGCTTTGGTTTCTCCTTGTGTCCCACTTCGAATAATTTCCACTCACATCCTTCTGTCCTGGGGCCTTCAAGCCTGGTAAACAAGCAGACCCCAGAGATCTCCAAGGAGCCAGCAACATCCGGGAAACCGGGCAGGGAGGTTCTGCGCAACCCTCCCCCACACACCTCTTTCCAGGAAGGAGTGGCTGAGCCAGAACAAGGACTTTGGCATGCAATTAGTCCTAGTTCAACTTTCCCCCACTCTCTTCCTCTCTCCTCCTGTTCTGTGACCTCGGGCCGTTTAGAAGGCTCCGGGTTAGCCCCCGACTCCGGAATGCTGAGTTGATCTACCACGCATTTGGCCCATACCTCAGGACTCCACGCAGAGCTGAGCTGAGTCAAGCTTCCTCCCCAGCTCCAAGAAGAATGTCAGTCAGGAAGCTCAGCTATCCAGAGAATGTGAAACAACAATATTTTAATGGAATTTTTTTTCTTCACCTCATCTAAAGCAGAACGGGTAGTCTGGCTATCTGTAAGTTACTCCTTTTGCACAACTAGAGCGATTTCCTGATTGGGGCTCAACAAATCCTTGGTGCTTTTTTTTTTTTTCTACCACGGAGAGGCGTTGCGGTGGTGCTTCGGTTTGCAAGTGCTGTGCATGAGCCCGGCTGCTCTAACACAGGCTGTGCTGTTAACAGAGGGATGGACCTTCCTTGAGATGTTTTCCTGCAGTGATGTTGGCGAGCCGTGCTATGGCCAAGAATCGCTGATGGTAATTTCTAAGACTTGGTGCTCAGTCTTGAAACCATAGCTTAATGTGTGACAGTTTAAACTGGAGCAGCTCTGAAGCTCTGCTGGCCCCAACACACGAAAATAAAGTTTTCTAGAGCATTTAGAGAAAGTTTTCTAGAGCATTTACTCCCCCCACCTTCGATTTTAAAAAAAAATTAAGATTTTGTGTGTATGATATTTTGTCTACATGTTTGTCTGTGTACCCTGTGCATGCCTGATGCC
Source organism: Rattus norvegicus (assembly GCF_021556685.1). Taxonomy (NCBI): domain Eukaryota; kingdom Metazoa; phylum Chordata; class Mammalia; order Rodentia; family Muridae; genus Rattus; species Rattus norvegicus. The sequence continues at coordinate 83,677,815 of NC_141544.1, forward strand.
CACAGATGCCTGAAGGAGACATCAAGTCCTGTGCAACTGGGGTTCTAAATGCTTGGGGTTGCCATGTGGGTTTTGGGGTTAACCTGGGTCCCCTGGAAGAACAGCCTGTACTCTTATCTGCTGAGCCATTTCTGCAGCCCCCACCCCCACCCCCTTACTTTTCACTGTTACTCTGATGAGATGTGCTGACTCCATGACAGGCTTCAAAATGGCAGTCTAGAAGACTAGGCCTAAGAACTGGGCAAGTCCAGGCAAGTCCAGGCAAACCCAGGTAAGTCAGTTACTAGGGAAAAAAAAAAGCAAAAAAACCAGGTTTCAGGCAGCTAATTAGAAATTGCCCTGTCATCAGAAGCTGCCCAGCCACCTGACCTGAGGCAAGGACAATGGGTCAGCAGCAGTTTCCAGACCTCCCCAGTAAGGTTTCCAGCCCTGTCCCCCACACCCAGTAACCAAATGCCCCTGGAGACAGAGTAAGATAAAGGTCACCTACCCTGGAATTCCCTAATGTGCTTTAAGTCTAGCCTGCAGGCTCACTTGGTTGTCTCTCCATCTTGGCAATGGGAGACCCCAGCATGCTGGATTTCAGCAGAATAAAACACTCTTTGCATTTACATACTGTTTGAGTCCAGCGTATCATTCTTCAGCGAATCATGGACACTTACAATTCTTCCTATGGTCAATGTCAAGCCTGGTGAGAGCAATGAAGATACAGTGTTTGTTAGCATTGTCTAAGCTCCACCCCACGGTTACCTGGCAACAGTCAGGTGCACCTGACACTATAAAAGGGGCTGCTTGCCCCCTCCTCACTCTCTTGTTCTCTCTTGTTTTCTTACCCTCTTCCCCCTCTGTTCCTTTTCTCCCCATGCCCCTCTCCCGTCTCCCACATACTCACGGCTGGCCTCTACTCCTCTATTCCCCCCCCCCCCCCCCCCCCCCCCCGCTTTCTCTGCCTCTACGACTCTCTTAACTCCCCTCCCCATGCCCTGAATACACTCTATTTTATACTGTACCATCCTGTGGCTGGTCCCTCAGGGGGAAGGAATGACTCAGTATGGGTCCGCAGCTGCTCCCTCTTTCCCCATACCTCACCACACCTCCATAGAACATATCTCTTTATCTTTCTATAAACACGTCATATGGTGCCGTGACTTGGATTTAGAAACTCTTCTGGTTTTGCACCCCCTGCTATCACATGAAGATTCAACACTCACTAGCCTAAACTTGGGAGAACTGGTAAGTCCCCTTCCCCCACTGGTCAGAGTAAAAGTCCACATGGTCCCAGGGAAGAGTTCTTGAGCTTGGAGTGACCCCTGTGCTGCCCTTGAGGGTGGAGTTTTTCACTGACCCTCATTCTAGTACCTTTCCCTCTGGTGAGACTTTCCTCTCTCCCTTTGAGACAGTTTCTTTCTCGCTGCTGAAAAATGCAAGGCCAGGCCTGGATAAACTGATCCAGCTCAGGGGCACCGGCTCCTAGTCTCTCACCCAAGGGTCTGTCGTCACTGCCTTGTCCCTGTTTACTGAGATGCCTTGGTCTAATTCACAGTAAGCAGAAAGCAATATCTCTCCATGGTCACTCAACTATTGATCGCATCCCCCTTCTCTTTATCTTTATACAAACGCATCGATATTCTTTATGAAATAGCATTTGATATTTGAGCTGAACATCAGTAGAATTTTGCATTATCTGGGGTTGATTGCCGAATAAATTCTTGACTTTATTGAAATAGCTGCAATCTTTGTGTCATAATGACGATTATAAACAATTAAAATAATGAAGTCAAAGGCACAATACATATACATCCCTGGGCTCCGAACACGTCACTATTAGCAACTGGAAGGGAAACAGAAACACAATTTTTTGTTAACATCTCTGGCTTCCCCAGATGAAATGGGCCCATCGAGGTATACTTTCAAAATCTGAGATTTCAATTAAAACGGCTCTCCTGGCACAGAGACCTTATACAAAAATCTCATTGAGTCTGGGAATTCAGAATCCTTCTTTTGGTTCGCTTTACGAAAATGAGAAGCCTTGAGGCCAGACTGTTTTTTCCAATATGGAAATGTGTCTTTAGTGCCGTGTTAGACACTACTGCTTTCTGTTGGGGGCGGGCAACAGAGAAGGGAGGAAGCTTAGATGCAAGAAGCCAAGATTCTAGGGTGAGCTGGGCCATCTTGGAATTCACTGTCTGATCTCCTTCATTTTGCTGCCCGCCCACCTGGGAGGAAGGCAGGCAATGGAGGAGCAGGGTTGGAAGAAGAGGCAGGAGGGAAGCATTTGAACGCCTGCCTTTGAGCTGAGCAAGTATGGGTGTGTGGTTTCCAGATGCTCCGGCTTGACTTTAAAATTGCCTTTGACCCAATGGCACAGGTGTTGCTTTGCCAGTTTGGAAGAGGAAGGAGACCACATCTGTTTGCAATGTCCTGCCACCCCCACTGCCTGAGGTGGGAAGTTCTGAGGGAAACAAGACTTCCGAGTTCCTGACGGGGAAGGAGAGTTCCTGTGAACTCGGAAGCCTTGTTTCTCTTAGGACTCCCCACCACATGTGTACAAGAATTCTCTAGCTTTCCTGACCTGAAGGAACTTAGTGTAGACAAGGAGAAAAGGAAGAAACCACCAGGGGCCAGCTTCGAAGACCTTGATGTCTCCCCACACTAACCAGTAGGAGTTAAGGACATGTGGGGGGTAGGTCAAGATTCCTTTGCTTGTCAATGCCATAGCTTCTCCAGGATAGCAAGTGAGTCTGCTGGGTGGGGTGGGGCATGGGGGGGCATCTCCTCGGAGATCCTTCCTGCCAGTTGGCCTCATACTCAGTCATCTCATCCCAGCCCGTCAGAGAGCTACCAATAATGCAAATCTTCAAAAGAAGGACTCAGGGTTGCTTTCCAGCTCCTTGACCTCTGAGTTTGCCAGCTCCTTCCCAGAGATAGGGCAGTGGGCTGGAGGAAGGAGATATTTGTTTGTTTTGGAAAATCTCCAGTGAACAATCTCAGGTTTAACTCCTTCTGCTCCTAAGGAGAATTCCATGTTGCACTGAGGAGGTCTCATGAGACACAGGAGAGCTGTGATGGTCACTGGCACTAGAGAGCCTGAGACTTGGGACAAGTTTTCTAAGGCACAATATTTATTCCAAAGAGTTTGACCTCAGCCACAGCTGTTTATCCCAAGTGTACGAGGCCTCAGGAAAGAGCAGCATCACTTTCTGCGTCGGCCTGCTGAGGCGTGCGCAGTGGACTCAGAGTATGCGTGACCCAGCCCACTCCTTGCTTTCATCAACATTTTACAACAAAACGTTGGAGTTCTTTCAACTCTAAAGACAAGTTTCAAGAAGTCCACAATGTACACTTGCACTGTGTGCTGCCCTCTGAAAATGGAACACATTAATCAAGAAATGAAGATCATGGGCTGGAGAGATGGCTCAGTGGTTAGAGCACTGACTGCTCTTCCAGAGGTCCTGAGTTCAATTCCCAGCAACCACATGGTGGCTCACAACCATCTGTAATGGGATCTGATGCCCTCTTCTGGTGTGTCTGAAGACAGCTACAGTGTACTCACATACATAAAATAAATAAATCTTTAAAAAAGAAAAAAAGAAATAAAGATCATGGGCTGAGCAGATGGCACAGGTCCTGAGTTTAATCCAAGCCCATGTTAGTTGGGGAAAGAGAGAGAGAGAGAGAGAGAGAGAGAGAGAGAGAGAGAGAGAGAGAGAGAGATATTGAGAGAGCAGACACAGACAGAGAGAAGGAAAGAGGGAGAGGCAGAGGCAGAGGCATGCCTGTAATCCCAGCATTGGGGGAGGTAGAGACAAGTAGATCCCTGGGGCTTGCTGGGCAAGCAGCCATGCTTACTGAATACAGTGAGAGATCCTGTCTCAAAAGAAGAAACACGGATGCACAACGGAGAGTAACACCCAAGGCTGACCTCTGACCTATCATATGCACAGCCACACACGTAAGCAAATTAAGACAAGTACAACAAATATGTTATTTCAGCTAAATTTTAATATTTTGCCTCCTTTGTACTCTATCAAAAAAAAGTGGACACACAAAGATACTGCATCCACTTTCTATTTAAATGTGTACGGACAAATGTGCGAGCATCTCTGAGCTTGCTTTAATCATGAGAAAACAGGCTGTAGTCATGACGAGTACTTGTCTGAGAGATCACAAACTAAGTATAAGTATGAATCCTAGGTGGTAGGGTTATTAATGCTATGTCAGTGTCAATGTCAGTGTTTGAGGACATTTAGCCTTTATAAAAACGTGTCACCTAAGACGTAGTACATGTCAGGTTTTCTGAAGTCCATATATATACATATGATATCACATACACATATATATATATGTGTGTGTGTGTGTGTGTGTGTGTGTGTGTGTGTGTATCATCTAGTATCTGATCAATCACATTTTGCATTTAACTACCATTCATTTTTAGTCATTTTAAATTTATAATAATCCCCTGAAGGTTGTATTTTTGTTTTTACTTCAAAAAGAGAAGACTGCAACACTGTCATTTTTGAACAGTCCGGGCAAATTGTTTTGGACCTGAGTGTTTGCCAGCTTCCTTATGCTCTGTCATAAACATTTTTGGAAGGCAGAGGTCTCGCTGTATTTCATGGGAAGACCTGATGTCTCTTTGCCCATTAGGTTAAGGTTTGATCATTCACATAGGGTGATATCCACTCTGGCAGGGAGTCCAGAAGAAGCTGTCATGAAACTTTCATTCTCCAGAACAAAGACGTGTTGCCAAGGAAAAGAACTTCACCAGAGTCTTGCTTCTCACCTGGGGAAGACATCTACTCAAGCCCCTTGTCAACTAAGGTGGCCACAGAGATAAGAAAGGTAAGATGTACCTGTGAGAGTCGCAGGCCAGGAACAAAAACCTAGGCATTATATGATTGACACTTTGCCATCACCCCAAGTCACAAGGAGTCATAGCTGGAAGAGTTGAAGGCCCAAATCCTTATGAAGAAGAGATGAAAATTACAACAACAGGAATTTGAAACCTCTGGCCTCTACAGAACACAGGAAACACAGGTGAGCTTCCAGCCATGTTGACATTGACCCCCACCCTGAAGGCCTGTTAACCTTACCTCAGCTCCTGCATGTACTACTTAACTGGTTTCAGAAACAGCCACACAGTTGTCCTAAGGTCTGCTTAAAGATAGGAAAAGCATAAAGACTGAAGACAATGGGACTCAGAACCAAACCCGATTACCACACCGCCGCTGGAACTCTCAGAGAATTTAAAAGAATTATGATTGGTGGGTTAAGGAGCCTATGAGCCAAAGGGGACAACCCACAAGAGTAGATCACCTGAGCTGAGGGATGGAGTCTCCGGGACACAGGAAGTGGGGAGATTAGATATTCAAAGCATGAGGGGTGCATGGCTTTGGTGGGTTCTTCAGACACTAGATAGACTGAGGAGACGCTGAGCTTGAAGACAGGTCAGTTAAGCTTCCGGGGGGATGAATATGAAGAGAAAAACCCAGAAACCACCGAGCAGGACAATCAGCAAAAAACACACTTACCACGTTCCAAAGGAAATCCCAAAACAGAGAGACAACCTTAGAAGAAATGGACACTATCTCTATAGGCAAACAGGTAAGAATTTTTAGTGGATTTCTTGGAAACTGTACAAGCGGAAGAGCATTGTGTGAAGCACCAAGAGAAAAATCGCAGCCTCTTAGAATTTTAGCCAGTGAGATTACCCTTCGGAAGTGACCGAAGGGGCTGCGGGGAAGGCACAACGGTTAAGAGTGCTTGTTGCTCTTGCAGAGGACCTGGGTTTAACTCCCAGAACCCACATGGTGGCTCACAACCGTCCATAACTCCAGTTTCCTGGGATCTGATGCCTTTTTCTGACCTCTGTGGGTGCCAGGTATACATGTGATGTACATATGTACACATGGGTAAAAACATGCATACACATAAAATAAAATAAACCTTTAAAAATGTGTCTAAGGTGAAGGAGACGCTGAGCAACTTCATTCACAAGTGAAGGCATAGAGGGTTTGCCACCAATAACCCTGTTCTGGGAAATGGGAGTAAGAGTTCTTCAGGGACAATAGAACCCAATCTCGGTCAGAAACTCCCATCTGCACAGAAGAAAGAGCAACCGGAGAAGAAATAAATGAAGGTTAAGCAGAGTCCGCAGCTTTTCTGTGCTTGGTATAAAGATCACTGTTAGTTCAAGGTGGACTTGGTAACCACGTAAAGGCTGATTAGAGCATGGGAGAAATCACAGCAATGGCTGTGAACACACGTAATCAGTACTGTCCTACCGCCACGATAGGCACCATGACCCAGTCAGTTTACAGAAGAGACAGTTCATTTGAACTTACGGCTCCAGAGATAAAAGTCTATGATGGCCGAGCAGAGGCATGGCTGCCGGAGCAGGAAGCGGAGCTCTCATTTCAGGAACCACAGTCATAAAGCAGAGAGAACAAGCTAGAATGTTTATTTATTTACTTACTTATTTGATGTATATTACTCAATGCAGGCCATCAGACCCCATGTAAGCCACCATGTGGTTGCTGGGAATTGAACTCAGGGCCTCTGGAAGAGCAGCCAGGGTTCTTACCCGTCGAGCCATCTCTCCAGCCCTGTTGATATCTTTTCATTTTCAAAGGGCATAGTAAGTCTTTACACCGTCAAAGCTCACCTCTAGTGACACAATTCCTCCAACAGAGATCACACCTCCTAAGCCTCCCCAAGCAGTGCCACTAACTGAGGACCAAGATTGGCATCCCAGAGGCGTCTCTAGTGTAAGCCACCACGGTAGGGGACTCTTAGTACACCATCTGTGGAGTGCTGCTGCATTGAAGATGCTCTTATGTTAGTTTAAGGTGAGCACAGAGAACTTAGGGCAACAACTACACTTTTAATAAAGATAGCTGCTATCCTAAGAAAGGAGATAAAATGAAACGACAATGTGTTCATTAGAAGTAGAAATTTATAGAAACATAAAATAGGGGGGCATATGCAAAAGACATGTGCAACCTGTAGAAAACCTTCATAAACACTACAGCTCTTCGTCCAGCTCTGTTAATGGTCATTTTAAGTGAGAACAGTATAAATACGCCACTGAAAAGGAGGAGAGTCAGGCTGAATAAAATCCAAGATTCAGGGCTAGAGATGGCTCAGCAGTTAAGGACACTGGCTGCTCTTCCAGAGGACCTGGGATCAAATCCCAGCATGTACATGACAGCGCACAACTGTAACTCCAGTTCCAGGGGATTCGACACCCTTTTCTGGCCTCTGAGGTACCAGGCACGAATATATACAGGCAAAACACACACACACACAAACACACACACACACACACACACACACACACACACAACTAAATCTAAACAATAAAAATCAAGACCCAACTATATTTAAAGAAATAATACAGTTTAAATATGAAGCCTCAGAGTAGAAGCAAAAGGATGAAAAGGCAATGCAGGGTTAACACCAATCCACAGACGTGAAATCCCTGTATTAATTTTCAATAAGGTTCTTCAAGGGTTAGGGGATGGTTCAGTCAGGACAATGCTTGCTGACCTGAATTTGATTCCTAGCATTTGTGTGATAAGGTAGACATGGTGGTATACACTTATGATCCCAGAGCTGGGGAGTCAGGAGTGAGTGGATTCCTGAGGGTTGCTGACCAGTTAGCCTAGTCTAAGGTCCCAGGGACAGACTCCATCAAAGAGAAGGAGGAAAAGGAGAAGATGGTGGTGGTGGTGGTGGTGGTGGAGGAGGAGGAGGAGGAGGAGGAGAAAAGGAGAAGGAGGAGCAGGAGGAGAAAAAGAAAAGGAAGAGGAAGAGGAAGAGGAAGAAATCACCACAGTGCAGCCTCAGGCACTGTCCCTAGGGAACTTGGCTGACCTCTGGCTTCCACATGAACACAAATGTAACTGCATACCCATATACAAACAACCCAGCCCATCACACACACACACACACACACACACACACACACATACGCACACACATGCACACACACACATGCACACACATACTGACACACACATGTATGCACACACACATGCACACACACATACTGACACACACATGCATGCACACACACAGAGACATACACATACATGCATGCACACACACATGCACATACACAAGCACCACACACAAACACACACACGCACGCACACACACAAGTGCAATTCAGAACATGAGAAATTACCAGGAACAAATAGCAACATTTCATAATGACGAAGTTTAATAAACAAATGTTAGTATGTGTGCATTTAACAATAAAAAACGAAACTGATGACACAGAGATCTTGCAACTCCAGGAGAAGTGGATGTAACTACCACAGTACTACAGCCGGAGCTGTCTACACATCCCTTCCACGAAGCGATAGATGACACAGGCAGAAGATCAATAAAGACAGAGTTGACCTAAATGGCACTATCAATCAACCTGATCTTATTGATGTTTCTAAAATATTCTCTTGGAACAGCAAAATACACCTTCTTCTCAAGTGTGTCTGTGTCATTCATAAAAGAATACCATGTCCATTCCAGAAAACACACCTACACCCTGAGAGAACAGAAAGCATATGACACATGCTCTTAGACCACAATGAATCAAACTGAAAATCACTGGCTGAGAGATAGCTCCAGAGTCCCTATCATCTCTGAGACTGGACGATCGACTTTCCAATCATACATGAATGAAAAAGTCTTGAGACTTTTAAAAATATTAAATTTCAAGTTAAATTGAACAAAACTGTAAAGTAAGTTAAACAGAAATGAAAATACAATCTATAGAATTCTAGGAGACGCCAGGAGGGAGCAGAGTGTTTTGGGGGCAAGCTATCATACTGACTGCGCAGATAAGAAAGAAGAGACCCCCAAAATCAATTACCTAAGATATCTTCGGAGACTAAGACAGAAGGGCAGCCTAAACCAAGAAGAAGGGGCAGATATTGTGACACAGAACAGAGAAATTGAAAACAAGAAAGACAAAAAGCCACCAAGGTTTTGCAGAGATCAATAAAACGGATAGATCGCCAGGCAGACTGACCAGTTAAAAAGGAAAAAGACACAAATCACCAATAACCAGATAGAAAAGCCACTGCACCTGCTGATTGGCCCTCAAGTTTGATGATACAGATGAGTGGGTAGATTCCTTGAAATATCAAACTCTAAAACTCAAGCCAGGCGCGGTGACACACAGCTGTAATTTCCAGCACTCCCGGGGAGACCCGGGAAGGAGCATTATGAGTTCAAGACCAACCTGGGCAGCAGAGTAACACATTCTACCTAAAAAGAAAGCAAATAAAAAACTTCCTAAAACACATACAAAGAAAATAGAAAACTGGCGTGGGCCTGAATCTATTAAGGAAAAAAAAAATAAGTTTAACATCTTCCAGACCAGAGAAGGTGCCGTGGTTCTGGTGATGGGTTCTGTGAAGGATTTGAGGAAGAATGACCTTCAAATATTCTGTTTTCTCTGACGTCTTTTGCAGAAAATGTCTGGCTCTATCAATTGTAGCAAGAGTGCAAATCCTAACAGAAGATGCAGAAACAAGGCACATTTTGGTGTGGGACACGGGAGAGCATTTTTCTCCATAATTTTCCTGGAAATAGAAAATTGTTCTAAATATCTGTTTATTTTTTTTCTTTTCTTTTTTTTCAAAGCTGGGGACCGAACCCAATATCTGTTTATTTTAACTTTAAAAATATGTTATGTGTCTGTGTGTGCCATATGTGTGGGCACTGTGTGTGTGCAGGAGCCCATGAAGGTCAGGAGAGCTGTTGGTCGTTGTGGAATTGGAGTCACGGCTGGCTGGGAGGCACCGTGTGGATTCTGGGAACCAAATCTGGGTCCTTGGCAAAAGCTGCAAGTGCTCTTAACCACTGAGCTATCTCTCCACAAAAGTTCATAGTATTCTTCTTTGACAAAGTGCAAATGTAACACTTGTTATAAGACATCGCCCCTCGTGAAGGAAGTTAAAATCAGTGTGGACTTGGAAGATGCTAACATTTAAAGTGGAAAACATGAATACTAAGTAGATAAATAAATAAAATCTAAATCTGGAGAGATGGTTCAGTGGTTAAGAGCACTGATTGCTCTTCCAGAGGTCCCGAGTTCAATTCCCAGCAACCACACGGTGGCTCACAACCATCTGTAATGGGATCTGATGCCCTCTTCTGGTGTGTCTGAAGATAGCCACAGTGTACTTACGTACATAAAATGAATACATAATTCTTAAAAAAAAAAAAAAGAAGAAAATCTAAGGGTATCTATTTGGGACTGGAGAGATAGCTCAGGGTAAAGAGCGCTTGCTGCTCTTGCAGAGAACCCAACTTTGGATCCCAGCAGCCTAGGGGGATCTGGTCTCCACAGGCATTCACACACGTGCAGCATGCAGACACATAAAATGAAAGTTCACAGGCACTCGCATATATGCATCATACACACACACACACACACACACATAAAGGTACACTGAATGCACACACTGAAATAGGGCAATCATTTAGACACGATATAAAGTTATATGGATTAAAAACTGACACGGAAATTAGAATATTCCAGAAATTATGAAATTATTCCCAAAGACAGCAAAGGAGGAGGAAAGGGAGGAGGAAAAAAAGACAGGATGTCACAAACAGGAACCAGCAAACAGTGGGTCCGCATGCAGACTTACCAGTACTGAAGGAGGCACCCAGTGGAGAGGCTGTAGGGATGACTGCAGAGGAAAGCAACCCAGCCACACTGCAGAGCCACGTCAGTGGGGCGGGGATTCCCACCCTGAACCACCCCTGACCCGAGGCCCACAGGACCGCAGCACAGCAAGGAACAAACTGATGCATTAACCTTGTCAGAGAAGACGGAGCTCCAGGTAGCTAATGATACGATCGTGTGTGTAGCACGCCCCAGGGGACCTGCTGAATGCTCATAAGAACTTATGAATGAATTTAGCCAAGTTTCAAGATAGAAAGCTAATATACAAATATTAATTACCTTTCTATAAGCCAACAGTTGGGAGATGAAATTTTTTTAAAAAATCCATTTACAATGGTGTCTCTGGATCTGTAAACCACTGGGGTATTTATCTAACAAAATGTGCCCAGGGTTTCTTCGCTGAAAATTAAAAATTAACGAAATTATAGAACATCTAAGCAAGTCAAGAGATATATCATGTGTAAGCACCGGAAGACTTGAATTCTGAGGGTGGGAGAAATAGACTTCTCAGAGAAGAGCACTAAGTGGTTGTCCAACACCAAACAGATCCAACGCCCTAAAAACATATACATACAAATAACATGCAGACAGAGCAGGTGGTGTCTGTGTATTTAGGAATGTGTATGCATGTGTATTTGTATGTAACAATAATTCGTGAAGAGAGTTCATGAATCTGAAAAAGAGCAAAGAGAGGCATATGGGAGGGTCTGGGGGAAGAAAAGGAAGGGAGGAATAATTTAATTACATTATCATCTCAAAAATTTGAGCAATAATTAAGAAACAAGAATTGGAGAATCTGATAACATTAATATCCAAATTCTTCCCAAAGTGACTCACACAGTTACCACGCTGGCAACAAGAACTCCCGCGCTATTTTTAAAATCACAAATTGGCAAGGTGATTCTGAAGTTTATTTAGAAATGCAAAGGACCTCTTAAGAAGCAATTTTTAAGATAAAAGAGACCTCATGGGACAAATAAAACAAATGGGTTCTTTGCTTGGGAAGGTTTGACCTTTTTTTTTTTTTTTTTCTTTTGAGTTTTCTCCTCAGAAAACGGTGCAGAGAACAGCTTGAGCCCGAGTCAGCTCTGAAAAGCATTTAATCGGAATGTTTGGGAGCTTTCCTCCTTTTTCAGGCTACACTCGGTCGGTCGGTCGCAGTCGTGGCAGCTCCTCCCCATGTCAGCTTCTTCCTCCCCTCCCGGTGTCCCACAGGGCCTTCTTTCCACTTCTCCGATTGTCTAGGCACAGTGCAGGAGATGCTGGAGGTGGCAAAGTCCTAGTTAGCTTTATGCTGTGGCTTTTCCATGTGGTTTGGGTGAAGAAGGTTGCCCGGTCCCTAACTGTGGAGTAGACTCTTCTCACCAGTAGCTAGTAGATGCATGGACGTGGGACCCATCAGAGCTAACCAGAGTCCTTAAAGGAAAGGGCCTGAATATAATCAATCTCCCATTCCTTTTTTTTTTTTAAAGTTTAGACTTTGAACTCATTCTAATTCTTGCTTGGCTTTGAAAAGTTCAGCTAAGAGCCATGGTCTGGCCTCAAGTAAGTGGCCCAGGGAAGACCCAGCTCAGTTTTCACGGAAGCGCTCAGTGACCTGTGTGGCCTCCTTCTGAACACAGCCAAGACCACAGTCGAACCGAACACTCCAGTGAACCTGGTCTTAAGGATCATTTAGTTTCCCAGCCCTTGGTGTGTTTTCTAATAAACCAGCTGACTTTGACTTTCTCTCTCTTCTCTTCTACAAGTGCAGTGGGTTCTATTAATCTAGGGCTAAAGACACAATCCTGTATGGAATTCCACCAGCTATTTTGCTGCTGTTTTAATGTCATCTCACTCTAATTTCATAGCCTATAATAACCCCGTAATAATTGGGACAATGACTCGAAGAACAGTGGGAGAGCTGTCCATGCAGCTGTGTGAATGTTTCCTTGATCAGGTGGAATGCTGCAGTCACCTGAGCCTGCAGGGAAAGGGTCATGGGGCAGCGTGGGGATGAGCACAGTCATGGTCTGCCTGGAAATCTAAGTAAAATGGGGGAAGGGGACTCCCTGATGTGGAGTGTCAAGGAAGCCCCGAGAGGATGTGTAATGAGGGAATATGTATGGTTGACATGGGCATAGCCATGTCAAGGACCAAGGCTTCATGGGAAATTGGCCAAGTTTGTCCCCAGGTTAGGCTCAGAAGGATAAAGCCTTCCCCTGAGTCAACCACCATCTTTGCTGTCGGTTGACCAGTGTGACAGAACTTCAGCTTCCTTTTCTCAGATGTTTCTAGGCTGAGACTGTTGCCTGTGGAGATCTCCTACAGGGAATGGCTAGCTCCTCCCCATACACAACAAACACGCTGAGGATCCAGGCTGAGGCACAAGGCCACCTCAGATTTTCTGTATGTGTGCCTGTGCGTCTGTCCCTTCTCCATTCCCCTGCCACACCTAGTCGAGATTCCAGGACCGAGACGCATGGGACATGGCACCCTGGAGGCTGACTCGGATAATGTTCTCTTGACTTGGGATATGAGCAAAATGGTGCCAAGTGTCTTTAGGGTTAAGGTAATATGTTTGACTTAAACCAAGGACCAAGCAAGGGAAATTTGAAACGAGTTTAAAATTAGAGGCCCTCTGGCATGGCTGATAGTGTGAAGTCACATTGGCAGAAAGACGGTTCTGAGATGGATCAGAAGGGCCCAGGGCTCCGTAGGGCACCGAGCAGAGGTCAGGGTGTGCGTGCATGCATGCCCTAATTTTTTAAAAATTATTTTGTCACTGTTTTGTCTGCATATATGTATGTGCACCACATGTGTACTTGATGTCCTTGGAGGTCAGAAGACAGTATCAGAACCCCTGGACCTGGAATTACGATGCTGTGATCTATCGCATGGATGCTGGAAATCAAACCCAGGTCCTCAGGAAGAGCAGCCAAGTACTTTTAACTGCTGAGCCAACCCTCCAGCCCATCTTTTCTTCATTATGTTTGGGTGTTTTGTCTGTCTGTCTGTATGTATGTATGAATGTATGTGTATACCACACGTGTATCTGGTGCCATGGGAGACCAGAAGAAAGCCCTGGATCTCCTGGAACTGGGGTCACAGTTGTGACCCACCTCGTGGGTGCTGAGAACTAAAACAGAGTCCTCTGGAAGAACAGCCAAGTGCCCTTAACTGCTGAGCTGTCTCTCCAGACTTGAGGGATTAGGTGTTTTTAAGCGCCATTGAAAATATTCATTTTATCCTGAACTTTAAGAGTTTTTTTTGGGGGGGGGGCTGGAGAGATGGCTCAGTGGTTAAAGCACTAACTGCTTTTCCAGAGGTCCTGAGTTCAAATCCCATCAACTACATGGTGGCTCACAACCATCTGTAAGGGGATCTGATGTCCTCTTCTGGTGTGTCTGAAGACAGTGACAGTGTACTCACATACATAAAATATTAAATCCTAAAAAAAAAAAAAAAAAAAAGCCCAAGTTTCTTTGGGTTGGGGATTTAGCTCAGTGGTAGAGCACTTGCCTAGCAAGCGCAAGGCCCTGGGTTCGGTCCCCAGCTCCAAAAAAAAAAAAAAGGAGTTTTTTTTTTTTAAACAAGTACCCAATAATCTCTTGTTCTGTGTAGAAGTGAAGTCACACGAGAAGTCCATTCATACCCTTCCCCTTTCTTTGGCAACTAAGTGGACGTCTGTCAGAGGAGCATCCCCTCCTGTGGCACCCGGCAACCAACTCCTACTCCAAGAGGTCTCAGCTTAAATACAACCTCTTGAGACACCCTGGGCCAACAATGGAGGGCAGCCCTGCAGCCCAGACAAGCCTCTAGGACCTTCAGACCACTGAAGCTATGGTCACCTAAGAGGGGGAGGGGAAGCACCCCTCACACCCAGCAAGAAGGACTTGAGACTGACCTGATCAAGACATGTGACGGGTCCCTACCGTCTTATGAGGATTTTGCATGCATATATGTATGTTTGTTCAAACACAGGTGTGTTTGATGTGGGTTTTAGGAAATTTTTTATGTGTGTGGGTTTAGGAGCTTTGAACTCAGATCCTCACACTTGTGCACCAAGTGCTCTCACCCACTCGGCCATCTTTCCAGCTTGAGAGATCAATTTCTTTTCTTTACACAGCACTCGGTCTCCTAAACGTTGTTATAGCAACACAGACAGATGAGTTACTGGAGCACAAAGGATTTGGGAACCAGGGCAAACACTGTGTGGTAGCACAAAGGTAGACATATGTCATTATAAATCCTTCTAAATTTGTAGAATATATAATGCCAGCAGGGAGCCCTAATGGATTCTATGTGTCAATGTGAGGTCGTTCTTTGCAACAAATTGGCCACTCTGGTTGAAGATATTGGTAATGAGGGAGCTATGCTCACCGGAGGGCTGGGAGTATATGAGAAATCTCTACCCTCAGCTCAGTTTCATTGTAAACTTAAAATTGCTAAAAACAACAACAACAGCAACAACAACACCCCCCCCAAAAAAAACCCCATTAATTAAAAGCAAAATTCATAACCCTTTCACACGCAAGGCATCAGATGTTCAGAGAAATCATGAGACACTGAGAGGTCGCATGAGTTGACTGGCAAGATGGGATGTGTATGCAGCCTGCCGACCCAACACTGCTCTCCTAAAAGAGCCATTTTAGCTTCCATCAGCTGTCCCTGAGCAGAAAACCTGGCTTGGGGAGGAAGTCAAAGCAGAGGTTCATTGGCCTCACTCCTCTGGGGACCCCTAGTTTACTTGGCTCCACTCAGTGTCTTGTTAGGCTCTTCTCTGACACTGATCATTAAATATTAAAACCATCCTACATCACAGTGCCCAGACCCCAGCCAAAGAGCTGGGCTGGCCTCTCTGAGGCCTGGGTTGTCAGTGAGCTTCAAGAACCATAGACAGTTTAAGGGTCTTCGGAGAAGCTGGGGAACTCGGCTCATATTCACAGCACCCTTAGAGGATTCTATGTGTCAATGTGAGGTCGTTCTTTGCAACAAATTAGCCACTCTGTTTTATTCATGATGAATACATACTACAGAATTACCACAGGGAAGATTTAGTGGAGACAGAAAGAAACTGAGTTTCATAGGAAAGAATTACTGCCATCAAGTTGATATAATTACAAGCACTGGTTTGTTAAGGCTGTTATACAGGGTTTTTTTGCAGGCGATTTTTTAGCATGCTTTAAACTACACCCAGAGAATAAAAGGCCTGTTTTAATTTATTTTCAGGTTGCTCCTCTGCTCCCGACTGGGGCTCTAAACCATCAAGCTGTGTGGCCACTGCTGGGTCTGGCTCTGGGCACAGGACCAGCAATTACCCCTTGCCCTTCTTCCCAGAGACAGGAATAAATTCAGATCTATACAGGCAGGATTCCAGTCTGATTATCTTTCTCTTTGATAAATCACTGTTCTTTGGGACACAATCCAAAGGAGAAATGAACTTTAAAGATTTTGCAAGGAGAAATGGGAGAAACAGAATAGAAAGAAATATTCCTTTTAGAGGTGTATTTGTATCTATACCCACGAATGCACGTTTGTGTAGAGTACATAATGGTGCATAGATGTCGGTGCTCATGACCCCCAGTTTACTCAGCTCCACTCTGTCTTGTTAGGTCTTCTTCTCCGACACTGCTTGTCATAGGTTAAAACCATCCTACATCACAGTGCCCAGACCCTGTTTGAGACAGGGTCTTGTGATGTGCTCTAGGCTGGCCTTGAACTAAAGATCTTCCTGCCTAAGTACTGGAGACTAAGCATTGCGTCATTAATCAACCAACATTATTTTTTCTAACCAGTAAATTTACCTAATCGTTTTAAGGTTAAATATGTTAGTTTGGGATTACATATTATTATCATGATACCAAATGTGTTGCCCTGAGGTTATATGATTTGTTTTGAGGCTAAATGTGTTTGTAAAGCTATTAGCACAATATCTGGTGTGTCTGTGTGTGTGTGTGTCTGTGTGTGTCTGTGTGTGTGTGTGTTTCTGTGTGTCTGTGTGTGTATATGTGTGTGTGTCTGTGTGTGTGTATATATATGTGTGTGTATATGTGTGTATATGTGTGTGTGTGTGTGTGTGTGTGTGTATATGTGTGTGTATTCTACTTTTTGGCTCTATTATCCAACAGATTTCTTTCCCTTTGCTCTTTAATTCTTCTGTCGAGCCTTTCATTTCTGCTGTCATGGTCATAAGTCACAGGGTTTGATCCTGTTGTATGGGCTCCTGGTTCTGTTTCAGTGTTGCTCAGAGGAACCTAAGGACAGTTTTTCACTTGTCCCTTCCAGACAGTCACTCCCTCCCTCTCCATGTCGTGGACTGTTGCACTAGAGACCACCATCACTGCCAGGTGATCCTTGGCTGTCACTGTATCTAGAAAAGAGGGTCCTTAACCATTGCTGTGGCTTGCACACATTCCTCAAACTTCCCACACAGGAAAGCCCTCACTTCCCACCAGTGCCATGTCTGTGGATATGCCAGCCTCTGGACCCATGAGTTCAACAAACATGTTTTGATTTGTTTTGTTTTTAAGTAATCTTCTCAGCCTATGATATGGCTTCACCTTGGCAGAAAAGAACAGTTAACCAGACGCTTAGGAAACAAGGAGTTCATCAATGGTGTTTTCCATCACAAGGCTGGAGCGCTCAGATAGTAATATATTCTCATATTTTCTCTTGAGCTATTGTTCCATTGCCTCGGAGAGCACCGTTCATCTCCTACTTGAATGATATCCCTTTGGAGTTTCCTAGACTCAAGATGCTGGGTGGAGAAGAAAGTCAGTAAGTCCAACTTGTACTCCGCCAGCTTTTAGTTCATTGCTGTTCTCTGCCCTTGACCTTCCTGGTGTTCCTCCAATAGAGAGCTGCTTCTCTTATTCACTGGAGATCAGCCTCTAGTCTTCAGCAGAAGACAGGACTGCTGTGTGGAGCTAGAGCCCAAGCTGAGGCCCATGACTTTATCATACAACTCTTAACCACCCTCTTCATTCCCATCCCCTCTCCTCTCTTCTATACTCGTGGGGGTATTTGGTGTCTAATTCTTCATTATTCTGAGTAATCTGAGCATCCTTTCATATAAAGCCAGGCTACTCTGGGTTTCTCTAGTTACCATCTTCAAGTTCAGCTTTCTCAAGATGGCCCACCACTATTCTATCTGCTTTGTCACCTCTGGAATGTTGATGTCTCCGGTCCCACTCTGTCTTTATGCCACTGTTTCTTTAACTTTTTTTCTGTTTGTTATTTTTAATGTTTGTTATGTTATTGTGTGTAATGTATGTAAGTGTATGTAATATTATTTTCTGTTTGCTATTTTATGTGTATGGGTGTTTTGCCTGCATGAATGTCAGTGAACCATGGGCATGCACCCTCAAAGGTGGGAAGAAGACATTGGATTCTCTGGAGCTAAGGTTACCACTGGTTGTGAGTCACCATGAGAGAGCTGGGAACTCACCCCAGGCCTTCCTCAGGAACAATAAGTACCCTTAATAGCTGAGTCATTTCTCCAGCCCTTGTATTTCTTTTCCATTTTTAAGTAATATTTTGAGATGGAGAGAAGATTAATACATATATTCCACACATCATTTTAACCTGACGTCCTGATCATATTTCATTTTAAAATATTTCAACAAACATTTCTTCTAAACAGCAATCTACTCTGTTGCGTTTAGAATAATATTTGGTTAGCAAGGCCATATTTCACAATCTTTATAAACTGTTATTTTATGGCAAGCAAGGTGACCTTTGAGGTGACAGAGACAATTCATTATCAGGGAAAACAGGGTATGAGAGTGTATTACAAAATCTCAGGTTTGGGTCTTTTTAAAGATTTTCATTTCCACCGAATAGTAAAGGTTTGCTATCTGGATGAAGAAATAGTATTTATCTCAGAAATACAACTGGAAAAAGTCTAGTGGCTGTCTGTAGGGGTCAGGGCTGTTGGCTCTCCAGCAGGCTTGGGCTTATCCACCAATTGGTTTAGGAACAAAAGAATGAGTCAAGTTCAACAACTGGCTGCTAATGTCCTGACTGTGTGTGTGTGTGTGTGTGTGTGTGTGTGTGTGTGTGTGTGTGTATGTGTGTGTGTGTGTGTGTCTGCACACACACACACACATTAGGTTCTGAAACCCCATATATAAACCCAACCACTGAGCAACACCCTAACCCTTCCCAGGAGCCTGTTGGACCAAGTTTTCTTGCTTCTAAAGAGAGAAAGAGACACGCATATGAAAAGAGACATCTGTCAGTACCCTGGATACTGTTGTTTCTGGATGTCCTGCCCAGGGCTGGGGCAGCCATCTGGCAGGCAGTCTTACTCTCCCAACAGAAATGCAACAGCCAAGGAAAAAGAATGAGGAAAAGAAAAAACAACAACAAAACCCTGTGGTTTCCTGATGACTTTATGGAGCCTCAGATTAGCCTGATCTGGGGCTTTGAACTCCAGTTACAGATGGTGGTAAATGTATGTCCTTGTTTCCCAGCCAACTGGAGCCAGGGGTCCTCCACCGTTTGCAAGGGAAAGCTTTAGCGGCCAAAGGACAAGCGCATTCCTAGGCAGGAAGGTATTTGTCCCTCACAAAGTATGCAGAACGGCTGATTCACGGCTCCTTCAGAACATGCAGATAAGTTCAAGTAGAGTGTGCTTAACATCTGTGCAGGTGATGACCAAGCATGTGACTTGCACTCGGTTGGGTCTGAAGGTTGCTTTTCTGTAGGCATTTATTTCATTGTCCTGCACCCACCTTTCCATCACACAAGATTCTGTCACAATTCCCGAATTCACTTGAACCTTAGAACTTGGAAAATAAAGCAGAGAAGGGGAAGGGATGGAGTAGAACTTCGCCAGTGATTGGGAGATACCATTGTTAATTGCTTGTATCCATTTTACTACTGTTTTGAGATTATCCTTTGGATGGGATTTCTTTCCTGAAGATGATTCTGAAAACCATTAATTGAATTTCAAGGCTACAAATTATCCCCTAAGAGAGAGAGAGAGAGAAACAAACAAACAAACAAACAAACAAACAAAAAACGTTTCTTATAATGTGCCAGGTTTGGCAGAAAATACCAGGTCCAGGGTTGGTGTACGACGGGCCAAAACCTAGGGGAAGAAATGTTTTAAATTAGGCGTCCTGCTGCATGATGGGGCAGCACTGAGGGGTGAGTGGGTTCAAAGCCTGTCCTGATCACTGATCCGATGGGGAGCTGTGGGTAAGTTCCCTAACCTCTCTGTGCCTCCACCTTGCTCACCTGTAAGAGGAGGCACCAGCAATGCCTTTCTCACCAGTCCTTGGGGAGGTTAAATGAAGGATGCTCAGTGTGTTTCTCCCATTCCTGCAGCATCCACTCAGACCATTTCCTCCCGGTCTCTTGGCCTCACTCTGACCCTGGAAAATACTCCTGTCCACTTGTATTATGATCTGCCTGGCCTTCCACCGTAGGCGTTCTCAACTTCCACCTTGGGATTTCTGTCCACTGTTTGTTCTGATAATGCCTTTCTGGTTCATGAACCTCCAAAACTCTCTGTCACTCAAACAAGCCTAGACAAAGGGACCAGGAGAAGGCAAGTCTTCTCGTAATATTAGTCATTTGGATGGATTGTGTTGGGTTGGGAGGGTCAAGAAGTCTTCTTTGCAAGGAATGTCTCTAGGCTGTGAACACTACTGTGTCTGCAAAGAGATAAGACACACCGGAAATCTGCTCGCTGCTGGACTCTATTGTCAACACTGATGCTCACCTTGGCTGTTTGACTGAGTGGCTGGCCTTGCCATCCATTCCCCAACACTCTGTGTGAATATCCTTCTTGTACAACTACACACAGTATGTACGCTGATGACCATCACTGTAGAACTGTACTCCTGAAGTTCAAGGATCAGTGAACATACCTCTTCCCGGGGATGTCTTGCTTTCTTCCTGCCAGGGAGGATGGAGAAGACTCAGTTACCTTTCAAGGGCTCACTCAGTGGCCATCCCCTAAAAGAAGGAATATATCTATATCTATATCTATATCTATATCTATATCTATATCTATATCTATATCTATATCTATATCTATATCTATATCTATATCTATATCTATATCTATATCTATCTGTCTGTCTGTCTGTCTGTCTGTCTGTCTGTCTCTCTCTCTCTCTCTCTCTGTGTGTGTGTGTGTGTGTGTGTGTGTGTGTGTGTGTGTGAACAGCTGGATACTTTCCATAGTCTCTCCTCGAATCCTCCTATCTTGGTGTGAATCATCACATCGCAATTGCCTTGGGTGGACTGAGCTCTCCGAGACACTAACCTCAAGCTGGGTGTCTGTTCTCTCAGAAATGTCAAAACCGCTTCCTCCACTTCTAACAAGGGCAGCCAGCAGACTCCAGTACACAGTGCAGAGTGAACCAGGTCTTCAGTTCATTGGGGGATGTGGCTGTTTTGGGAGACGAGCCAGCGATTTCCTAAAGATGTGCTATGGTGACTCATGACCAGTTTCCAGGAGAGAATAATCCCGAATCTATTGCCAACATTTAACAATAGCAGTAACACTGTCTCCTAGAAATGATGGACGTCACTGCCTCCTGGGGAAAAGGAGGTGGTCCGCCCAGCTGCATCCTGCAGGAGTCTCCCTTCCTCTCAGGTGGGCAGCAGAGGGGCAGGATGGGCTGAGGTGTGGGTGAAAGGTTGTCACTTGTCCCACACTCAGAGAGCCTGGAAGTGTGTTGTCTCTGCCGCCCTCTTAACCTTGGGGCCCTTGGGTAGGGAAATGAGTCTGTGATGTTTATGCAAACTTAAATCTCTTCAGTGGAAACTTCTGAATGCTAAGTCTTGCAGAGACCCTGCTATACCCTAGAGGTGTTCCTGTCTTAGAAGCATGATCTAAACTTGGAAGTTAAACCTATAGAGCCCTAAGCAGAGGGGCGATTCATCTTGCCTTTTTTCTCTCAGCTGTAGTCAACGTTGGCCTCACGCCCTGGCCATTGAAGGCTTAACTTCTCCTATTCCCTGTTCACTATTGGTCAGAAATGGGCAGATATCTGGATTTCTAGGAAAGAGGCTCCCTCTAAACCTTGTCCAGATGAAGCCTACTTGTCCTGGGCATCTCACAAGATATCACGCCTTAAAGAAGGAGGAATAAAAGGATGAGCCACCAGTAGCCAGGGCAGGATGTGATGCCGGTGTGCTTTAACCTCTTCGGAGAGCCCCTTGGTTGTTTCTGTCTCTCCCAGCTCCACTGAACACCTACGGCTCGTACTCAGTCTGACCAGAATGGAATTCGTGTTCCATGTAAACCTGCCCTGCCTTCCTCACTCCCCACTTTAATGGCACCATAAGAATCATCCCTGCCCTCCCTATCATGTGGACTCTTTTTGTGTTTGTAGGAAATTCTCGTCTCAGTCTGATGGGGGCCAGATATTTCCACATCTGCCCCCTAATGCCTGGGGAATATGCACATGACATGGTGTGGAAATTCAGACCACACCCTCTGGACTTCAGTTCCTGGGTGTGGCGCAAATGCTGGAGAGTGTTCAGGCAGCAGTGAAGGTTGGACGTCACGACTGTTCTTCTGGAGTGGGAAGTGGGGTCCTAGCATGTAGACCAGGCTAGCTTGTTGGAGTTGGTCTAGTGCTTCTAAGTATTAAAATGCTAAAAGTTCTTTACCCCGAGATCTGATTACCCCAAGAGGAGCGAATTCTCACATACTCCAGTTTTTGTTATGCAAACCTCACTAAAAGACTAAAGACCCTATGATTGGTCAGTAGAGAGAGAGAAAGGCGGAACTTGAAGATCGAGTGAGGGGTCTCAGGAGAGAACAGAGAGAAGAAAGGAGGCAAGAGGAAACAAAGAGAGGAAGAGGCAGCCATGAGAGGCGATGGCCCAAGTAACAAGTAACAAGGCACATATTTCTGGGATGTAAGTTAGAATAGCTCAGAACAGGCTTACAACTTGTAAATAAATACCAGGATTGTGCATCTTATATCTGGGCTAGGTAGAATATATAATTCCTACCACAGCTTGCCTCAAAGTCACAGAGATCTACCTGTCTCTGTCTCCTGATTGCTGGGATCAAAGGTATGCACCACCACTCACACCCCCTGGTGGCTGTTGTGGAATGACCCTATTCCAGCCTCTCTTGGCTTCTGAGATGGCTTTTCCCAGCTTCCCCATTGCCTAGTGAGATCTTTGAGATCCAGTGTTGAGAGGTCATTGTTTGCAAGTAAATGCTGGTTAGTGTCCTTCCCTCCCCCGGCTCCCCCGGTCAGTGAGCTGGGAGTCATTTCTGATAGTCCCTGTGATGCTCACATCGCTGTCCCTAAGGCCCAGTAGCTCTGCAGGACCTGTCTCCCCTCTACCGCCCCAAACAGACCCAGATTACACTCATCCATCTTCCTGCTGTTCTGTCTTCCAACCCGGGGAGTTCGTCACCAGGACCCTCTGCTTTAGTCAAACTTCGAAGTCCAGGAGCAGACCTCCATTCCGCTTCCTTGGTCGAGAAGGAGATGGAGAAGACTGGAGAGCAGAAAGGAGTCTGAGGGAAGACGGACCAGAGAGGCAGGAGTGTGACACAGGCGTGGCTCAAACGCTCCTGCCGCAGCCTTGAGACAGCGACCGCCAGCTTCTCTGCCCGTGTCACTGATCCTTACTCTCTACGCTCACGTCAATGAAAACATATTAATTATCCTTTAAATGGGAATAAATTAACTTAAGAAGATGCAGTTTTATCTTGCTTTTGTGGCAGCCAAGTTCCCCGAGGATGTGTTAATTGATTTTAAATTCAAATCAGCCTAATGCACTTGGGCACTCTGCCCAGTGGGAGTGAGCATTGGCTCCTGGAAAGGAAACGGCTCTATGCCAACTGATTTTACACATTTTTATCACCACAGATGAGGTAAGCACAGCCATGGGTGGAGAAGGCCCATTAGCACCACATCCTCTGGGCAGATAGTAAATATTTACTGAGCACCTACTTCATCTGAACACTGGGCAAAACGCTGCTGTGCTAGGCTGGGCGACTCGGCTTTGGCCCCAAGCACTCTGAAATGCCTACCGGGGCCTTTCTAAAGTGTCGCTGCGCTGCCAGTCCTCCCTGACTGGATCTCACCGGAGCCGACTTTCACAGGTAGCCAGGCCTACAGGAATCAGATAGTGGGATATCAGTGAGCATCAGGGAAACACTAGGAGACGAAGTGAGGACGGCTATAGAAGGGGCCAGCTTGGCTGAACTGGCATTCTTTCACTTTTCTAAGCGGTTCCTCCATGAAGCCACGGGAGCTGCGTGGGAGGAGCAGGGCTCAGAGTCTGGGTCTAACAGCTTGGCATCCTCATCCAGTGTCGCCAGGTTTAGCCAACAAAAGATACAAGATACTTCAATAAATAGCACTTGTCTTTAGTGTATGAGCTCGTTCAACAGTTGGGGCAGGCCTGTACTTAGAGCTACTGAACTGTGTCTGTGATTTATCTGGCAACTCTTCCAGTCCCACTTCAGAGAGATTCCCAGCACCCCAGTGGCTCCCACCCCATTCTGAAGCAGCATCTACCCAATAGGAGTGTAGGAGCAGCAGGGCGGGACCTGAAGAGCATCCCGGAGTCTGCCCATAGCTGTGGTCCCCAGAAATGAGACTCGGTTTGACCACCTGCTTTGGCGTATTAAATATTTTTCTTGTTGTGACAGAAGAAACCAAAGCAAGGGTTTATTTCGGCTCATGGCTTGAGAAGAGAATCTCTCAAGACAGGGAGTAGTGATGGTAGGAATGGGAGGTGGCTGATCACAGGGTGTCTAGTCAGGAAGCCGGGGTACATGACTGGATGCTGGCACTCCACTGGATCTCCTGCAATCCTCTGTATTCAGCCTAATTACCCTAGCCCATGTGTGGTGCCACTTAGACCCAGAGCAGATCTTCCCCCAGCTCAGCTTCTCTGGATATCCTCAGACATGCCCAGAGGTGTGTCTCCTAGGTAACTCCAAACCCAGTTGAGTTGACAATGAAGATCAGTCATCACAGCTGGGCACTATGACGGAGCAACCTAAGGAGGATGCAAATGAGAAATGCACAGTCCCACCCAGAGGGACCCAGAGGGACCCAAAGGGCATCGAAGGAGAAGTCAAAACAAATCATCTTGATACAAGCTAGATAGCTAGACAGCCAGGGAGCACAGTGAGGAAAAGGCTGGTTTGCTTTTGTGTGTGGGAGTCTTGCAGGTGTCCTGAGGGAGGTGGTATTCCAATCAACAAGATTCGTGACATGTATGTACAGTAGTGGCCCCCACAGCATTAGCAAATGTCTGAGACCCTTCAAAATTTGGATGTCATGACAAAGCTCCCAGCAGCCCCGGCAAACCGGTCGCAATTGACTACCCAGATGAAACTTTTGTGCTATTCACGACCCAGAGGGGAACCTAAAACTGTAATAGAAACATGTCAGAAGGGGCATGCTAGGAACATACTATTTACCCCACCTTGCAAGAGGGCTTGTGTGCTTAGAGATGTAGCTCGATGCTGGGTCTTGTGGTGAGCATAGAATGGAATAGCCACTTCAAAAGTCTATCAGGAGCAGGGAAAGGGGGAGTTTGGCATCTCAGGTCATCCTCATTTCTATTTGGAAGCTGGGACACCTGTTCTTGCCAGACCAGGCTTCCTCCCAAGGGCTCGCCAGGGTACAATAGCTTGCTTCTGATACTAGGTAGACCCTGTGCTAATGAGGGAATACCAATCATGCTCTCAGTAAATATTTAGCCACCTGAATTTTGAACAGATAACATTTCAGAGCCTTCTTTATGCTTGCCTGCACTGAATGAGGTCAAAGAAAGACTTCTCATTCATTGCTTCTTCCTTAACAAGGCTGAGCACTTTCCAGAATGCAAACATTCGCAGAGTAGTATCTCAGCCTAGCCCTGATAACACCACGGAGGTGGCTGGAGAAGAAAGCCTCGCTTGGATTGCTTGTTTGCTGAGCAAGGAGCTAAGAGAACATTCTGTGGGGACTGGAGGGGAAGGGGGCTCTTTGGCATGTGAGAATGCCATGGGAATGGCTCCAGAGTCAGAAATGGTACCCAGAGACGCCCAGCGCTGAGGACCCTGGAGACAGAATAGCTGATGGTTAATTAATGCTCTCCAGCAAGTCGGACAGACAGTTCCAGCTGCCCCCAAGCTGTTCTAGTAGCAGCATTAGGCTGGGGCACAGTGTGGAGCTGTCAGGAAGTGTTTTTGAGAAATTAAAGTAACATCTCTAAGTGGGTACACACACCAGAAGCAGGCCAGCCTGCCTCGCTCCTCCTCCGGTTCTGCATGACAGTGTGGCTGTGTTTCTGCAGGAACTTGATTAAAGCCGCTGCCAGACAGAGCCTAGCCTGCACGTGTGTCATTTCAAGTCAGGCGGAAGCAGCCCCCAGCCCCTTCTGGGTCCACTGCACTGTGGAATCTGACCCTTAGACCCTCTGGATCCCGGAAGGAAAGAGATAATCCTGCTGGGGAGCTAAAACCTGGGCTTTTACCTCCTCTTCCTCTTCTTCGAAGGGGTTCTACCCAACTCCCCAGGCTCTCCTGCCTGCCTGCTCACCCGAGCACTATCCCCTTTTTGAGCCGACTGCTTTAAGATCTCTTCATGTTTCGCCTTCCCCAGGCCACTATTATTAGGTCTAGGCAGCCACGTAGCTGTGTGTGCAGTGACATTGTTTTCATCAGACACTGTTGTCCACTGCAAGGGCCCAACACTCCATGCCCTCACCCTCCCTCCTCCCCACTTCTTTCTCTACCAGGAGGCTTCACTGGAAACCGCAGGAAGGGGTGTGGTTGCTGTGGTTGCCCAGCTGAGAGCTGGATTGGGGGAAATCAGGAAGTCCAGGCTCCCTTCCAAAGCAAATTGGAAAGATCCGCAGCAGCCAGGGCATTAAATAAACAAGAGTCCCAAATGCGCGAACAGCAAAGGATGTTTCATTTGTATGAAAAGTTAAAGCTTTGGTTCTGAAGTACAATCCTACCAACGAGGACAGAGCCTTTCTATTAGTTCTTATCCTGTATGGGAAGAGCCAAAGATGGAGATTGAGAAGTGAAAAAGGAAAGTCTCCCTCCTTCTCCCTGACCCCGCAGTCCCAGTTATCAGAGGTAAAGTGTGAACAGTGTCTGAGGCCAGTTAGGGCTCAAACAGTGAAGCTGTACATTTGGGATGGTGTGTGTGTGTGTGTGTATGTATGTATGTGTATATATGTGTGTATGTGTATTTGTGTGTGTATGTATCTATGTGTGTATATGTGTATGTGTGTATGTATGTATGTGTGTATGTGTACGTGTGTGTATGTGTGTGTATGTGTATGTGTGTATATGTGTGTATGTGTATGTATGTGTATGTGTGTGTACGTATATGTGTGTATGTGTGTATGTATGTGTATGTATATGTGTGTGTATGTGTGTATGTGTAAGTATGTGTATGTATGTGTATGTGTGTGTATGTGTGTGTATGTATGTAAGTGTGTATGTATATGTATGTATATATATGTGTGTATGTATGTGTGTGTGCCCATATGCACATGTTGCACACACATACACGTGTGAGGGTAAACCCGAGCCATAGTCTACTAACACAGACTCCTCTATTAACCACCTGGGCTCATATTCTGGCCCCTTCCTTCCGTTTGCTAAGTCCAACAGCTTACTCAGTTTTTGTTTCCAAAACTGTATCATTTGTACATTATAAACGGTAATGGAAACTGCCTATCTCTCCGTGCAGATGTTTTCCAGTTCATGAAACATCTGTAAACTCACAAAGGGCCGGCGTCTGTGTGTACACACCTATCTGCCCACCTCCTTCCAGAAGTAAAGATGGCTGCTGCAAGCCTCCAGCATACGAACGACTGCATAGTTTGTGATGCACACTGCAGCCCTCGGGGGTGTATTATCCCTAAAGAGATATACGGTGCTGAGACCTGTCTGGGGGCCTAGAAGCTATAAGCAGCAGTGCTGGATGGAAATGCCACCTGCAATGCTCCTCTGGACTCCAGAAGATCGGATCAGCAGGGAGATGAGACACGGCAGCTGGGCAGAGGAGGCTCCCAGAGAGCCTAACGTCTTCCCTTCCTCCTTATGACTTTGAGTTGGCCACAGGGACAGTAAGTCGCCCTCTTGCCCAGGTTTCACTGCACAGGCATGCATGCATAGGGAAGAGGCCCTTCCTCTCTGCTCCCCCTTGAGGTGCCAAGGTTTTATCCATGTTTGGCAATGTACTTTAAATGCTGTGTTGTCGCTTTCCCTGGGGACGATGATGAGGCCGTACACAGTGTAGAAAATACAGATAAGCAGAAAATAAAACTCAACAGTAAGTAGAAGTGTTCTCAGAGTTTATCCAAGTAAAGTCAGCACTAACAGCTGGGGACTCCCCTCAGGCGCCAGCTTTAGGACACCAGGCATAGGACACTCGCCCAAATTCAAGGGCTGTTGGCTTCAGTCATGTTTAACCTGCATGCGACTTGTGTCACTAGACAACAGTGGGATTTGATAGTTTTAAAGGCTGCTTCTTAATTTTAAAAATCAAGCTGAAACACCGTATCCTTTGGGCAGAATCCAATGAGGTTCTTAGAATCATCAGCTTGGCCCCTGAGTCTGAAAATGTCTCTGCCTCCCTTCTCTTCAGTGTTATTATCAGTGGATTCTGCTATCAAGAAGATAAGCTTGCTCTAGGATTTCAGCAACTGCCACTGTGCGTCACAGAAGCCGCAGGGCGGTAGAAAGACCAGGCAGATAGGCCGCAGCTGCAGTGCCAGGCATTGAGTGTCAGAGTGGCCATGTGTGCTCGGGCTGTGGGAGTGGCCAGGAGACACCGGGGTCACTTAGGGGAAAAAGAACCTGAGGAGGGCTGAGGACTCGGCCCTGCAGGGCCTCGCGTGTCTTGCAGCCCTGTTTAGTAGCAAAGCGATGGCAGGGGAAGAGGTTTGGCAGGAGATAGATGCAGCTGGGCACGGAGCTTTGCGTGGTGTGGATGGTGAGGGCGGAAGTTGACAGAAGCCACAGATGTGGTGGGAGAAAGGGGTCTGAGTCAGCATGTCCAGGAGGGGTGTGCTGTTCCAGGGTCCGGAGAATTTGTTTTGTGAACCCTAAAGTAGTGCTGATTTGTTCTTTTCAGGACTTGGTCCCGACCTTGCCCTGTGTGAGGGCTTGTAGGCCCAGCACCAGTGAGGTACAGACAGAGGGGCACAGTCTCACAGAACCCAGTGACAAATGCTGGCCTTTGAGTAGTTTGTAGAGGAACCTTGAGAGAGGTGGGGAAGTCTCATGTTTTTGTCACCCCTCCTTTAGGGATTCTCTGGAAAGTCCTCTTAAGAAGTGTCAGTCTCCAGCCAAGACATTCATGCATATTAACACACAGACAGACAGACAGACAGACAGACAGACAGACAGACAGAGGCTACTGGTTTCCTGTTCCTTCCCAAGAGTTTAAATATGGAACTGTGGGACATCAGAAGATACTACTTGGGAGACAAGGGCACTGGAGCAGGAATGACAACACAAAACAAGGAAGTGGATAAGCAAACTCTGATTTTCACTTTTGGAAGATTGTCTCCTTTCCAACTGGAAGACCAAGAAAATTGGGGAGGCCAGTGTGTGGCTTGCTACTAAGTATTTGGGCTTTTCTTGGATGGATCTTAGTCATCTGGGTTCTGTTGAGTTGAAGAAAGTTATCAGAACCCTAGCAATTCCAGGGTCCCCAAATTTGTCACAGGGAGAGGGCTGGGCTGGCCTTCATTTCCCTATATGGTACCCCTTACCCGCTGTCACTGAGGAAGGGAGCCAGGAAGTCCTAGAAACAGCTGGCCCTGGTGGCCTCAGAGCTGCTGGCTCCTGGCTCCTCACCCTTCTGAGATTGGGAGGTGGTAAAGGATCTCCATAGGGACAGACCTGCTGAGGGAGGGGACAGTCAGTGATCAGCAGTGCCTTTGTCTTGGCATCTGTGGCTGGAACAGCCTAGATTCTCTCTGTTCTGACTGTTAGAAGGCAAGATAGTAATGGATGAGGAGAAGGCAATGGTATTGACTTTTTAGTAGGCAAGAGGAGAGGAGAGGGGAGGGGAAAGGAGGGGAGGAGAGAGAGAAGGGGAGAGGGGAGGGGAGGGGAAGAGTAGCCAAGGACCAGGCAAGCTCTCTTGTCTCTGCTTAGTTCTGAGATCTCTAAAGTCATATATATTCCTAGAACATTCAAAAGTCACAGGTGTATGGGAGAAAGGGGATTCTGCTGTGACCAGGCACCAGTCACGTGGCAGGGCCTAGGTTTTCAGATGAGCCAGACTCACGGGTACAGGACTCTAAGACTCCTATCAACACCCTGTTAGTCTCCCTGGCTGTTAGTCTGCTCTAATCTCCCCTGAGGCAGCAGCAGGAGCCATAGTACGTGTGCTCCTCACCACCCACCCCAATGCTCTGGATTCTTGAATGAGAGACATAGGCACACAGTTTTATACCTCATATGCCTTAATCAGCTCAATGGCTGGGCCACTTAGAAGCTTCCACATTGCCAATGCATCCCCTCCAATACGCCCGAATTATCACTTACTAAAACTATATCCCATCTTTGCTACCCTAGACCCAATGGGGGAGGGCCCTGAGCTGCTCTTCCCTGGCTCTCACATGATTGTTTCCTCTCTCTTCCTGCAGCTCTCACCCCGGATCCTTCCGATTCTCTGGCATGTGGTACTAAATCCTTCTTCCTTGGGTCTCCTTGCCTGGGAAATCTAAAGTCCCGTTTCTGTCTGCCTGCCCACCATTAGCCACCGGCAACTTTATTTACCAATTAGAACCAACTAGGGGGACAGAGACCCACAGCATCTTACTTGTGAGATTCTCATGCAATTTGGGAACCCACAATGCAAGCATTAAACCAAGTGCACAACAGACCTCAGTAGTTTGGCTGCTGTGCTGGGGTGTGATTTGAGAGGTCCTCGTGGTTCGCTGCTGTGAAGTATTAAGAGGGTGGTGATTCCATCCACTATTTGCAGAGGCGGGATCTTTAGAAAGTTGTTAAGAATAGATAAGGTCACGGGCAGGGCCTGATTATGAATCCTAGTGGCTTTCTAAGAGGAAAAACAGAGACCAGATATGCACAGACAAGCACACACTGCTGTCATGTGATAGTCTGGGCT
Source organism: Rattus norvegicus (assembly GCF_021556685.1). Lineage (NCBI taxonomy): Eukaryota > Metazoa > Chordata > Mammalia > Rodentia > Muridae > Rattus > Rattus norvegicus. Next base: position 83,708,595 of record NC_141544.1, read on the forward strand.
GTACTGGTATTCCATCAGCAGGAAGAAAGTCACAGATGAGGGCCCCAGACTTTATGTTTTGGCTATAACTATGGCTGAAATAAACCTCTTTACCATACAAAGTAGTCTGCTTCGGATTTAAAATAAAAACTTTTTCTCAGACAGTGGCCTGCTTACAAAGGCTTATTTCATTACAGTAGCAAAACAATGGGCTAATGTCAGATACCCAAGGATTTCCCATCTTTCCAGAACTCGAGAATGCAAGCAATGAATGAGTACAGTATGAAACTCTGGTTCTCTTGGGATGCCCTACTCCTCTGTCCAAACCTGATATAAGAGCTGAAGATTCTCCCCCCACCCGTGTATGCACACATGCATACAGGAACACGTGTCTTTTACCAGCATCTGTTGAAGTTACTTGTAGGTAGGTGGGCCATTTCTTCCTGGGACATGTTCTATTCTCCAAATGAGGACCACATTGACTTCAGCTCTGGATCATGGTGCCCCAGTGCATTGTGGAAGCTTAGACAGTAAAGGGGCAAGGGCTTAGCTTAAAGACTCAGGCCAACAAGTCTTCCAATAGCAGGTGGTAGGTCCTGTGGTCATGTGCTTACAGGTAACATTAAATGGACTGAGAAGGTTGTGTAGTTAGGGGTGTGTGTGTGTGTGTGTGTGTGTGTAAAAATAAATAAAGAAAAGAGGTCATGGATTTGAGAGTGAGTAAGGGGGTGCATGGGAGAAGTTAGAGGGGAAGGGGGAAGAGAAATAATACAATTAATTAGAAATTTTCAAAGCAAAATCTATTATACAGAAAAGATACCCAGATCTGCCGGTTTGTTCCTCCTATGGCTAGGAAACCCAGGGTCGTGGTCATGTGTCCTGTCACCTGTGTGCATTGCAGCCTAGGGTGATCCTTGTAGATATGTCTGTCGTCTTCCAGAGAATCTTCGTCTCTCAACTTAGGGAACTAAAAGTATAGAGCATCGGGGTCTGGGTCAGACTCCAACTGAGCATGTCATACAGTGGTGTCAAGTTTCTGTTCTGAGGAGTGGAGTCATGAATAACTTTCAACCAGATGTATTCAAGGAAAACGTTGGGCTAAGTGTGAGGCACGGCGGCAAGGCTCGATGAGCCCTTTCAGTGCCGAGAGTTGCCAAGAGGAAAGTAGCTGAATTAGTAGAGAAAGGTTGAATTAGTAGAGCTAAAGTGTCCGCAGAGAGAAAAGTACTCTCCAAGTGAGCGCTATTCTTCTGGGTCTTACCTTGAGGAGACATACAGAAGAGAGCTACGGGAAACTAAAGACATCTTCAGAGAAGCAGAAGCGAAGAAGAGAGGAACCAGAAAAGACATGGATGAATGAGTGCATGTGCTCTCCTTTCTGTGGGCCAGCCCTTGAGAGAGATTCTAGGTATCTCTCTTGTGCTTCCCAGAAAGCTCAGAGGAAGGGATGAGGAAATGGATCTTAGCTCCTAAAGTCTGGATGAGATCGCTGCTAGGCAGACATTCTCACGTTTCCTGGTCAATGTGCTGAGAGGTCCTTCAGCGTTATCCTGCCACAGCGGGATCCACCCTTCACCCTGTGGCCCCAGAGCACTGTCACCTTCATATATCACCCCCATACATTGAGTCCATGGTTGTCGCCAATGCTCGTGGCTTTGAGCTGAGTTGAAAGGGTTTTAGGATATGTGAAGTATGTCTGATCCATGTCTGGGGTCCCTCCACACAGCTCCATGGAGAGAGATTCTAGGCCTAGCACCACCACCACTGTACATCTTTTTTTTTTCTTTTTTTCGGAGCTGGGGACCGAACCCAGGGCCTTGCGCTCGATAGGCAAGCACTCTACCGCTAGCTAAATCCCCAACCCCACCACTGTACATCTTCGCACTGTTCACTACCTATGAAATGACCCGGAAGGTGCTGCCCTGACCTTCTGAGTGACCTGAGGAGAATAGTGTTAGCAAGATTTCTGTTATTATTACAAAATACTCGAGAAAGTCAACTTACGAAGAGGAAAGATTTATCTTGACCTCTACGTTCAGAAGTTTCCGTCTATGATCTGTTATCGATTCTGTGGTTTGGAGGCCCGTGATTGGGTGGGACTGCGATAGAGAAAGCCTTGCTTCCTTCGTGGTGTGTGGGAAGGAGAGCATGGGAACATACCTGACGTCCTTATTCCTTCCAGTGTACCCCAATCGCCTAACTACTTTTCCTTACACCTCACCTTTTACATTTCTCCATCTCCTAATAAAATGACTAAGCCTGGGATGGGGAGGAGGCTTTTAATATCCAAATCCTAACCGCCGAAGCTCAGTCTAGATACTGCCACTGTGTAACTGTGGATTTATCCATTCAGCCTCTTTGTTCCCTGAAATAACAACTCTGAAATTTCTATATATGAGTAAATGCCAATAGCTCTGGCTCGTTTCTGCTAGCTCATCACTCAGTGATCCTGTTTAAACTAGTTTAAATAGTGCTTCGTGGTTTGTCACCTATCCTCAGGCACATGCATCCAACTCCGCCGGCTTTCCTGGAGAAGCCCTCATGCCTTACTATTACCCAGAATCCTCTCTTTCTCTCCCGGATGTCCCACCTTCTAATCCTGCCTCACTCATTGGCCATAGGCTTTTTATTGGCAGGTGTTGCTTCCACACAGTACATAAAGTTTCTCTCTACTGCCACAGGTATTAGAAAGGAGTTTTGCAGAGATTCTAATCAGATTAACTCTTTGGGTACATGACGCTGAAGACTCTGTCTCCAAATAGTCGCGATGGCAATGACCTTTCAGATGGCAAGAGTTCACTGTGAGAGGAATGCTGTCCTGGGATCCTCTTTTAAAAAGGCTGGGTACGAGGACCAGGTATTAGTATTTAGCAACACTCCCTCAACTGCCATATATACCTTCAGCTTTTAGAGGAACATGATTTGTTGTTATTCCAAGACCCAACTGCAAGGCAAATGAGCCATTCAAACTAAAGAGCGATATATGTGCGCCTCAACCAGCTCGTTGTGCCCGAGACTCCAGACAGGAAATTTTCTCTAGAGCTTGGCCCCAGAGAGAACCTGGGAGCATTTGCCCCGCAAAATATGCACAGTATGCACGAAAGTCAGGCTTTAGACTCTGCCAGTCTAAAGCAGTTTTTCTCAACCTGCGTGTCATGGTCCCTGCATATTGGAATATTTGCATCACAATTTATAACAGCAGCAACACTACAGCGATGAAATAGCAACAAAATACCGTTACGGTTGAGGGTCACGACAACGTGAGGAACTGTATTAAAGGGTCACAGCATTAGGAAGGTTGAGAAGCACTGTTCTAAAGAGTACATGTTCCACCAAGACATGGCCACGTGTGCCGTGTAACTAGACATCACTCAGGGCTGGTCTCTGTGACATAGCCTCATTTTCTCAAGCCCGGAGAGCAGAGGAAATATCTGTGTATACAGATTTTTCACAATTTGAAACAGCTCTGTTTCTATTACTGGGACACAGTCTGCCACTAAAGGCAACTTGGGGAGGAAAGGGTTTGTTTCAGTTTACATGTCTCTGTCACAGCCTACTAGGAAGGGAAGTCAGGGTAGGGACTCAAAGCAGGAACCCAGATGCAGGAACTGAAACTGAGGCCACAGCAAGCACTGCTTACTTCCATGGCTTGCTCGGCCCGCTTCCTTATAGAGCCCAGGATGGCCAGCTCAGGGATAGCCCCGCCCACAATGGGAGCCCTCCTCCATCAATCACCAATCAAAACAGTGACCCACTGACTTGCCCACGGGTCGGTCTGACAGGTGCGTTTTTTCTCAATTGAAGTTCCTAGTCCCAGACAACTCTAGCTTGTGTCAAGCTGACAAAGAAGAAACAAAAACAAAACAAAAATCCCGAAACCAAACCAAACCAAGCCAAACCAAAACAACCAGGCTCTTAAGAGGGAATAAAATGAACAGGTTTTTTTTTTCTTCTCACAGTTTAAATTTGCTTTGTCTCTGGTTTCCATTTACCCGGTTCACAAACAAAACGCTTTCCTAATTCTCCTGCGCTTTTCCTGCTCTTCTGTCGCTCCTCCATTACACAGTGTAGGCCTCGTCTTCACCAAGGATCTAATATTTGGTGTAGGGTGGTCTCATATTATGCAAACAAGTAAATAGCATCCAGCAGTCACCATGTGTCATGGATGAGTCGTCCTTAATAAACTAGTTAACAGCTTGGGCCTCTGCTTCCTTCTGTAAACCAGCAACAGCTCAAGTGCCTGTTTGATTGGGGTGAGAGGTGACGTGAACACACAGGAAATGCCCAACAGTTTGTCTGGAGCTGTGCTGCTGACCGCCCTGTTACCGTCTCACCGGCAGAGTCGAGCAGAGGTTCAGCTCTTGGGGGCAATAAGGCATCGGCTCCACGCTGTGTGTTGAAACCCTAGCGGTCTGGCCTGACTGAGGGAAACAGACTGCCCCTGCTTGCAGGTACCCTGCCCTGAGTGATTTCATTTCAGAAAGTGGCAGCTCGCACTCTTCAGAGTGTAAGTGCTGGGGCAGAGTAACTCAGTAATTTCCCTGGACAAGTAGATGACCCCCAGGTGTTGGGCATACAGAATGTATTGTAATGAACCCCCATCTATCCAGGACAGACTGTAAGGTACAGACGGACACATAGTTTATTTAAGCAAATTGAAACGGCTGCCTATCAATATATTAAATTAAACCAGGACTACACAAAAACTATATGCAAGAGCCCAGGCCTGTGAGCTTGGCAAAGACTGAGAGGGGTGAAGGATGCGTCTGCCTCAGCAGGACCAAGTGACAAAGGGGCAGCTAACACCGTACGCTGACCACCAGCAGGCCTTCTGGTCACTTCTCATGGGATGGCAAGCAAGGGAATCCCTCTGCTTCTCCCTTCACTTAGCCTCTGTTTGACAGCCCCGAAGCCACTGTAATCCCTTCTTACACTCTGTAATCTATTATTGTTTTGTGAAATGTATGTATGTGGGCTGAGAATTATCAATACTGGTGACTGAAACTGAGATAGAGTAAAGGAATCTGTGTTTACTGATGGCCGTGAAGACTGACCATGGAAAATCACAGAAACCCAGTGGCTTAGATCTCAGGAAATCATCGCAGCCTATAAATGTGTTGCCATTTGATGCATTCTGCCGCTGTACAAAGATAGGCGTGTCTACCTATGTGGTTTACTCAGCCCATTCACAGTATCAGTTTAACAGTACTTAATAGACAGCTAGGGGCCTGGAGAGATGGCTCTGTGGTTAAGAGCACTGGCTGCTCCTCCAAGGGACCTGGCTTCTACCCTCAGCGCCCACATGGTGACTCTCAACTGTCAGTAACTCCAGTTCCTCTTGAAACCTATCCCCCTCTTCTGTCTTCTGAGGATACTGCACACTTGCAGTGCACAAACATACATGCAGACAAAACGCTATACACATAAAGATAAAAATAAATAAATCTTTAAAAGCTAATGTTAAAAGGAAGTTCAGTGAGGACGTGGGAGGAGTTCGAAGGGGGCAGTTTCCGCATCTGTAGAACTGGGACCCTCGAGGGACTCCAGAGAGATCACAGATGTCAACTTAAGAGGCGAGGAAGGCAGGGCTGAGGGCCCTCCTGACCTAGCTGTGCCCACGGAGGCAGCGGGAGAGGGAGGGAGGCCCACAGTTAGAGTCTACATGAAGGTACATGTGTCGGGATGATGTGGGGAAGCTGTTTTGTTATCTCCACCATGCTGTTTATCATGAGTACCAGTGAGGCCGGGCTCTCTTGGAGAGGGAGAGTGAGCTCCACTCTGAGACTTTGCCTCTCCTAGACTTCCTCCAGCCGTGTTCTCTCTCTCTCTCTATCTGATACTTCTCCCCACTTGCTGCCTTGCTCTGGGCTGTCTTGCTTTCCATTCACCTTCTTCATTAGCTAAGTTCAGCGTAGTGATGCAGAGCACAAAGCCTGGCTTGGTTCACGAGAAGCCCCTGCCCACCTTCCATGGGCTTCTTCTTCCCTAGCTGATGCTCTGTGCCCTCCACTAACACTGTGGATAATCATTGTCTGCTTGGCACCCTGGCTGCTGTTGGGGACAGAAGTGGTTTCATGGCCACCCATGGTTCCTACTCATACATAATCACTGAATAAGAGCTCTGTGAACTTGGAGAAGCCCCCTGTTTAGATCTGAGTGCTTCCTCCCCCACCTGTCTGTGGCAGCGAGGCGGTCTCTGCACTGGGATTGCTTGCAGTCAAGTTGGTTCGAATGCCAGAGCGGAAACGGAATCGCAGTGAGGGCTCAAAAGAACCATCAGACCCTTGCCACTCCTCCCAGAGAACTATAAAACACCACTTCCTCAGCTCCAACCTATTCTATTTGTATAGCCATTCCAAAAGCAAACCCTAGGCATTTGCATAATAGACATGCAGTTCACTAGCCAAAGCCTCAAACCACCTCTCAGTCAGCAATGGAACCAGCACCTCCCTCAGCAAACCATGGATATCAGCCCTGCAGGAGAGCTTGACCCTGCCAGTCACCAGAGGCACAAGCAGAGGATGAGATAACTCACTGTCTGTCCCGGGGTACAGCCCTCAGCAGGAGTTCAGCACACACAAGCTGCCTTGGTAGGTAACATAAGACAGCCTTGCAAGACCACGTCCTCCCAATGCAGCCCCCGGGACAGGATCCAGACCTCCTCCTGCAGGACAGCACAGCCTTAGGTCACTCCAAGACCTAAGTCTGGAGTGGCTGAGGTATTGGGAGGAGTTCTCCAGGCTTGTCTTAAACCCGTGTTTGCATAGTTCACACACTGATTTCATTTATATGGCCTGTTATAAATCAATAAGGAGCAATCTTCTATAAAGTCCCTTTATACAAGAGAAAGGGAACAGACTGTCCGTACTATGGCGTTGCATGAGTGAGCAGGTGGAGACGGGTGGAGTTCTAAAGGCCACCCTACTGGGAGGGGACCTGGTGAGGGTCCCTGAGATGGCACACAGTCCCTCCAAGAGGGTGATCTGGTACCACTCTCGGCTTTAATTTCCTTATCCTCGAAGTCAAATGGATGTTTCTGCCGCTAATCAAATCATCAAGCCCACGGGGATAAAAGGCTTTTGTGGAGAGGGAGTCATGTAGGTGGAGGGAGTGCCACTGTGGTCACTGTGATCTAGTACCCAAAGGGGGACTAGCCCTTCCGAGAAGCTCTCTCTAGTTCCCCACAGAGGCCTCTTCCTGACCTCTCTCCTCCTGCTTTTCCTTAGCCTTTTCCTTAGCTGAGCCCCAGAGCTGGCACCTGGCATCCTGCTGGGTTGACCCAGCACTCCTTAGCCAGTGCGTGACCTCAGATGTCCCTTGGAATCCGCTGTGCTAAATCTAATTTCTTCTTGCTCCTCTGACAGGAATGCACACTGCTGTGAATGGTGAGGAGGGACAAGAGGGTGGGACTGGCCTTCCTTACAGCTCTGAGCTGTGACTCTGGCAGTAGAGTTCAAGCCTCCTTAGCGACCAAGCTGGGACACACCCAACAGTCTGGGGTCATAGCTTCAGGAACCTTCAATGGCTTAGGTTGTCTGCTGCAATAGAAATGAAGCTCTTTCCTTCCCTGTAGCACGAGAAGCCCTTGCGGGTCTTGGCTTTCTGCCCTGTTCTCACTGCTGACCGCCAACCTGCCTACTTGAGATGGCTTCCAGGCAGAACTAATGAAAGCCAGCTCATTGGGCAGAGCAGGGTTCAGAGCACCTCCAAGCCCCCCAGTCACAGAGTACAGATGGGCACCAGATGCCTAGGAAGAGAAGTGGCTGATTCGTGATGTGATTAAATGAGCATTTGGGAGAGTCTTAACAGCCACGTTCTGCTTGGTTGCCAATCCTCAAGTTCATGAACGCCCTGGTACCCACGAACGTGACTGTATTTCAAAGGAGAGTTTTTCCAGGTATAATTAGTTTAAGTCCTGTGGGATTAGAGTGGCCATAAATCCACTGATTATTCTCCTCATAGGAAAGCAATGGAAGGACATCGATACACAGAGGGTAAACACCAAGAGAGGCTAAGGAATGATGTTGCCAACAGAAGCTGGGAGAACTAGGGATGGAATCGTCTGTAGAACCTTCAGAGGGAGCCTGGCCCTACCAACAACTTGATTCCAGACTTCCAGCTTCTGGAAAGGTGGAAAAATGCATTGACGATGACACTGTTTTGTTCTCTTGACACAGAATCTCACATAGCTGGCCTCAAACTAGCTTTTTAACTAAGGATGACCTTGAATGCTTGGTCTTCTAGCCTCCGTTACCAAGTGCTGGGATTATAGGCATGTGCCATCCACCACGCCTGGTCTTTGTAGTGCTGGGGTTTGGGTCCAGTGATTTATCCATGCTAAGCCAACACTCTACAACTAAGCCTTCGTTATCCCCTGCCCAGGTCTGATGCTTCAGGATGCCTGGTTTGAAGTGTTCTGTCAGTGTGCCCTGGGAAGCAATGGCCACGCTAAGGCTCTTTCCGATGCTTCCTAGGGAGGCAGACATAGTGACATGAGGAGCTTCGTGAGCCCCTTGCAAAGGCTGAGCTGTCAATCAATCATCAGAGCAGGCGAAGAAGACCCTCAGACCCTCACAGCGTCTCTGAGGAAGGGTGGTTTCTTTCTAGCTGTGATTCTGAGCAGGAATACAGACACACGGAATGAAACCGTGAAGCCACTAGTGAGACCCCACAGTGAAGTCATCTCACCCCATCTGTACCACCCAGCCTTCTCCTCTGGGATAGCCCTAGAAACTGGGTTCTCTGAGAACCTTCCAGATGTAAACCGGCAAGCAAGCGGAGGTATCTTCGCCCCCAACACACACACCTGCCTAAACACAGACTTCATAGACGCTCCAGATGGCTTCACTTTTTTGTGGTTCTCGAGCATCTGGTCTTGTTCCTGCAACAGAGAACTCGGGCAGCATCCCCCTCACTGGGACCACCCACGCCTTGCTGTCCTTTTTTCCCAGTGGCCCATACTTTGCTGGACACACATTCTCTTCCTGTTCTGGCTGAACTCACGTCTTCCACTCTGCCCGCCTCTTCCATTGCTCCCTCCCTTCCTCCATCAACCCAGTGTGTCAGCAGGTTGTGCCACCTCTGTGCATAGGCCAAGCCACCTTCCTAGGGTCACCACAGACCTAGTATACCTGAAGACTGGCTCTGCTCCACTTGCTTCTCCCTAACCCCACTTCTTGGCTGCATGCACGTCCTAACTGGTCCCCTCCCAGATACCACAACCTCAATTCAACCCCCATCCAGTCTCCAGGCAGCAGGCAGCTTCCCTGTGTCAGCATGTTGCACCACCTTTGGGCTTGGAAGAAAACAGGGCCGGCTCTAACATACGTGTCTCTGGGGATATTTCACACTAGAACCATAAAACAGGTGCTCATGTGTTTCCTCCCTACAGGGACGAAGCAGAACCCACACTCGTCCCCCTGACAGTGGGAAGCCCACCTCTCTAAAGGCCTTGTCCTCTCCTCAGGGGGGCAGCTCAGGATCCAATGTGGACTATCAAGAGATGGGGTGTGGCTCTCCCAGTGTTTTCTGTCTGCTTCCAACCCTGCTGCCTCTGCTGTCAGTGAGAAATCTTCCCAGACTGCTGATTAATCTGTCCTACAGAAATCTAGAGTTCTAAATTCTCACATGCACTGAAAGGTTCTGACTTTATTAAGCTGCTTGATCAATCCAATAGACTCTGAAGGAAGGAGCAGGGACCGGGAACTCCAAGGCTGCCGTCCAGAGCCAGCCTCGGAAAGAGAGACCTGGCCCTTGCTCAGCCCTAGACAGGAAGTGGATGGAGCACTGGAAGCATTACTCCTCCTCATCTTCCCTTTCTTGTTAGACTTTCAGAAGCAATGTCTTCTCAAGGAGGGAAACATAGCAGCCCCTTCACCTTTTCTGTTTCTGTTTTGTTTTGTGTTTTAGCTATTTCTGAAATGTAAGACACATTTCCCTTCATGCTTGACCTGATTGAGGTGATTGTTTGAAAATATTTCCTCCCCACCGCACTTACACTGGATGTGGAGTTGGGATTTGCCCTCACTAAGGGTATGTGGGGAGCAGTCAGGCGGAGTTCTAAGTAGAGAGCCCAGGAGACCTGGTGCTTCCTTTTGGCCTTTCTTTAGTCTCTGCCTCTTATCTCAGGAGGAGGGGCACGTGAGACAGCCCCATCCGAAACCCTCGGAGAAGCTCAACCCTAGCCACCTGCAAACCAGTCAGCAAGAAATGTCTGTTTATTGTCTGCACTGGCCTCGGGGTGATGTGCTGATGTCTTCATAGTTTCTTATACGTTCCACAAGCCTTCATAGCCAGTACGGATCCTAGTCTCCTCAATTGATTGCAGCACCCCTCCCTAGAGAGCCACTCCTCACTGGGGACTTAACGTTGGCTAGTTTTTGTCTACTTGGTACAAACTAGAGTCGCTTGGGAAGAGAGAGTCTCAGTCGGAATTGCCTCTGGCATCAGGGCAGTTCTATAGGGCGTTTCCTTGATTAATGATGAACGGTGGGCACTGCCCCAGCCCTGGGCAGGTGGTCCTGGGCTGAGTAAGAAAGCAAGCCAATCACTTTGTGTAGAGCGAGCCAGTGGGCAGCACTCCTCCCGGGCCCCTGCTTCAGTTCCTGCCTCCAGGATCCTGCTTTGAGGACTTCCCATGAATTTTCTTTCCTTGATAATGAACTGTAACTTGTAAGCTTGGATAAGCGTTTTTCTCCCCAAATTGCTAGAGCAGGAGCCCCATGGGCGGCGGCGGCGGTGGCAGCGGCATCATCATCATCATCATCATCATCATCATCATCATCATCATCATCACTTACTTTATCGAAAGAAAATATACAAAGCAACCTCATTTAGGTCTGTGTTCTTTAGCTCAGAATCCCCATTATAAGAGTTACTCACGGGCGTGGTTTGGCCCATTCTCCCCATTCTATTGGTGAGTCATTGTTTTCAGCTATCCTCAAGATTATTGCTACTGAGTCTTAGGCTAGTGTGAGTGTCTTCTTTAGCACATAGACTCTCGTCTAGGAGTAGAATTGTAGAAAGACATACACAGACAGCGGCACCCTCAGAGTGATGTGGGGGCATATCCAGTTTAGTAACTATCACCAGCTTCCCACAGTTCCTCTCTCGGTCCACACTCCTGACAGCTTCGAGCATTTTCACTGGTCTGTATCTTTGCCAGTTCTTGGTGCTTCCCACCTTTTTACATTTAGTCATCTGATGGGTGTGTACCGAAGTTACATTATGTTTTTTGAGTTGCCTTTCCCGGATGACTAATAACCTCAAACAAGTTCTCACGTGCTTATTGGCATGTGTGTATGTGTGTGTTCAAGTCTTTTGCTTATTTTTCTACTGATCACCTATCTTTTTCTTATTGATTTGTAGATACTCTTTATATATTACTGAAGTGAGTTCTACTACAAGTCTTACGGAAATCCTTTATTATGTGTTCTCAGCCCTATTTTTCAATGAATAGATGTTCTTCATTTTAAAATAAAGTGCTTTTCATTTTAGAATAGTGTCCAGTTTATCCATTTTATCTTTCATAGTTACAGATTTTTTTTTTTTCTGCCTAGGAATCACTATCTAGTCTGAGGTTATGAAGATGCTCTCTTATGTTTTGTTCTAAAACCTTTATTGACCAACTGGTATTAACATGCGGTATTGTGTGAAGTCGGAGGTTACAAAACTTTATTCTCCCATATGAACATCTAGTTGATCCAGAGCTATTTACTTAGGAAGGGCACCATTTCCCGCCATGGCACTGTGGTGTCATTGTTTAGCCTGTGAGAACTGATAAGTAGAGCTTTGTTCTCAGATAGCAGATTCACAGCCTCCTTTCGAAGTGAGTTACTTCCTATCTGAGTCTCAGTTTTCCTACCTGCGTTCAAGAGAAATGAAACATTTCATCTCAGTCTGAAAGACATCAAAGGGGAAAGTGCATCCAAAGCACTTAGCACCAGGCTGCCTTTGTGCTCCATGACCTCTGCTGGAGTCCTTGCCACTCCCCTACCGCCAGAACTTAAAGCGAAGGAGATTTTTCTGATGGGGAAACAAAGTTGCTTTCTGTTTATTCCAAGTCTCGCAACCCCTAATGCAGACCAGCTGACCACTCCTGGTGAGTTCTCCTTCCTCTCTATTCCGGAGCCATCCTCAGGCGTCTTCCCTCTGAGCCCCTAACTATCGCCAGCCCTTGTTCTCCCAAGCATTACATAAGCCTCCCCTGTGTATCTGCTCCCAGCTCACCGCTGTCCTTTGAAGGCAGAGGCCAGCTTCCTGCTGAGCGGGCATCACCCAACATACTCTTCTGGTTTGTTCGTGACGCCCAGCCAGCTGTTTAACTGTCCAGCGGGGAACCAGAGGATGCTTCTCTGTACGACAACATCCTGTCTTTGTAGAGGGACAGCTGTAGCACAAACCTGTTGGCAACGAAGTATGGACTCAAAGCAAAGCACGGACAAAATAAACGGCAGACATTTCACACTCAACCTGGTGACAGTTATGTGACCTTGATCATTAACATTGTCGTTCTGGCACCTCTCCTAGGGAAGGAGAGTTCACAGTCCTGCTGACGCTGGAGTGACTAGATTGGAAATAAGGTCCCCTGGGGTTGGGATTCTATCTATGGAAATGTCAATGGTTTATTCACATTTAAAGAGGGCTGCAAATGTCAGCGTTTGTGATTTTCAAAGTCAAAAAAGCCAAGTGTTTTTTTTAGGGAATCTGTAGCTAAAATGCTCAGACCTTTTCCAACCTGCTTATAAGATGTTGTCAACGCTGGCGCCTGGCCTCCCCGGCATATGCTTATTCGTTGAGCCTGCACAGTAGCACACTGTGTCTGACCCTATGAGGACAGGCATCTAAAAAAGGCAAGTGTTTTACCCTTTGAAGCTGTTTCATTTAGATCATACCACGATACACAGTATTTTATTTTGTATCTGTATGTCTGTCTGTTCACATGCTGGGGTACGGGACCATGTATATACCATGTATATGAGTGTGCACCTGCACCTGAAGGTCAGAGGTTAATCCTGTATCTCCCTCAATCAGGATCTCACTGAACCTGCCACTCACTGACTTAGCTAGGCTGCCTGGTCAGCAAGCCCGAGGCATCCTGACTTTCTCCCCATAACTGGGATCTTAAGCTAGCATCACCACCACCGTGCTGACATGTTTTACATGGGATCCTGATGTTTGTGCTGCCAGCCCTTTACTGGCTGAGCCACTTCCACAGCCCTACCTAAGGTCGATATTTTCAGATCAAAAGCCTATATTGTTTTTCAATGTTTTGTGTTGCGACTGTGTTTATACCCTTTCCGACTGAGACATTTGCCTCGGCCTCCGGCCTTGGGAGTTGTTCTCCCTGGTGGTGAAGACTATACACAGGTCCCTGCTGACTTGAGATGCTAGGTTTTGTTGGGCGATTGATGCTTTCTGCTTTGATTCCCACCAGGGGACATCCCTTTAGTCCTTGCATTTATTTTTAAGCTAAATCAAGTGTGAGTTGTTTTCCAACGTCTTCCTGCCCAGCTCAGTTGAAATTTGTGGTAAGCTGGGAGTACCTTTCCCAGCTGACCTTGGAGGGGTTTAGACGTCACATCTCTTGCAACAGAGTGAGCGTTTAATCAGATTAAGCCCCTTCATTCTCCTTCCTGCACTTCTAAAGAAGTGTGCACGTGTTTCAAATGGTCAAGGTTTTCATGCCCTAAGTCAGTGGCCAGCCTATGACATTAAATCCTCCACTAGCTTGTAAGATATTGTACATCAGATCATAGTACTATTTTACCGTTACTCTCCGTGTCTGCTGCTGTGTTTTATAAAAATAAAGAAAGAAGGAGCATGTTTGGTGAATGTGTAGTCAGGTGTGGGGAAAGGGGGAGCCTTTGTGGGCCCATGCTGGGGCATCCCTTCCCCCTGAGGGACCAGCCACAGGTATATTATTCAGGGCGTGGAGATGAGGAGTTAAAAGAGTACGAGGGGGAGAAAGAGAGAGAGAGAGAGAGAGAGAGAGAGAGAGAGAGAGAGAGAGAGAGAAGAGGAGTAGAGGCCAGCCATGAGGATGTGGAGAGAGAAGAGGAGGGCAATGGTGAGAGAGGGGGAGGCAAGAGAGCAAGAGAGAGGAGGGGGCAAGCAGCCCCTTTCATAGTGAGTCCGGCATACCTGGCTGTTGCCAGGTAACTGTGAGACTGAACCAAATGCTAACACCTGCAGTTTCCAAACTTTCTTGAATAATAAATATTTCTCTCTCTCTCTCTCTCTTTTTTTTTTTTTTAAAAAAAAGCAAGTTTAGCATTTCTTTTCCATCATGGTCTATTTCTTATGTATCACAGAGAAACTGCCCCCCTTCTCAGAAAGCCATTAGTATGTCCAGGTGGGACTTGCTGATGGCAGGGCCCATGTCCCCATAGCCTCGATAACGTAAGTCCAGCAATTTCGAAGCTCGGCGAATTCAGAAAATTTATAAAAGTTAAAAGGGGCTTTCAATTCCTGTGAGGGAGGAAGGAAGTAGGAGGCCTCTTCCAAACCAAGTGTCTGCAGGAGAGCTTCAGAACAATGGGGAGCGTTGGGAAAGGGGGCCTCAGAACAGTGGGGAACATGTCAGAAGGGGACCTCGGAACCCACTCCTTAGCCTGATGCTGGCTCGGCCACCTGAAGATGAAGATACATTGGAGAGAAGTTTCTTAAGAGAAATAACAGCATCCTGTGGTGTTAGGGATTAGGTAACATGATGATCGGAGGCCAGCCCAGAGCCAGGTAACCATGAGATGGGAGGCTGGCTGCGTTCTGTGACTCACGGTGATAAAGGAGGGCAGAGGGCAGAGCAGCAGGCATCGAGTCAGACTAGCTGGGTAGGAATCCCCCACAGACCAAGAGAATAATTTAGAAGACTGTCAGGTGCACTGTGTTTGGCGTGCGTGTTGGGGGACCTCTTTAAAAGGTGTGTTAGCTAGTTAGATAGCTGTTTACTGTTGCTGTCACAGAAGACCTGAAGCATAAAGTCAAACAGCCTGATACTGGGTCTGTGAAGGACTTGCCTGAATGTGTCACACTATGGCAGATGGCATCACGGTGGTGCCCAGAAAAGAGAGAAACAGAAACAAGGATGGACGGACAGACGGACAGACAGACAGACACATGCATACAGACAGACAGACAGACACA
Source organism: Rattus norvegicus (assembly GCF_021556685.1). Classification (NCBI taxonomy): domain Eukaryota; kingdom Metazoa; phylum Chordata; class Mammalia; order Rodentia; family Muridae; genus Rattus; species Rattus norvegicus. The sequence goes on from NC_141544.1 coordinate 83,723,718, forward strand.
CACACACATACACACACACACACACACACACCACACACACACACATACACACACACACACACACACACACCACACACACACACACACACACACACACACACACACCAGGGGCAGGTAGAGAGACAGAGACACACACACACACAGAGAAACAGATAGACAAAGACACAGAGATAGAGAGACAGAGAGAAACAGAGAAAGACATATACACACCCACAGGAAGAGAGAGAGAGAGAATATAATGAGTCAAGAAGCTAGAGAAACCCGGGGATTGGGGATTTGGCTCAGTGATAGAGCGCTTACCTAGGAAGCGCAAGGTCCTGGGTTCGGTCCTCAGCCCCGGAAAAAAAAAAAAAAAAAGAAGCTAGAGAAAGATTATGGAATCAGTCAGGCATGTTTTCTTATCACAACTTTCTTCTGTGGGATCTAACCAGACCCTCAAAAGATCTGTGGTGTTAATCTCTTTAGAGGCAGCGCCCTCACTAATTCAATAGCCTCTCACCAGTCCCCACCTCCCAAATACCCACTATTTCTCAATATTACCACACGGAGGAACAAGCCATTGCCAAACCATAATAGCATCTTATAAAGCCAGTAAGACTGAATTACAAAAATAAAATAAAACGTGTGTGTGTGTGTGTGTGTGTGTGTGTGTGGTCTTTTCAGAAGACATTCACCTAGTATCCTGCTATTCTAGGGCCATGACAAGCATGCGGGTCTCCATGGAGTCAGGGAGATGTAGACCACAAACATACAAATGTAACCCATAAACCAGACAGGATTGGTGGGTGCCAAACTCAGCAGGAGGTGTAGTATTCAGATAGAGACATAGTAAACCATCGTGCAAGATAGCCTGATCCTGTAAATGGCCCTTCCTAGGCCCCCAGCCAGGGAGCTGCAGTAGGCACGAGTGGAGGCATGACAAATAGGTGGATGGACAGATGGACAGTCAAGACCTCTGTCCCTCTTCCCCAGTGAAGGTTCCCACAGCCAGGCTTAAGAAGAGTTTTGAACTGGGTATGAGGTTGACTTTTTTGGCTTAAACTTTGTTAAGATTTTATCTTTTAATTATGTGTGTGTGGAGGGTTGGTGGTGGTGGTGTGCTCACATGAGTTAAGTTGTCCAAGGAGACCAGAGGATGTTACAGATCTCCTGGAGCTGAATTCACAGATGGTTGTGAGCCGCCTGACACTGGGCGGGAGGGTTGTGAGCTGCTGGGAATTAAACTCAGGTCCTCTGCAAGAGCAATGTGCACTAAAAGGTGTGGAACCATCCTCTCTCCAGCACCAGAGTCAATGTCTTAATACTCAAACCAGAAGCTACCTCAGAGAGCTGAACGTGATGGCAAGCAGAGGCATGTACTTCGATGTCAGCATGGAGGGAAGCAGATGGGAGATGGCATGTTTAATGGCAGCAGCGGGAGAACCGTGAGCCATCACCCTGTTCGTACCCCACCAAGATTAACAAAACTGGTCAAGTGACAGGATCAGGCAACACACAATCCCCTGCCTCACCTCTCCTTGCAGGTAAAAAGAAACACAAACAGAAATCCTGAAGTGAGGTTCTTGTGACTACTCAGACCGTGCCCTGCTGCCCTGAAGATCAGAGCTCCACCACGGGTCCACTCAGCTGGAATCCAACTGTAGCACACACACACACACATACACACACATACACACACATACACACACAATGCACACACACACATACACACATACACACATACACACACATGCACACACACAATGCCACACACACACACACACACACACACACACACACACACACACGCTAGCTCCCTGGCAATTACCCACTCTACCAAGTTTTGAGAACTCTCAGGAAACGTGCAACCGTTTATCCTCAGCCTCTGTATTGCTATTTTGCTATTATTTTCTTCTTGTTGTTGTTGATTTTTTGTTTGTTTTGTTTTGTTTCTATCAATTTGACACAAGCTACAGTTACCTGAGGAGAGGGACCCCTGATTGAGAAGATCGGTCTGTAGGAAAGCCTGTGGGGTGATTGATGTAGGAGGGCTCAGCCACTGTGTGTGGGGTCGCTCCTGGGCTGGTCCTCAGATGGTATAAGAAAGCAGGCTGAGCAAGCCGTGGGAAGCAAGCCAGGAAGCCATACCCTCCATGGCCTAGGCTTCAGTTCCTGCCTCTAGGTTCCTACTTTTGAGTGACTTCCCAAAGTGATGAGCTGTGACCTGGATAAGCTGAAATACACCCTCTCCTCTCCAAGTTGTCTGCACCACAGCAGTAGAGACCTAACTAGGAGAGCTTCCTGGATTAGCCACTTACCATTTCTGTAACAAGGTTTCTTGCCTTCTCCCACTTCAGGCTCTGAGAGTCATCGATAAATAAAATTAGTAAGACCCATCCATCGATAAGCTTAGAATCTAATAATGGAAAATGTACTGCAAGCCAGTAACAATGTAATTGCAGCTGCTATGGTAGCAGTGATGGTTTAAATGTGGTATGGGGGCATAGATTCCTATAAGCCCCTTAAAGCACTCAAGCAGAGAAAAGGCACACAGAGTTGGATATGGTGATTCATGACTGTAATCCCAGCACTTGGGAGGCTGAGGGAGACTGAAGGCAAGCTCGACCCATAGAGAGACCATGTGTAAAAAAAAAAACACAAGGTTTACTTTTTATTTCAGAAGCATGCATTTCTAAAAGGATGCAGAAGTGAAGGAGGAGAAGGGATGATGGAGAAGTAAAGGAGAAGGGAGGGGAGGCAGGAGGCAGGGAAGGGGAGAGAGAGAGAGAGAGGGAGAGAGGGAGAGAGACAGAGAGAGAGACAGAGAGAGAGAGACAGAGAGAGAGACAGAGAGAGAGAGAGAGAGAGAGAGAGAGAGAGAGAGAGAGAGAGAGAGATGCCACCTTGGGCTTTTCCACCCCTGCCCCAGTTCCCGAATAAAAACATGGAAACTTGTTTATTTATGAATTAATGCCTGAGCCATAAGCTCTGGCGTGTTCTCTAACTAACTCATAACTCACATTAACCCTTTTATACTATTCTATGTGGGCCAAAAGGCTAGTTACCCCTCCTCAGTATCATACATCTAACTTCCCCTGAGTCCAGGCTGAGTCCAGTCCTGTGCCTGATTATATCCCAGAGTTCCCCCCCCCCTCTCTCTCTCTCTCTCTCTCTCCCAGATGTCCCACCTTCTAATCCTGCCCCAGCTTATTGGGCATCAGATTTTTATTGACAGGTGATGTCACACAGTACACAAGAGATTGTTCCTACACAGAGACAGAGACAGAGACAGTGAGAGACAGAGACAGAGAGAGACAGAGAGAGACAGAGACAGTGAGAGACAGAGACAGGCTCAGATGTAATAATCGTGTGCTGAAGACCTACTTTGACTAAGGAGAAGAGGCTTCCTAGGGCTGGGTTGCAGAGAGATTTAGTCAGCCAGGAGCTTCTTGGTCGGTCTGTGGGTATTTCAGAGTATCTCTGAGCCACACAGGTCAGGAGAGTCAGTGTGTCTGGCCACCTACCCCTGTCCCTGGCATGTCTGAACTGGGAACAAGTTGGCAGAACTTAGGACGGAGCCTCAGAGGATGTCACAGGATTGATTTAGATGTCTTGCTCCCTTCAGACAAGAAGCCACTTGACATGAAGCCTGAGCGTTAGTCCTGTGTGTGTGTGTGTGTGTGTGTGTGTGTGTGTGTGTGTGTGTTTTGATCGTTCCTAATCATGTGTGATCCTGATCATACCCCATGCCTGTTCTACACTGGACAGCTTCATGGGGGTGACATTAAAAGCAGCAGCCTCATGAGGTAGACATTGACACCTTCAGTATATTAACCAGGGAACTAGGCCCCAGCCTGGCCGTGTCCTTTGCCCACAGAGCCAGGTTCCTGAGACATATTTGTCTCACGCCAATGCCCACATATTTTTCTCCACCCACATATCTGCAAACATCACTCAGCATCTTGGGAGTTGAAACCAGGTCCCGTGTCACCGAAAGCCCAAAACTGTGAGGCGTGACTACACGTACTCATTCATTCATCCTAAATAAATATTTTCCGGACACTAACTAAATGCTGAC